>NC_079423.1:7029203-7039203 GCF_026213295.1 Gadus chalcogrammus | reverse complement strand
GAACCAAGGTTAACGGTTAAAGTGTCAGAGAATGGGTGGTGATTTTTTGACGTCCTCCCATGATCTGAAGTGAGCGTGCGTGTTTGTGTTGGTGAAAGTTTAAGAAATGTACAACTGTCGGTTCAGCTCTCTGGTGCTCCCTGCTGGCAGTATCACTATACTGTCCTCATGTTTCACAAAAATAGTTTTGAGAGACGTTGTCAGTTTTTGTATGTTGCTTAAATCCTCCAAAGCGGTTGGCAGTAAACATCAGGTCACGGTACGCCACGGTAGGCCACGGAGACAACGAGCTCGAGTTGAAAAAGAAAAAGCTTACAGCACCTGGTATTCCCAGGCGGTCTCCCATCCAAGTACTAACCAGGCCCGACCCTGCTTAGCTTCCGAGATCAGACGAGATCGGGTGTGTTCAGGGTGGTATGGCCGTAAGCAATTAGTGCAGGCGCAAAGCCAGGTTTTATACAGTAGCACATAAGGAGTGAGAAAGCTGCTGAGGCTTGACGTTACACTTTTACAAAAACAATCATTAGTTAGATATAAACGGCAGTAATTGATTCAGTAGGACTCCTTATCCATGTAAACGATCATTGTGACATCTGAATTCATTAATTATCTGAAATACACTGCATGTGCGTGTGATGTTAAATGTTTGATCCAAGGTTAACGGTTAAAGTGTCAGAGAATGGGTGGTGATTTGTTGACGTCCTCCCATGATCTGGGCCCTGTACCACGAAGCTCGCTTAGAGGGTTAGCGAGGTATGTTGAGCTCCAAGCCTGGGTTAGTTGTACCACGAAAGTCGATCTCTTTTAGCGTCGCTGTATCACCATGGTGACTTATGCTCGCAACCAAACCTGGTCGGGAGCAGTTTTTCGGCTTAGTCTAGCCGGAGATCGGCTACTTAAATCGGCGTGCGCAGCTTCCTAGCCCCTCCTCTGACAATGGCGTCACCATTTGTGGGTGTTCCCGTGGACCCCGGCGCACTTCTCCGGAGACAAGGGTTTTACGGGACAGAACCGATCCCTTGGCATTGTCTGATGATATTCAGATTTCAGACTTTATTGTCATTGTGCAAACAACGAAATTGGGGTTCTTCATGAGAGATACAGATTCTCATCAGAGGGTGTTCGTTATTTGATCGTCCTTTTGGACCTTATGTAGACAATGATTACTGTTGCGCATTGTGTCTCAGTGACAGAGTGCTAGAGTGGAGGTAGCGCGTCAGTCTTGAATTTCTGCGCGGGGGGTTCGACTCCCATGTGACGCGAAATATATGTGAAGCTTAAAAAGTCCTAATTCTCATGCATATGGAATACTTAATCACTAAAACTTATGGAATTATATTTTTGTGCTTATTTCGAACTTCAACCCATATTTTCAAGGCCGTGCTGGCAACACATCTATGGGGGTAAAATGCATGATGATAGACCGGCGAATTTGAACCCCGGTCGCTGGCGTTCGGGTCTTATACTAATCCACTACGCTACAGCCGCTACCTCTCAGCGGCCAAAAACATGCGATACATTGCTTAAATAGGGTGTATTTAAAGTGAATTCCCTAAATGATAGAATAAGGCAGGATGGACGTTGCTTATGCATTTTTAAATCATCATCATTCTATTTGGATTAATGGCGAACAATTCTGCATTTGGCATAGTTATCTTACAGACAATATGCAGAATCTTTTCACTTATACTCATAGACTGCTTGATCTATCGTAAAGGTGAGAAAAATGACGCAAAAAACGCCCCTTTCACGTGAACGCGCACTGAACCTAAAGCGGAAAACCTGGTTCAACTAATTGAATCTAAAGTGAGCTTCGTGGTACCATTTAACTCTGATTGCGAGTTGCGGCTCTGTCGAGCCAGGTTTTCCCAAGAAAGCCTGGGTATGTTCAGCGAGCTTTGTGGTATAGGGCACTGAAGTGAGCGTGCGTGTTTGTGTTGGTGAAAGTTTAAGAAATGTACAACTGTCGTTTCAGCTCTCTGGTGCTCCCTGCTGGCAGTATCACTATACTGTCCTCATGTTTCACAAAAATAGTTTTGAGAGACGTTTTCAGTTTTTGTATGTTGCTTAAATCCTCCAAAGCGGTTGGCAGTAAACATCAGGTCACGGTACGCCACGGTAGGCCACGGAGGCAATGAGCTCGAGTTGAAAAAGAAAAAGCTTACAGCACCTGGTATTCCCAGGCGGTCTCCCATCCAAGTACTAACCAGGCCCGACCCTGCTTAGCTTCCGAGATCAGACGAGATCGGGCGTGTTCAGGGTGGTATGGCCGTAACCAATTAGTACAGGCGCAAAACCAGGTTTTAAACCGTAGCAGATAAGGAGTGAGAAAGCTGCTGAGGCTTGACGTTACACTTTTACAAAAACAATCATTAGTTAGATATAAACGGCAGTAATTGATTCAGTAGGACTCCTTATCCATGTAAACGATCATTGTGACATCTGAATTCATTAATTATCTGAAATACACTGCGTGTGCGTGTGATGTTAAATGTTTGAACCAAGGTTAACGGTTAAAGTGTCAGAGAATGGGTGGTGATTTTTTGACGTCCTCCCATGATCTGAAGTGAGCGTGCGTGTTTGTGTTGGTGAAAGTTTAAGAAATGTACAACTGTCGGTTCAGCTCTCTGGTGCTCCCTGCTGGCAGTATCACTATACTGTCCTCATGTTTCACAAAAATAGTTTTGAGAGACGTTGTCAGTTTTTGTATGTTGCTTAAATCCTCCATAGCGGTTGGCAGTAAACATCAGGTCACGGTACGCCACGGTAGGCCACGGAGGCAACGAGCTCGAGTTGAAAAAGAAAAAGCTTACAGCACCTGGTATTCCCAGGCGGTCTCCCATCCAAGTACTAACCAGGCCCGACCCTGCTTAGCTTCCGAGATCAGACGAAATCGAGCGTGTTCAGGGTGGTATGGCCGTAAGCAATTAGTGCAGGCGCAAAACCAGGTTTTATACAGTAGCACATAAGGAGTGAGAAAGCTGCTGAGGCTCGACGTTACACTTTTACAAAAACAATCATTAGTTAGATATAAACGGCAGTAATTGATTCAGTAGGACTCCTTATCCATGTAAACGATCATTGTGACATCTGAATTCATTAATTATCTGAAATACACTGCGTGTGCGTGTGATGTTAAATGTTTGAACCAAGGTTAACGGTTAAAGTGTCAGAGAATGGGTGGTGATTTGTTGACGTCCTCCCATGATCTGAAGTGAGCGTGCGTGTTTGTGTTGGTGAAAGTTTAAGAAATGTACAACTGTCGTTTCAGCTCTCTGGTGCTCCCTGCTGGCAGTATCACTATACTGTCCTCATGTTTCACAAAAATAGTTTTGAGAGACGTTTTCAGTTTTTGTATGTTGCTTAAATCCTCCAAAGCGGTTGGCAGTAAACATCAGGTCACGGTACGCCACGGTAGGCCACGGAGGCAATGAGCTCGAGTTGAAAAAGAAAAAGCTTACAACACCTGGTATTCCCAGGCGGTCTCCCATCCAAGTACTAACCAGGCCCGACCCTGCTTAGCTTCCGAGATCAGACGAGATCGGGCGTGTTCAGGGTGGTATGGCCGTAAGCAATTAGTACAGGCGCAAAACCAGGTTTTATACAGTAGCAGATAAGGAGTGAGAAAGCTGCTGAGGCTTGACGTTACACTTTTACAAAAACAATCATTAGTTAGATATAAACGGCAGTAATTGATTCAGTAGGACTCCTTATCCATGTAAACGATCATTGTGACATCTGAATTCATTAATTATCTGAAATACACTGCGTGTGCGTGTGATGTTAAATGTTTGAACCAAGGTTAACGGTTAAAGTGTCAGAGAATGGGTGGTGATTTTTTGACGTCCTCCCATGATCTGAAGTGAGCGTGCGTGTTTGTGTTGGTGAAAGTTTAAGAAATGTACAACTGTCGGTTCAGCTCTCTGGTGCTCCCTGCTGGCAGTATCACTATACTGTCCTCATGTTTCACAAAAATAGTTTTGAGAGACGTTGTCAGTTTTTGTATGTTGCTTAAATCCTCCAAAGCGGTTGGCAGTAAACATCAGGTCACGGTACGCCACGGTAGGCCACGGAGTCAACGAGCTCGAGTTGAAAAAGAAAAAGCTTACAGTACCTGGTATTCCCATGCGGTCTCCCATCCAAGTACTAACCAGGCCCGACCCTGCTTAGCTTCCGAGATCAAACGAGATCGGGCGTGTTCAGGGTGGTATGGCCGTAAGCAATTAGTGCAGGCGCAAAACCAGGTTTTATACAGTAGCACATAAGGAGTGAGAAAGCTGCTGAGGCTCGACGTTACACTTTTACAAAAACAATCATTAGTTAGATATAAACGGCAGTAATTGATTCAGTAGGACTCCTTATCCATGTAAACGATCATTGTGACATCTGAATTCATTAATTATCTGAAATACACTGCGTGTGCGTGTGATGTTAAATGTTTGAACCAAGGTTAACGGTTAAAGTGTCAGAGAATGGGTGGTGATTTTTTGACGTCCTCCCATGATCTGAAGTGAGCGTGCGTGTTTGTGTTGGTGAAAGTTTAAGAAATGTACAACTGTCGTTTCAGCTCTCTGGTCCTCCCTGCTGGCATTATCACTATACTGTCCTCATGTTTCACAAAAATAGTTTTGAGAGACGTTGTCAGTTTTTGTATGTTGCTTAAATCCTCCAAAGCGGTTGGCAGTAAACATCAGGTCACGGTACGCCACGGTAGGCCACGGAGGCAATGAGCTCGAGTTGAAAAAGAAAAAAATTACAGCACCTGGTATTCCCAAGCAGTCTCCCATCCATGTACTAACCAGGCCCGACCCTGCTTAGCTTCCGAGATCAGACGAGATCGGGCGTGTTTTTTTTTTTTTTTTTTTTTTTTTTTTTTTTATTATCAAAAAATATAGTTTACAATTAAAATTCCGTATTTACAGTAATTTACAATCTTTTACGGTCATAACCAAACACAGTATGACACACAGAAGACATACAGATAGTTGATAATCACAAATGTACGCAACAATCACATAGAGAGGTTAACCCTAATCATACACAACAAATATTTGCCTCGGAGTGGTCCGCCAGGTCTTAACAAGCAGGAAAAACAATGCCCACACTACACACTAAATCCTAACGTCCCTGATTCCGTTAACATGACTAAAGTGCTGTTCCTAACAAAATACTTGTGAAAATCCTCCCTCCTAAGCGTGTGGACCAACCTCACATTCTTTTTAAAAGTTGCCACAAACCACTCCCATACCGGTATCACCCTCTCCTCATATTGCGCAACGTTCCTCCTGCATACAATTGCATGACGGACTGTGCTCAACATGAAATTCACCAAATTTACATTCACATCTTTCACCTTTCCAACCACACCAAACAACAACAGTTTCTTCCATTCAACATCCTTCCCAACCTTGATCCCACAGTGTACACTCAGCAAATCCTTAACCTTCTCAAAAAAAACAAACAACATTGAACATTCAATGAAATAATGATCAAAGGTCTCATCCACCTCTTTACAAACATTGCACACTCTACCCACAGTACTATCAATTTGGTGCAAAACAACATTCGTGAAAACCCTATTGTGCCTGATCTTAAAATCATTGTGCTCACATTCAATAGAGTTATACTTCACATTCAAGTTGCCCCACATTTTCTTCACGTCAAACCCCTCAAAAGCCTTTCCCCACACCTTCTCTGACGCTGGCCTCTTCATCCCACCGCCCATCAAATCCATATACACACTTTTTGTACTAACATCCTCAAACTTAACTCTCTTACCTCCCCTCTCCACCCCCAACTCGACCATCGTGTTCTCCTCGCCTATCCCTCCCTGTCCTAACAGTAGTGTCATCCACCCTGTACCAATACTTCCCTTTACTCTCCTATACATCCCAACAACCACAGCCCCCCTCACATCTCTATTAAACCTCCTTACATCCCTTATGATCACCTGTTCCGCCTTAAAAACGTTACCCCCCTCCAACATTAAATGCTTGACCTGTTTAATACCGGCTTTCTCAAAATGTTTACTGACCAGTATTCTGTTATTGTGAAGTATTTTTGGGTTATGAAAGATTGGCTGATTCAGAACCTCGGCTCTGTCCACACGCTCATACTTCACGTACTCCAAATATTTCCCCCATGCCTCAAAAACCTCTCGATAGAAATACGACATCCCTTGACACCTCGGCTTATTAAACATCATAAAAAGACCATTCACACCACAACCACCATACCTGTGCAAATAGTCCTCAAAAAAACCCATCCAACAATACTCCTCCTTTCCAAATAAATATTTCTTAATTGTTTTCACTCGTAACGCCCTTTTCTTCACCTCCACATCTATCAATTTCAGTCCTCCATCCTCATACCCATTCGTCAAGACCTTATGCGCAATTTTGGCCGGTTTCCCATCCCACAAAAAATTGTTAACAGCCCCATTCAACTCCTTTACTACCCACAATGGTAGATCCAGGGTGCTCAGCACATGATTCACCCGTGACATCATCAAGCAATTCACCACAATCACCTTACCCCTCAGTCTCAACTTCCTCATCTTCCATAAATTCAAATTCTGCTTCACTTTATTCAGAACCCCTGTCCACGTGACATCCCTTGCCTCATTTTCATCCACACCCACATTCACACCTAATACCTTTATCATCCCCTTAGAAACAGTCAGCGGAATGTCACACTCGCTCATATCCACTGCCCCTACACAAAGGATCTCTGACTTTTCCAGGTTAATCTTTGCCCCCGATGCACTCCCATATATTCCCAATAACTCAATTACCCTTTTCACACTGGCCAAATTCCTAACTGTAATGCTTGTGTCATCTGCGTATTGATGGATTAAACTCCTACCTCCTCCCGGGATGTTGATGCCTTGTATGTGCTGATCCTTTTTTAGCATGGTGGCTAATGGTTCAGCCGTTATACTGTACAATAATGCAGATAACGGACAACCCTGCCTAACTGACCTCTCTAATCTAAAACTATCCGTCAATACCCCGTTACACTTGACCCTACTCTTTGCATTACTATACAATAATCGAATCCACTTCACTAACCTATCCCCAAAACCAAATCTCTCTAGCGCCCTAAACATAAACTCATGTTCTACCCTATCAAAAGCTTTGTTAAAATCTACACTCAATACTACACCTCCCTCTTCTTTCATATGCCTCACTACATCCCTAACTGACCCTATCGTGTCCGCTATATCTCTCCCTGGAATACTGTAAGTTTGGGTTGATGAAACTATGGTCCCTACTACCGACTTAATCCGATTAGCTAAAGTTTTGGCCAGTACCTTATAGTCAGTGTTCAACAGACTTAACCCTCTGTAGTTCCCTAACTGCAATTTACTACCCTTATTCTTGTAGAGTACCGCTATTAACCCCGTCGACATCGACTTGCTAACCATCCCTAACCTTTCCATTTCCCTATATACCTTTAATAAAATCGGACATAACAACTCACTCAAGCACTTGTAAAACTCTGCCGGCAATCCATCAGAGCCAGGACTTTTGTTATTGGACAGGCTGCTGACGGCCGCCATCACCTCCGATTCTCCTAACTCACACTCACATACTTCCCTATCACTATCCGATAACACATGCTCAACCGTTCCTAATACCTTGTCCACACTATCCTTATCTACATAGCCTTTGCTAAATAAATCACTGTAAAACCCCTGCACTCTCTCCAACACCCCCACAAAATCATGTACCACTTCCCCTCTCTCATCCTCTATCTGAGCTATGTATGTTCTACCCTGTTTCCTTTTTTCCAGCCCCAAAAAGAAAGACGTACATTTCTCCCCATCTACCGCATACTGCGCCCGACTCCTAACTATTGCCCCTTTACACCTCTCCCTTTCATAAGATTCTAATTCCCCTTTAATGCCTATGTAGTCAGCTAAGTCCCTATTCACATCGTCATCTAACCTCCTCAATTCCTCAGCCAATCGCTCTCTCAATACACATTCCGTCCTCCTCTTTACTTGACTCCGCTTTTTACAATAATTGATGCTCAACATTTTCACCTTTATCTTCACACATTCCCACCACTCACACACGTCTGCATCATACCCCACACAATTCATTTGCTCCTTAACACACCCTCTCACCATCTCAATATACTCGCTCTCTTCCAACACACTTGTATTCAAACACCAAACTCCCCCCCCTGTCCCTCTACTTCTGTCACCCATCTGAAAGATTATTGCTGCATGATCACTATAACCAGTGAATTTATACTGTACACTGCTCAAAGTATCAGCGATGTCCTGTCGTGCTAAACATAAATCGATCCTACTTTGCTTTAGCACTCCGTTCACTATCTGCCTCCTAGAAAATTCCCTCTTGGCAGCATTTCTAACCCTCCACACATCGACCAAACCCCCATCCTCAATCATTTTGAACAAAGCCTTCCGGGCCGAATCCTGTCTAAAACTATCTCTCCTATAAACATCCAGCTTGCTACAAAACACATTAAAATCTCCCACGAGAACACAATTCCTAGTGCAGAGCAAACCAAGAGAGATAAAAAATAGCCTTTTTTCCACTTCTCTGTTAGGTGCGTATACATTAATTAGTCTATACGTTACATTATTAACATCAAAATCGATTCCAATCACCCTCCCCTTCCCATCATTCAGAACCTCCTTCACATTCCCAACCACATCCTCCTTTACAAGTATTGCCACACCACACGATCTTGCCGTCCCACAATTGACGAATAACAGTCCCCTCCATTTCTCCTTGATTTCTGGCATTTTAGCCTGTGTCCAGTTTGTTTCCTGCAGCACTAAAATATCGGATTTAAATTTGATTAACACCTCATCAAACTTCGCCATATTGTTAAGACCGTTGATATTAATTGATGTGAGTGTGACCATTGAAATCAAAAGACACAGAGTGGGTATTACTGTTAAAATCTTTTTTTTTTTTTACGTACCCCTTTCTTTTTCAAGTTCCTCTGTTCCTCATCGGAATCAACCCCTCTCCTGCGTCTGACCCTGGGCGCCCTCTCCCTACAAACACCCAACGCCTCATTCCCAGACTTATTCTCCCTCTCCCTTCCATCAGCCAGTGTGGGGGGGGAAATTATAGGCGCCATACCACGCCAATGAGACGCGTCGGCTGTAGCCTCAATAGTCACAGCACAAGACCCCCAGGCTGCATCTTCCTCTACTGTAGGCCACCCGGGCGCCTGTAAAGAGAGGAGCCCCGCTTGAGAGCTCCTGCCCCCCCCCAACCCTGTGCCCCCATCTCCCCCTGATGCCGGGGCCATTGACACAACCAAATCCACTTCTAGGCTAGCCCCCGTGCCATGTCCCGCCTCGTTCCCCAACTGTCCAGACCCCCGCGGCACCTTGGCTACGCCCTCCGCTGGTGTAGGGTGCCCAGATGCCGGTAGAGAGGAAAGCTCTCCTTGAGAGCTTTGCCCCCCGGGCAACCCCATGCCCCCCACACCCGGGTCCTTCAGCACAACCTGTAGCTGACTGTCCAAGACTGTCTCCCCGTCAGACAGCTCCCCGTGCTCCATCTCCTCTTCCGCACTCTCTTCCCCTCCACTTTCCTCACTCTCCAACGATACAGCCCTTGAGTCTGGGTCAACTGAGAGGGCACCCCCTCCCACCTGCTCCTCCTTACACACACAATTTCCCTTTCTATTACCACACTCTCTGCATTTAATCACAGCCACACACTCCCTTGCATAGTGTCCCTGCTTCCCGCACTTCCGACAGAGGAAGTCAGGACAGTCCCTCACTATATGTCCAGGCTGGATGCACAATCTACACACCTTTAATTGTCTGTCATGGATGACTCGGAAATATTCAGCACCCTTTTCAGTGTCAAAACGTGTGGACCAAGGCAAGGACCGTACTTCCTTGTTAAACTTCACCTTAACAAACCGTGTACCCTCACATATGGTCATCCCAGGCCACTTCCTCCTTGCAATCGGCGAAACTGCCTCCACACCCCAGTCCGCA
>NC_079423.1:7019203-7024203 GCF_026213295.1 Gadus chalcogrammus | reverse complement strand
GGTCACGGTACGCCACGGAGTCAATGAGCTCGAGTTGAAAAAGAAAAAGCTTACAGCACCTGGTAATCCCAGGCTGTCTCCCATCCAAGTACTAACCAGGCCCGACCCTGCTTAGCTTCCGTGTTCAGACGAGATCGGGCGTGTTTTTTTTTGTTTTCTTTTGGTGACACCCGTCACTACTTACAGCAACCTGGGCTTCTGAGGAGGTCTCCCATCCAAGTACTAACCAGGCCCGACCCTGCTTAGCTTCCAAGATCAGACGAGATCGCGCGTATTCAGGGTGGTATGGCCGTAAGCAATTAGTGCAGGCGCAAAACCAGGTTTTATACAGTAGGAGTGAGAAAGCTGCTGAGGCTCGACGTTACACTTTTACAAAAACAATCATTAGTTAGATATAAACGGCAGTAATTGATTCAGTAGGACTCCTTATCCATGTAAACGATCATTGTGACATCTGAATTCATTAATTAACTGAAATACACTGCGTGTGCGTGTGATGTTAAATGTTTGAACCAAGGTTAACGTTTAAAGTGTCAGAGAATGGGTGGTGATTTTTTGACGTCCTCCCATGATCTGAAGTGAGCGTGCGTGTTTGTGTTGGTGAAAGTTTAAGAAATGTACAACTGTCGGTTCAGCTCTCTGGTGCTCCCTGCTGGCAGTATCACTATACTGTCCTCATGTTTCACAAAAACAGTTTTGAGAGACGTTGTCAGTTTTTGTATGTTGCTTAAATCCTCCAAAGCGGTTTGCAGTAAACATCAGGTCACGGTACGCCACGGAGTCAATGAGCTCGAGTTGAAAAAGAAAATGCATACAGCACCTGGTATTCCCAGGCGGTCTGCCATCCAAGTACTAACCAGGCCCGACCCTGCTTAGCTTCCGAGATCAGACGAGATCGGGCGTGTACAGGGTGGTATGGCCGTAAGCAATTAGTGCAGGAGCAAAACCAGGTTTTATACAGTAGCACATAAGGAGTGAGAAAGCTGCTGAGGCTCGACGTTACACTTTTACAAAAACAATCATTAGTTAGATATAAACGGCAGTAATTGATTCAGTAGGACTCCTTATCCATGTAAACGATCATTGTGACATCTGAATTCATTAATTATCTGAAATACACTGCGTGTGCGTGTGATGTTAAATGTTTGAACCAAGGTTGACGGTTAAAGTGTCAGAGAATGGGTGGTGATTTTTTGACGTCCTCCCATGATCTGAAGTGAGCGTGCGTGTTTGTGTTGGTGAAAGTTTAAGAAATGTACAACTGTCGTTTCAGCTCTCTGGTGCTCCCTGCTGGCAGTATCACTATACTTCCTCGTGTTTCACAAAAATAGTTTTGAGAGACGTTGTCAGTCTTTGTATGTTGCTTAAATCCTCCAAAGCGGTTGGCAGTAAACATCAGGTCACGGTAGGGCACGGAGGCAATGAGCTCGAGTTGAAAAAGAAATAGCTTACAGCACCTGGTATTCCCAGGCGGTCTCCCAACCAAGTACTAACCAGGCCCGACCCTGCTTAGCTTCCGAGATCAGACGAGATCGGGCTTGTTCAGGGTGGTATGGCCGTAATCAAATAGTGCTGGCGCAAAACCAGGTTTTATACATAAGCACATAAGGAGTGAGAAACCTGCTAAGGCTCGACGTTACACTTTTACAAAAACAATCATTAGTTAGATATAAACGGCAGTAATTGATTCAGTAGGACCCCTTATCCATGTAAACGATCATTGTGACATCTGAATTCATTAATTATCTGAAATACACTGCGTGTGCGTGTGATGTTAAATGTTTGAACCAAGGTTAACGGTTAAAGTGTCAGAGAATGGGTGGTGATTTTTGGACGTCCTCCCATGATCTGAAGTGAGCGTGCATGTTTGTGTTGGTGAAAGTTTAAGAAATGTACAACAGTCGTTTCAGCTCTCTGGTGTTCCTGCTGGCAGTATCACTATACTGTCCTCGTGTTTCACAAAAATAGTTTTGAGAAACGTTGTCAGTCTTTGTATGTTGCTTAAATCCTCCAAAGCGGTTGGCAGTAAACATCAGGTCACGGTAGGCCACGGAGGCAATGAGCTCGAGTTGAAAAAGAAAAAGCTTACAGCACCTGGTATTCCCAGGCGGTCTCTCATCCAAGTTCTAACCAGGCCCGACCCAGCTTAGCTTCCTAGATCAGACGAGATCGGGCGTGTTCAGGGTGGTATGGCCGTAATCAATTAGTGCTGGCGCAAAACCAGGTTTTATACAGAAGCACATAAGGAGTGAGAAACCTGCTGAGGCTCGACGTTACACTTTTACAAAAACAATCATTAGTTAGACATAAACGGCAGTAATTGATTCAGTAGGACTCCTTATCCATGTAAACGATCATTGTGACATCTGAATTCATTATTTCTCTGAAATACACTGCGTGTGCGTGTGATGTTAAATGTTTGAACCAAGGTTAACGGTTAAAGTGTCAGAGAATGGGTGGTGATTTTTGGACGTCCTCCCATGATCTGAAGTGAGCGTGCGTGTTTGTGTTGGTGAAAGTTTAAGAAATGTACAACTGTCGTTTCAGCTCTCTGGTGCTCCCTGCTGGCAGTATCACTATACTGTCCTCGTGTTTCACAAAAATAGTTTTGAGAGACGTTGTCAGTCTTTGTATGTTGCTTAAATCCTCCAAAGCGGTTGGCAGTAAACATCAGGTCACGGTAGGCCACGGAGGCAATGAGCTCGAGTTGAAAAAGAAAAAGCTTACCGCACCTGGTATTCCCAGGCGGTCTCCCATCCAAATACTAACCAGGCCCGACCCTGCTTAGCTTCCGAGATCAGACGAGATCGGGCGTGTTCAGGGTGGTATGGCCGTAAGCAAATAGTGCTGGCGCAAAACCAGGTTTTATACAGTAGCACATAAGGAGTGAGAAACCTGCTGAGGCTCGACGTTACACTTTTACAAAAACAATCATTAGTTAGATATAAACGGCAGTAATTGATTCAGTAGGACTCCTTATCCATGTAAACGATCATTGTGACATCTGAATTCATTAATTCTCTGAAAATACACTGCGTGTGCGTGTGATGTTAAATGTTTGAACCAAGGTTAACGGTTAAAGTGTCAGAGAATGGGTGGTGATTTTTGGACGTCCTCCCATGATCTGAAGTGAGCGTGCGTGTTTGTGTTGGTGAAAGTTTAAGAAATGTACAACTGTCGTTTCAGCTCTCTGGTGCTCCCTGCTGGCAGTATCACTATACTGTCCTCGTGTTTCACAAAAATAGTTTTGAGAGACGTTGTCAGTCTTTGTATGTTGCTTAAATCCTCCAAAGCGGTTGGCAGTAAACATCAGGTCACGGTAGGCCACGGAGGCAATGAGCTCGAGTTGAAAAAGAAAAAGCTTACTGCAACCTGGTATTCCCAGGCGGTCTCCCATCCAAGTACTAACCAGGCCCGACCCTGCTTAGCTTCCGAGATCAGACGAGATCGGGCATGTTCAGGGTGGTATGGCCGTAAGCAAATAGTGCTGGCGCAAAACCAGGTTTTATACAGTAGCACATAAGGAGTGAGAAACCTGCTGAGGCTCGACGTTACACTTTTACAAAAACAATCATTAGTTAGATATAAACGGCAGTATTTGATTCAGTAGGACTCCTTATCCATGTAAACGATCATTGTGACATCTGAATTCATTAATTATCTGCAATACACTGCGTGTGCGTGTGATGTTAAATGTTTGAACCAAGGTTAACGGTTAAAGGGTCAGAGAATGGGTGGTGATTTTTTGACGTCCTCCCATGATCTGAAGTGAGCGTGCGTGTTTGTGTTGGTGAAAGTTTAAGAAATGTACAACTGTCGTTTCAGCTCTCTGGTGATCCCTGCTGGCAGTATCACTATACTGTCCTCATGTTTCACAAAAATAGTTTTGAGAGACGTTGTCAGTCTTTGTATGTTGCTTAAATCCTCCAAAGCGGTTGGCAGTAAACATCAGGTCACGGTAGGCCACGGAGGCAATGAGCTCGAGTTGAAAAAGGAAAAGCTTACAGCACCTGGTAATCCCAGGCGGTCTCCCATCCAAGAACTAACCAGTCCCGACCCTGCTTAGCTTCCGTGATCAGACGAGATCGGGCGTGTTCAGGGTGGTATGGCCGTAAGCAATTAGTGCAGGCGCAAAACCAGGTTTTATGCAGTAGCACATAAGGAGTGAGAAAGCTGCAGAGGCTCGACGTTACACTTTTACAAAAACAATCATTAGTTAGATATAAACGGCAGTAATTGATTCAGTAGGACTCCTTATCCATGTAAACGATCATTGTGACATCTGAATTCATTAATTATCTGAAATACACTGCGTGTGCGTGTGATGTTTGAACCAAGGTTAAAGGTTAAAGTGTCAGAGAATGGGTGGTGATTTTTTGACGTCCTCCCATGATCTGAAGTGAGCGTGCGTGTTTGTGTTGGTGAAAGTTTAAGAAATGTACAACTGTCGGTTCAGCTCTCTGGTGCTCCCTGCTGGCAGTATCACTATACTGTCCTCATGTTTCACAAAAACAGTTTTGAGAGACGTTGTCAGTTTTGGTATGTTGCTTAAATCCTCCAAAGCGGTTGGCAGTGAACATCAGGTCACGGTAGGTCACGGTAAGCCACGGAGGCAATGAGCTCGAGTTGAAAAAGGAAAAGCTTACAGCACCTGGTATTCCCAGGCTGTCTCCCATCCAAGTACTAACCAGGCCCGACCCTGCTCAGCTTCCGAGATCAGACGAGATCGGGCGTGTTTTTTTTTTTTTTTTTCTTTTGGTGACACCCGTCACTACTTACAGCAACCTGGGCTTCTGAGGAGGTCTCCCATCCGAGTACTAACCAGGCCCGACCCTGCTTAGCTTCCGAGATCAGACGAGATTGCGCGTGTTCAGGGTGGTATGGCCGTAAGCAATTAGTGCAGGCGCAAAACCAGGTTTTATACAGTAGGAGTGAGAAAGCTGCTGAGGCTCGACGTTACACTTTTACAAAAACAATCATTAGTTAGATATAAACGGCAG
>NC_079423.1:7010442-7019103 GCF_026213295.1 Gadus chalcogrammus | reverse complement strand
ACTACTTGCAGCAACCTGGGCTTCTGAGGCGGTCTCCCATCCAAGTACTAACCAGGTCCGACCCTGCTTAGCTTCCGAGATCAGGCGTGTTCAGGGTGGTATGGCCGTAAGCAATTAGTGCAGGCGCAAAACCAGGTTTTATACAGTAGCACATAAGGAGTGAGAAAGCTGCTGAGGCTTGACGTTACACTTTTACAAAAACAATCATTAGTTAGATATAAACGGCAGTAATTGATTCAGTAGGACTCCTTATCCATGTAAACGATCATTGTGACATCTGAATTCATTAATTATCTGAAATACACTGCGTGTGCGTGTGATGTTAAATGTTTGAACCAAGGTTAACGGTTAAAGTGTCAGAGAATGGGTGGTGATTTTTTGACGTCCTCCCATGATCTGAAGTGAGCGTGCGTGTTTGTGTTGGTGAAAGTTTAAGAAATGTACAACTGTCGGTTCAGCTCTCTGGTGCTCCCTGCTGGCAGTATCACTATACTGTCCTCATGTTTCACAAAAACAGTTTTGAGAGACGTTGTCAGTTTTTGTATGTTGCTTAAATCCTCCAAAGTGGTTGGCAGTAAACATCAGGTCACGGTACGCCACGGAGTCAATGAGCTCGAGTTGAAAAATAAATAGCATACAGCACCTTGTATTCCCAGGCGGTCTCCCATCCAAGTACTAACCAGGCCCGACCCTGCTTAGCTACCGAGATCAGACGAGATCGGGCGTGTTTTTTTTTTTTTTCTTTTGGTGACACCCGTCACTACTTACAGCAACCTGGGCTTCTGAGCAGGTCTCCCATCCAAGTACTAACCAGGCCCGACCCTGCTTAGCTTCCGAGATCTGACGAAATCGGGCGTGTTAAGGGTGGTATGGCCGTAAGCATCTAGTGCAGGCGCAAAACCAGGTTTTATACAGTAGCACATAAGGAGTGAGAAAGCTGCTGAGGCTCGACGTTACACTTTACAAAAACAATCATTAGTTAGATATAAACGGCAGTAATTGATTCAGTAGGACTCCTTATCCATGTAAACGATCATTGTGACATCTGAATTCATTAATTATCTGAAATACACTGCGTGTGCGTGTGATGTTAAATGTTTGAACCAAGGTTAACGGTTAAAGTGTCAGAGAATGGGTGGTGATTTTTTGACGTCCTCCCATGATCTGAAGTGAGCGTGCGTGTTTGTGTTGGTGAAAGTTTAAGAAATGTACAACTGTCGGTTCAGCTCTCTGGTGCTCCCTGCTGGCAGTATCACTATACTGTCCTCATGTTTCACAAAAATAGTTTTGAGAGACGTTGTCAGTTTTTGTATGTTGCTTAAATCCTCCAAAGCGGTTGGCAGTAAACATCAGGTCACGGTACGCCACGGTAGGCCACGGAGGCAATGAGCTCGAGTTGAAAAAGAAAAAGCTTACAGCACCTGGAATTCCCAGGCGGTCTCCCATCCAAGTACTAACCAGGCCCGACCCTGCTTAGCGTCCGAGATCAGACGAGATCGGGCGTGTTCAGGGTGGTATGTCCGTAAGCAATTAGTGCAGGCGCAAAACCAGGTTTTATACAGTAGCACATAAGGAGTGAGAAAGCTGCTGAGGCTTGACGTTACACTTTTACAAAAACAATCATTAGTTAGATATAAACGGCAGTAATTGATTCAGTAGGACTCCTTATCCATGTAAACGATCATTGTGACATCTGAATTCATTAATTATCTGAAATACACTGCGTGTGCGTGTGATGTTAAATGTTTGAACCAAGGTTAACGGTTAAAGTGTCAGAGAATGGGTGGTGATTTTTTGACGTCCTCCCATGATCTGAAGTGAGCGTGCGTGTTTGTGTTGGTGAAAGTTTAAGAAATGTACAACTGTCGGTTCAGCTCTCTGGTGCTCCCTGCTGGCAGTATCACTATACTGTCCTCATGTTTCACAAAAATAATTTTGAGAGACGTTGTCAGTTTTTGTATGTTGCTTAATCCTCCAAAGCGGTTGGCAGTAAACATCAGGTCACGGTACGCCACGGAGTCAATGAGCTCGAGTTGAAAAAGAAAAAGCTTACAGCACCTGGTATTCCCAGGCGGTCTCCCATCCAAGTGCTAACCAGGCCCGACCCTGCTTAGCTTCCGAGATCAGACGAGATCGGGCGTGTTTTTTTTTTTTTTTTTTTTTTTTTTCTTGTTTCTCCTTCACCTTCATCTTGTCCAACTCCTTGCTTTTCACCAGTATCGTTGGTTTGCTCGCTGGGGTTTTCTTCTGCAGAATCTTGGCCATTGCATCTACCCACCCAGCGTTAGGGTTAGTGGGTTCTCCGTCAACCTCCTCAATTCCTTTATCTTCATCGTCTGCCTCATCTCCGTCACTAACTTTTAATGTCCTCTTTATCATCAGCATCATCATCATCAGCTTCTTCCTCCTCCTCATCGTCATCATCCATGTCATTCATGTCATTTTTCTCCTCACTACTTACAGCAACCTGGGCTTATGAGGAGGTCTCCCATCCAAGTACTAACCAGGCCCGACCCTGCTTAGCTTCCGAGATCAGACGAGATCGGGCGTGTTCAGGGTGGTATGGCCGTAAGCAACTAGTGCAGGCGCAAAACCAGGTTTTATACAGTAGCACATAAGGAGTGAGAAAGCTGCTGAGGCTCGACGTTACACTCTTACAAAAACAATCATTAGTTAGATATAAACGGCAGTAATTGATTCAGTAAGACTCCTTATCCATGTAAACGATCATTGTGACATCTGAATTCATTAATTATCTGAAATACACTGCGTGTGCGTGTGATGTTAAATGTTTGAACCAAGGTTAACGGTTAAAGTGTCAGAGAATGGGTGGTGATTTTTTGACGTCCTCCCATGATCTGAAGTGAGCGTGCGTGTTTGTGTTGGTGAAAGTTTAAGAAATGTACAACTGTCGGTTCAGCTCTCTGGTGCTCCCTGCTGGCAGTATCACTATACTGTCCTCATGTTTCACAAAAATAGTTTTGAGAGACGTTGTCAGTTTTTGTATGTTGCTTAAATCCTCCAAAGCGGTTGGCAGTAAACATCAGGTCACGGTACGCCACGGTAGGCCACGGAGTCAATGAGCTCGAGTTGAAAAAGAAAAAGCTTACAGCACCTGGTATTCCCAGGCGGTCTCCCATCCAAGTACTAACCAGGCCCGACCCTGCTTAGCTCCCGAGTTCAGACGAGATCGGGCGTGTTCAGGGTGGTATGGCCGTAAACAATTAGTGCAGGCGCAAAACCAGGTTTTATACAGTAGCACATAAGGAGTGAGAAAGCGGCTGAGGCTCGACGTTACACTTTTACAAAAACAATCATTAGTTAGATATAAACGGCAGTAATTGATTCAGTAGGACTCCTTATCCATGTAAACGATCATTGTGACATCTGAATTCATTAATTATCTGAAATACACTGCGTGTGCGTGTGATGTTAAATGTTTGAACCAAGGTTAACGGTTAAAGTGTCAGAGAATGGGTGGTGATTTTTTGACGTCCTCCCATGATCTGAAGTGAGCGTGCGTGTTTGTGTTGGTGAAAGTTTAAGAAATGTACAACTGTCGGTTCAGCTCTCTGGTGCTCCCTGCTGGCAGTATCACTATACTGTCCTCATGTTTCACAAAAATAGTTTTGAGAGACGTTGTCAGTTTTTGTATGTTGCTTAAATCCTCCAAAGCGGTTGGCAGTAAACATCAGGTCACGGTACGCCACGGTAGGCCACGGAGGCAATGAGCTCGAGTTGAAAAAGAAAAAGCTTACAGCACCTGGAATTCCCAGGCGGTCTCCCTTCCAAGTACTAACCAGGCCCGACCCTGCTTAGCGTCCGAGATCAGACGAGATCGGGCGTGTTCAGGGTGGTATGTCCGTAAGCAATTAGTGCAGGCGCAAAACCAGGTTTTATACAGTAGCACATAAGGAGTGAGAAAGCTGCTGAGGCTTGACGTTACACTTTTACAAAAACAATCATTAGTTAGATATAAACGGCAGTAATTGATTCAGTAGGACTCCTTATCCATGTAAACGATCATTGTGACATCTGAATTCATTAATTATCTGAAATACACTGCGTGTGCGTGTGATGTTAAATGTTTGAACCAAGGTTAACGGTTAAAGTGTCAGAGAATGGGTGGTGATTTTTTGACGTCCTCCCATGATCTGAAGTGAGCGTGCGTGTTTGTGTTGGTGAAAGTTTAAGAAATGTACAACTGTCGGTTCAGCTCTCTGGTGCTCCCTGCTGGCAGTATCACTATACTGTCCTCATGTTTCACAAAAATATTTTGAGAGACGTTGTCAGTTTTTGTATGTTGCTTAAATCCTCCAAAGCGGTTGGCAGTAAACATCAGGTCACGGTAGGCCACGGTAGGCCACGGAGGCAATGAGCTCGAGTTGAAAAAGAAAAAGCTTACAGCACCTGGTATTCCCAGGCGGTCACCCATCCAAGTACTAACCAGGCCCGACCCTGCTTAGCTTCCGAGATCAGACGAGATCGGGCGTGTTCAGGGTGGTATGGCCGTAAGAAATTAGTGCAGGCGCAAAACCAGGTTTTATACAGTAGCACATAAGGAGTGAGAAAGCTGCTGAGGCTCGACGTTACACTTTTACAAAAACAATCATTAGTTAGATATAAACGGCAGTAATTGATTCAGTAGGACTCCTTATCCATGTAAACGATCATTGTGACATCTGAATTCATTAATTATCTGAAATACACTGCGTGTGCGTGTGATGTTAAATGTTTGAACCAAGGTTAACGGTTAAAGTGTCAGAGAATGGGTGGTGATTTTTTTACATCCTCCCATGATCTGAAGTGAGCGTGCGTGTTTGTGTTGGTGAAAGTTTAAGAAATGTACAACTGTCGGTTCAGCTCTCTGGTGCTCCCTGCTGGCAGTATCACTATACTGTCCTCATGTTTCACAAAAATAATTTTGAGAGACGTTGTCAGTTTTTGTATGTTGCTTAAATCCTCCAAAGCGGTTGGCAGTAAACATCAGGTCACGGTACGCCACGGAGTCAATGAGCTCGAGTTGAAAAAGAAAAAGCTTACAGCACCTGGTATTCCCAGGCGGGTCTCCCATCCAAGTGCTAACCAGGCCCGACCCTGCTTAGCTTCCGAGATCAGACGAGATCGGGCGTGTTTTTTTTTTTTTTTTTTTTTTTTTTTTTTCTTGTTTCTCCTTCACCTTCATCTTGTCCAACTCCTTGCTTTTCACCAGTATCGTTGGTTTGCTCGCTGGGGTTTTCTTCTGCAGAATCTTGGCCATTGCATCTACCCACCCAGCGTTAGGGTTAGTGGGTTCTCCGTCAACCTCCTCAATTCCTTTATCTTCATCGTCTGCCTCATCTCCGTCACTAACTTTTAATGTCCTCTTTATCATCAGCATCATCATCATCAGCTTCTTCCTCCTCCTCATCGTCATCATCCATGTCATTCATGTCATTTTTCTCCTCACTACTTACAGCAACCTGGGCTTATGAGGAGGTCTCCCATCCAAGTACTAACCAGGCCCGACCCTGCTTAGCTTCCGAGATCAGACGAGATCGGGCGTGTTCAGGGTGGTATGGCCGTAAGCAACTAGTGCAGGCGCAAAACCAGGTTTTATACAGTAGCACATAAGGAGTGAGAAAGCTGCTGAGGCTCGACGTTACACTCTTACAAAAACAATCATTAGTTAGATATAAACGGCAGTAATTGATTCAGTAGGACTCCTTATCCATGTAAACGATCATTGTGACATCTGAATTCATTAATTATCTGAAATACACTGCGTGTGCGTGTGATGTTAAATGTTTGAACCAAGGTTAACGGTTAAAGTGTCAGAGAATGGGTGGTGATTTTTTGACGTCCTCCCATGATCTGAAGTGAGCGTGCGTGTTTGTGTTGGTGAAAGTTTAAGAAATGTACAACTGTCGGTTCAGCTCTCTGGTGCTCCCTGCTGGCAGTATCACTATACTGTCCTCATGTTTCACAAAAATAGTTTTGAGAGACGTTGTCAGTTTTTGTATGTTGCTTAAATCCTCCAAAGCGGTTGGCAGTAAACATCAGGTCACGGTACGCCACGGTAGGCCACGGAGTCAATGAGCTCGAGTTGAAAAAGAAAAAGCTTACAGCACCTGGTATTCCCAGGCGGTCTCCCATCCAAGTACTAACCAGGCCCGACCCTGCTTAGCTTCCCGAGTCAGACGAGATCAGGCGTGTTCAGGGTGGTATGGCCGTAAAGCAATTAGTGCAGGCGCAAAACCAGGTTTTATACAGTAGCACATAAGGAGTGAGAAAGCGGCTGAGGCTCGACGTTACACTTTTACAAAAACAATCATTAGTTAGATATAAACGGCAGTAATTGATTCAGTAGGACTCCTTATCCATGTAAACGATCATTGTGACATCTGAATTCATTAATTATCTGAAATACACTGCGTGTGCGTGTGATGTTAAATGTTTGAACCAAGGTTAACGGTTAAAGTGTCAGAGAATGGGTGGTGATTTTTTTGACGTCCTCCCATGATCTGAAGTGAGCGTGCGTGTTTGTGTTGGTGAAAGTTTAAGAAATGTACAACTGTCGGTTCAGCTCTCTGGTGCTCCCTGCTGGCAGTATCACTATACTGTCCTCATGTTTCACAAAAATAGTTTTGAGAGACGTTGTCAGTTTTTGTATGTTGCTTAAATCCTCCAAAGCGGTTGGCAGTAAACATCAGGTCACGGTACGCCACGGTAGGCCACGGAGGCAATGAGCTCGAGTTGAAAAAGAAAAAGCTTACAGCACCTGGTATTCCCAGGCAGGTCTCCCATCCAAGTACTAACCAGGCCCGACCCTGCTTAGCTTCCGAGATCAGACGAGATCGGGCGTGTTCAGGGTGGTATGGCCGTAAGCAATTAGTGTAGGCGCAAAACCAGGTTTTATACAGTAGCACATAAGGAGTGAGAAAGCTGCTGAGGCTCGACGTTACACTCTTACAAAAACAATCATTAGTTAGATATAAACGGCAGTAATTGATTCAGTAGGACTCCTTATCCATGTAAACGATCATTGTGACATCTGAATTCATTAATTATCTGAAATACACTGCGTGTGCGTGTGATGTTAAATGTTTGAACCAAGGTTAACGGTTAAAGTGTCAGAGAATGGGTGGTGATTTTTTGACGTCCTCCCATGATCTGAAGTGAGCGTGCGTGTTTGTGTTGGTGAAAGTTTAAGAAATGTACAACTGTCGGTTCAGCTCTCTGGTGCTCCCTGCTGGCAGTATCACTATACTGTCCTCATGTTTCACAAAAATAGTTTTGAGAGACGTTGTCAGTTTTTGTATGTTGCTTAAATCCTCCAAAGCGGTTGGCAGTAAACATCAGGTCACGGTACGCCACGGAGTCAATGAGCTCGAGTTGAAAAAGAAAAAGCTTACAGCACCTGGTATTCCCAGGCGGTCTCCCATCCAAGTGCTAACCAGGCCCGACCCTGCTTAGCTTCCGAGATCAGACGAGATCGGGCGTGTTTTTTTTTTTTTTTTTTTTTTTTTTTTCTTGTTTCTCCTTCAGCTTCATCTTGTCCAACTCCTTGCTTTTCACCAGTATCGTTGGTTTGCTCGCTGGGGTTTTCTTCTGCAGAATCTTGGCCATTGCATCTACCCACCCAGCGTTAGGGTTAGTGGGTTCTCCGTCAACCTCCTCAATTCCTTTATCTTCATCGTCTGCCTCATCTCCGTCACTAACTTTTAATGTCCTCTTTATCATCAGCATCATCATCATCAGCTTCTTCCTCCTCCTCATCGTCATCATCCATGTCATTCATGTCATTTTTCTCCTCACTACTTACAGCAACCTGGGCTTATGAGGAGGTCTCCCATCCAAGTACTAACCAGGCCCGACCCTGCTTAGCTTCCGAGATCAGACGAGATCGGGCGTGTTCAGGGTGGTATGGCCGTAAGCAACTAGTGCAGGCGCAAAACCAGGTTTTATACAGTAGCACATAAGGAGTGAGAAAGCTGCTGAGGCTCGACGTTACACTCTTACAAAAACAATCATTAGTTAGATATAAACGGCAGTAATTGATTCAGTAAGACTCCTTATCCATGTAAACGATCATTGTGACATCTGAATTCATTAATTATCTGAAATACACTGCGTGTGCGTGTGATGTTAAATGTTTGAACCAAGGTTAACGGTTAAAGTGTCAGAGAATGGGTGGTGATTTTTTGACGTCCTCCCATGATCTGAAGTGAGCGTGCGTGTTTGTGTTGGTGAAAGTTTAAGAAATGTACAACTGTCGGTTCAGCTCTCTGGTGCTCCCTGCTGGCAGTATCACTATACTGTCCTCATGTTTCACAAAAATAGTTTTGAGAGACGTTGTCAGTTTTTGTATGTTGCTTAAATCCTCCAAAGCCGTAGGCAGTAAACATCAGGTCACGGTACGCCACGGAGTCAATGAGCTCGAGTTGAAAAAGAAAAAGCTTACAGCACCTGGTATTCCCAGGCGGTCTCCCATCCAAGTACTAACCAGGCCCGACCCTGCTTAGCTTCCGAGATCAGACGAGATCGGGCGTGTTCAGGGTGGTATGGCCGTAAGCAATTAGTGCAGGCGCAAAACCAGGTTTTATACAGTAGCACATAAGGAGTGAGAAAGCTGCTGAGGCTCGCCGTTACACTCTTACAAAAACAATCATTAGTTAGATA
>NC_079423.1:6990442-7005442 GCF_026213295.1 Gadus chalcogrammus | reverse complement strand
GTGGTATGGCCGTATGAAATTAGTGCAGGCGCAAAACCAGGTTTTATACAGTAGCACATAAGGAGTGAGAAAGCTGCTGAGGCTCGACGTTACACTTTTACAAAAACAATCATTAGTTAGATATAAACGGCAGTAATTGATTCAGTAGGACTCCTTATCCATGTAAACGATCATTGTGACATCTGAATTCATTAATTATCTGAAATACACTGCGTGTGCGTGTGATGTTAAATGTTTGAACCAAGGTTAACGGTTAAAGTGTCAGAGAATGGGTGGTGATTTTTTGACGTCCTCCCATGATCTGAAGTGAGCGTGTGTGTTTGTGTTGGTGAAAGTTTAAGAAATGTACAACTGTCGGTTCAGCTCTCTGGTGCTCCCTGCTGGCAGTATCACTATACTGTCCTCATGTTTCACAAAAATAGTTTTGAGAGACGTTGTCAGTTTTTGTATGTTGCTTAAATCCTCCAAAGCCGTAGGCAGTAAACATCAGGTCACGGTACGCCACGGAGTCAATGAGCTCGAGTTGAAAAAGAAAAAGCTTACAGCACCTGGTATTCCCAGGCGGTCTCCCATCCAAGTACTAACCAACCCCGACCCTGCTCAGCTTCCGAGTTCAGACGAGATCGTGCGTGTTCAGGGTGGTATGGCCGTATGCAATTAATGCAGGCGCAAAACCAGGTTTTATACAGTAGCACATAAGGAGTGAGAAAGCTGCTGAGGCTCGACGTTAAACTTTTACAAAAACAATCATTAGTTAGATATAAACGGCAGTAATTGATTCAGTAGGACTCCTTATCCATGTAAACGATCATTGTGACATCTGAATTCATTAATTATCTGAAATACACTGCGTGTGCGTGTGATGTTTGAACCAAGGTTAACGGTTAAAGTGTCAGAGAATGGGTGGTGATTTTTTGACGTCCTCCCATGATCTGAAGTGAGCGTGCGTGTTTGTGTTGGTGAAAGTTTAAGAAATGTACAACTGTCGGTTCAGCTCTCTGGTGCTCCCTGCTGGCAGTATCACTATACTGTCCTCATGTTTCACAAAAATAGTTTTGAGAGACGTTGTCAGTTTTTGTATGTTGCTTAAATCCTCCAAAGCCGTAGGCAGTAAACATCAGGTCACGGTACGCCACGGAGTCAATGAGCTCGAGTTGATAAAGTAATAGCTTACAGCACCTGGTATTCCCAGGCGGTCTCCCATCCAAGTACTAACCAGGCCCGACCCTGCTTAGCTTCCGAGATCAGACGAGATCTGGCGTGTTTAGGGTGGTATGGCCATAATCAATTAGTACAGGCGCAAAACCAGGTTTTATACAGTAGCACATAAGGAGTGAGAAAGCTGCTGAGGCTCGACGTTACACTCTTACAAAAACAATCATTAGTTAGATATAAACGGCAGTAATTGATTCAGTAGGACTCCTTATCCATGTAAACGATCATTGTGACATCTGAATTCATTAATTATCTGAAATACACTGCGTGTGCGTGTGATGTTAAATGTTTGAACCAAGGTTAACGGTTAAAGTGTCAGAGAATGGGTGGTGATTTTTTGACGTCCTCCCATGATCTGAAGTGAGCGTGCGTGTTTGTGTTGGTGAAAGTTTAAGAAATGTACAACTGTCGGTTCAGCTCTCTGGTGCTCCCTGCTGGCAGTATCACTATACTGTCCTCATGTTTCACAAAAATAGTTTTGAGAGACGTTGTCAGTTTTTGTATGTTGCTTAAATCCTCCAAAGCGGTTGGCAGTAAACATCAGGTCACGGTACGCCACGGAGTCAATGAGCTCGAGTTGAAAAAGAAAAAGCTTACAGCACCTGGTATTCCCAGGCGGTCTCCCATCCAAGTACTAACCAGGCCCGACCCTGCTTAGCTTCCGAGATCAGACGAGATCGGGCGTGTTTAGGGTGGTATGGCCATAATCAATTAGTACAGGCGCAAAACCAGGTTTTATACAGTAGCACATGAGGAGTGAGAAAGCTGCTGAGGCTCGACGTTACACTCTTACAAAAACAATCATTAGTTAGATATAAACGGCAGTAATTGATTCAGTAGGACTCCTTATCCATGTAAACGATCATTGTGACATCTGAATTCATTAATTATCTGAAATACACTGCGTGAGCGTGTGATGTTAAATGTTTGAACCAAGGTTAACGGTTAAAGTGTCAGAGAATGGGTGGTGATTTTTTGACGTCCTCCCATGATCTGAAGTGAGCGTGCGTGTTTGTGTTGGTGAAAGTTTAAGAAATGTACAACTGTCGGTTCAGCTCTCTGGTGCTCCCTGCTGGCAGTATCACTATACTGTCCTCATGTTTCACAAAAATAGTTTTGAGAGACGTTGTCAGTTTTTGTATGTTGCTTAAATCCTCCAAAGCGGTTGGCAGTAAACATCAGGTCACGGTACGCCACGGAGTCAATGAGCTCGAGTTGAAAAAGAAAATGCTTACAGCACCTGGTATTCCCAGGCGGTCTCCCATCCAAGTACTAACCAGGCCCGACCCTGCTTAGCTTCCGAGATCAGACGAGATCGGGCGTGTTCAGGGTGGTATGGCCGTAAGCAATTAGTGTAGGCGCAAAACCAGGTTTTATACAGTAGCACATAAGGAGTGAGAAAGCTGCTGAGGCTCGACGTTACACTTTTACAAAAACAATCATTAGTTAGATATAAACGGAAGTAATTGATTCAGTAGGACTCCTTATCCATGTAAACGATCATTGTGACATCTGAATTCATTAATTATCTGAAATACACTGCGTGTGCGTGTGATGTTAAATGTTTGAACCAAGGTTAACGGTTAAAGTGTCAGAGAATGGGTGGTGATTTTTTGACGTCCTCCCATGATCTGAAGTGAGCGTGCGTGTTTGTGTTGGTGAAAGTTTAAGAAATGTACAACTGTCGGTTCAGCTCTCTGGTGCTCCCTGCTGGCAGTATCACTATACTGTCCTCATGTTTCACAAAAATAGTTTTGAGAGACGTTGTCAGTTTTTGTATGTTGCTTAAATCCTCCAAAGCGGTTGGCAGTAAACATCAGGTCACGGTACGCCACGGTAGGCCACGGAGTCAATGAGCTCGAGTTGAAAAAGAAAAAGCTTACAGCACCTGGTATTCCCAGGCGGTCTCCCATCCAAGTACTAACCAGGCACGACCCTGCTTAGCTTCCGAGATCAGACGAGATCGGGCGTGTTCAGGGCGGTATGGCTATAAACAATTAGTGTAGGCTCAAAACCAGGTTTTATACAGTAGCACATAAGGAGTGAGAAAGCTGCTGCGGCTCGACGTTACACTTTTACAAAAACAATCATTAGTTAGATATAAACGGCAGTAATTGATTCAGTAGGACTCCTTATCCATGTAAACGATCATTGTGACATCTGAATTCATTAATTATCTGAAATACACTGCGTGTGCGTGTGATGTTAAATGTTTGAACCAAGGTTAACGGTTAAAGTGTCAGAGAATGGGTGGTGATTTTTTGACGTCCTCCCATGATCTGAAGTGAGCGTGCGTGTTTGTGTTGGTGAAAGTTTAAGAAATGTACAACTGTCGGTTCAGCTCTCTGGTGCTCCCTGCTGGCAGTATCACTATACTGTCCTCATGTTTCACAAAAATAGTTTTGAGAGACGTTGTTAGATTTTGTATGTTGCTTAAATCCTCCAAAGCGGTTGGCAGTAAACATCAGGTCACGGTACGCCACGGAGTCAATGAGCTCGAGTTGAAAAAGAAAAAGCTTACAGCACCTAGTATTCCTAGGCGGTCTCCCATCCAAGTACTAACCAGGCCCGATCCTGCTTAGCTTCCGAGATCAAACGAGATCGGGTGTGTTCAGGGTGGTATGGCCGTAAGCAATTAGTGCAGGCGCAAAACCAGGTTTTATACAGTAGCACATAAGGAGTGAGAAAGCTGCTGAGGCTCGACGTTACACTTTTACAAAAACAATCATTAGTTAGATATAAACGGCAGTAATTGATTCAGTATGACTCCTTATCCATGTAAACGATCATTGTGACATCTGAATTCATTAATTATCTGAAATACACTGCGTGTGCGTGTGATGTTAAATGTTTGAACCAAGGTTAACGGTTAAAGTGTCAGAGAATGGGTGGTGATTTTTTGACGTCCTCCCATGATCTGAAGTGAGCGTGCGTGTTTGTGTTGGTGAAAGTTTAAGAAATGTACAAAGGTCGGTTCAGCTCTCTGGTGCTCCCTGCTGGCAGTATCACTATACTGTCCTCATTTTTCACAAAAATAGTTTTGAGAGACGTTGTCAGTTTTTGTATGTTGCTTAAATCCTCCAAAGCGGTTGGCAGTAAACATCAGGTCACGGTACGCCACGGTAGGCCATGGAGGCAATGAGCTCGAGTTGAAAAAGAAGAAGCTTACCGCACCTGGTTTTCCCAGGCGGTCTCCCAGGCGGTCTCCCATCCATGTACTAACCAGGCCCGACCCTGCTTAGCTTCCTAGATCAGACGAGATCGGGCGTGTTCAGGGTGGTATGGCCGCAAGCAATTAGTCCAGGCGCAAAACCAGGTTTTATACAGTAGCACATAAGGAGTGAGAAAGCTGCTGAGGCTTGACGTTACACTTTTACAAAAACAATCATTAGTTAGATATAAACGGCAGTAATTGATTCAGTAGGACTCCTTATCCATGTAAACGATCATTGTGACATCTGAATTCATTAATTATCTGAAATACACTGCGTGAGCGTGTGATGTTAAATGTTTGAACCAAGGTTAACGGTTAAAGTGTCAGAGAATGGGTGGTGATTTTTTGACGTCCTCCCATGATCTGAAGTGAGCGTGCGTGTTTGTGTTGGTGAAAGTTTAAGAAATGTACAACTGTCGGTTCAGCTCTCTGGTGCTCCCTGCTGGCAGTATCACTATACTGTCCTCATGTTTCACAAAAATAGTTTTGAGAGACGTTGTCAGTTTTTGTATGTTGCTTAAATCCTCCAAAGCGGTTGGCAGTAAACATCAGGTCACGGTACGCCACGGTAGGCCACGGAGGCAATGAGCTCGAGTTGAAAAAGAAAAAGCTTACAGCACCTGGTATTCCCAGGCGGTCTCCCATCCAAGTACTAACCAGCCCCGACCCTGCTTAACTTCCGAGATCAGACGAGATCGGGCGTGTTCAGGGTGGTATGGCCGTAAGCAATTAGTGCAGGCGCAAAACCAGTTTTTACACAGTAGCACATAAGGAGTGAGAAAGCTGCTGAGGCTCGACGTTACACTCTTACAAAAACAATCATTAGTTAGATATAAACGGCAGTAATTGATTCAGTAGGACTCCTTATCCATGTAAACGATCATTGTGACATCTGAATTCATTAATTATCTGAAATACACTGCGTGTGCGTGTGATGTTAAATGTTTGAACCAAGGTTAACGGTTAAAGTGTCAGAGAATGGGTGGTGATTTTTTGACGTCCTCCCATGATCTGAAGTGAGCGTGCGTGTTTGTGTTGGTGAAAGTTTAAGAAATGTACAACTGTCGGTTCAGCTCTCTGTTGCTCCCTGCTGGCAGTATCACTATAGTGTCCTCATGTTTCACAAAAATAGTTTTGAGAGACTTTGTCAGTTTTTGTATGTTGCTTAAATCCTCCAAAGCGGTTGGCAGTAAACATCAGGTCACGGTACGCCACGGTAGGCCACGGAGTCAATGAGCTCGAGTTGAAAAAGAAAATGCTTACAGCACCTGGTATTCCCAGGCATTGTCTTGACCCCGGTGGAGGAGCTGTTAATAAACATAAATTCAGGGCGCCCTGGCATGGAGGGGGTACCTGGAGGTACCTAGTACCACCTCAGAGAGTCATGGGCCATACCCCACACTGGTTGAATGTAGGTTTTTGTGTTTTCTTGTATTTTCGATTTTTTTTTGCCTTCGAAGTAACACATGCAAACCGTGTGCTTGCCACAGCGCATACTATTCCAAATGTTTCTTATTTTGGTAACTGGGTAGAAAACCTAAAAGTGACAATTCATCAACTTCACAGATCAAGATGGATCATTGCTTGTAATGAAGCCGCCGGCTACGATCGAACATTCTCCAGTGGATGCAAGTCCGTTAGGACTATTTTATACTTTATGTTGTAAATGCCTCTCGGCATAGTACTCAGACAATATTGCTCTTTGTATGATAGGAGGCCGATACAAATCTTGGATGGGTCATCTGAAACGACTGTGATGTGCTCAGCATCTCCAGCATTATAGCCTAGATAAAACTACCATTTGAAAAAAACGGAGGGCTACGCAAATAGTCTGGAGTGAACTGAGGCCAGGTCCTCGATTGGTAGTGTTGGCTATGTAAGGCTATTTAAATATATTAAAGATTTGCGCGAGAATCTATATCTCTCCACTCCAGCAAAAAGTCATCCAATATGCCAAGATGTCGAGCCGTGGTCTTATCAATCGCTCCCGGTGGATTGCACGTATAATTTGCGCTCTGATATCAGCAGTTCTCTCATCAAAAGGGCATGCCATTGTGAACACATGAAATCTGCGGTGAACGCCGGTTGAAATACCCAAAACCGGGTTATGTTTCAAACTTAACCTGCGCAAAACCTGGTCCGACCAGGTTTGATTCAGAGCATATGTTGCTATAGCAACTAACATACCGTGATCCTTTTGGAACGGAAAACCTAGGGTTACAGCAAACCCTGGGTTAACTTACCCGGTTATGTGATAAAACCGGCTTTGTGGAACACCCCACAGGTCACGGTACTCCACGGAGTCAATGAGCTCGAGTTGAAAAAGAAAAAGCTTACAGCACCTGGTATTCCCAGGCGGTCTCCCACCCAAGTACTAACCAGGCCCGACCCTGCTTAGCTTCCGAGATCAGACGAGATCGGGCGTGTTCAGGGTGGTATGGCCGTAAGCAATTAGTGCAGGCGCAAAACCAGGTTTTATACAGTAGCACATAAGGAGTGAGAAAGCTGCTGAGGCTCGACGTTACACTTTTACAAAAACAATCATTAGTTAGATATAAACGGCAGTAATTGATTCAGTAGGACTCCTTATCCATGTAAACGATAATTGTGACATCTGAATTCATTAATTATCTGAAATACACTGCGTGTGCGTGTGATGTTAAATGTTTGAACCAAGGTTAACGGTTAAAGTGTCAGAGAATGGGTGGTGATTTTTTGACGTCCTCCCATGATCTGAAGTGAGCGTGCGTGTTTGTGTTGGTGAAAGTTTAAGAAATGTACAACTGTCGTTTCAGCTCTCTGGTCCTCCCTGCTGGCATTATCACTATACTGTCCTCATGTTTCACAAAAATAGTTTTGAGAGACGTTGTCAGTTTTTGTATGTTGCTTAAATCCTCCAAAGCGGTTGGCAGTAAACATCAGGTCACGGTACGCCACGGTAGGCCACGGAGGCAATGAGCTCGAGTTGAAAAAGAAAAAGTTTACAGCACCTGGTATTCCCAGGCGGTCTCCCATCCAAGTACTAACTAGGCACGACCCTGCTTAGCTTCCGAGATCAGACGAGATCGGGCGTGTTCAGGGTGGTATGGCCGTAAGCAATTAGTGCAGGCGCAAAACCAGGTTTTATACAGTAGCACATAAGGAGTGAGAAAGCTGCTGAGGCTCGACGTTACACTTTTACAAAAACAATCATTAGTTAGATATAAACGGCAGTAATTGATTCAGTAGGACTCCTTATCCATGTAAACGATCATTGTGACATCTGAATTCATTAATTATCTGAAATACACTGCGTGTGCGTGTGATGTTAAATGTTTGAACCAAGGTTAACGGTTAAAGTGTCAGAGAATGGGTGGTTATTTTTTGACGTCCTCCCATGATCTGAAGTGAGCGTGCGTGTTTGTGTTGGTGAAAGTTTAAGAAATGTACAACTGTCGTTTCAGCTCTCTGGTGCTCCCTGCTGGCAGTATCACTATACTGTCCTCATGTTTTAAAAAAATAGTTTTGAGAGACGTTGTCAGTCTTTGTATGTTGCTTAAATCCTCCAAAGCGGTTGGCAGTAAACATCAGGTCACGGTAGGTCACGGTACGCCACGGAGTCAATGAGCTTGAGTTGAAAAACAAAATGCTTACAGCACCTGGTATTCCCAGGCGGTCTGCCATCCAAGTACTAACCAGGCCCGACCCTGCTTAGCTTCCGAGATCAGACAAGATCAGGCGTGTTTTTTTTTTTTTTTTTTTTTTTTCCTTTTCTGTCTTCCTTTCTGTCTCCCTCTTTCTTCTTCGCTTCTCTCTTTTTTTTTTCTTTCCCCTTACCTTCTTTCTTCTCTCTTTCTCTCCTTTCTCTCATCCTCCTTCCTCTCTCTTTTTTTTCCTTACAGCCTCCCGATCTGTTGCGATGTCAGGTTTTTACCCTGAACATCATCTCCCACGTACACTTCTTGTCCGTCCTTTCTCTGATCTCCAGCTTCTTTTTTTTCTTTCTTGTTTCTCCTTCACCTTCATCTTGTCCAACTCCTTGCTCTTCACCAGTATCGTTGGTTTGCTCGCTGGGGTTTTCTTCTGCAGAATCTTGGCCATTGCATATGCCCACCTACCGTTAAGGTTAGTGGGTTCTCCGTCAACCTCCTCAATTCCTTTATCTTCATCGTCTACCTCATCTCCGTCACTAACTTTAATGTCCTCTTTATCATCAGCATCATCATCAGCTTCTTCCTCCTCATCATCATCGTCATCATCCATGTCATTCATGTCATTTTCTCCTCACTACTTACAGCACCTGGTATTCCCAGGCGGACTCCCATCCAAGTACTAACCAGACCCGACCCTGCTTAGCTTCCGAGATCAGACGAGATCGGGCGTGTTTTTTTTTTTTCTTTTGGTGACACCCGTCACTACTTACAGCAACCTGGGCTTCTGAGGAGGTCTCCCATCCAAGTACTAACCAGGCCCGACCCTGCTTAGCTTCCGAGATCAGACGAGATCGGGCGTGTTCAGGGTGGTATGGCCGTAAGCAATTAGTGCAGGCGCAAAACCAGGTTTTATACAGTAGCACATAAGGAGTGAGAAAGCTGCTGAGGCTCGACGTTACACTCTTACAAAAACAATCATTTGTTAGATATAAACGGCAGTAATTGATTCAGTAGAACTCCTTATCCATGTAAACGATCATTGTGACATCTGAATACATTAATTATCTGAAATACACTGCGTGTGCGTGTGATGTTAAATGTTTGAACCAAGGTTAACGGTTAAAGTGTCAGAGAATGGGTGGTGATTTTTTGACGTCCTCCCATGATCTGAAGTGAGTGTGCGTGTTTGTGTTGGTGAAAGTTTAAGAAATGTACAACTGTCGGTTCAGCTCTCTGGTGCTCCCTGCTGGCAGTATCACTATACTGTCCTCATTTTTCACAAAAATAGTTTTGAGAGACGTTGTCAGTTTTTGTGTGTTGCTTAAATCCTCCAAAGCGGTTGGCAGTAAACATCAGGTCACGGTACGCCACGGTAGGCCACGGAGTCAATGAGCTCGAGTTGAAAAATAAATAGCTTACAGCACCTGGTATTCCCAGGCGGTCTCCCATCCAAGTACTAACCAGGCCCGACCCTGCTTAGCTTCCGAGATCAGACGAGATCGGGCGTGTTCAGGGTGGTATGGCCGTGAGCATTTAGTGCAGGCGCAAAACCAGGTTTTATACAGTAGCACATAAGGAGTGAGAAAGCTGCTGAGGCTTGACGTTACACTTTTACAAAAACAATCATTAGTTAGATATAAACGGCAGTAATTGATTCAGTAGGACTCCTTATCCATGTAAACGATCATTGTGACATCTGAATTCATTAATTATCTGAAATACACTGCGTGTGCGTGTGATGTTAAATGTTTGAACCAAGGTTAACGGTTAAAGTGTCAGAGAATGGGTGGTGATTTTTTGACGTCCTCCCATGATCTGAAGTGAACGTGCGTGTTTGTGTTGGTGAAAGTTTAAGAAATGTACAACTGTCGGTTCAGCTCTCTGGTGCTCCCTGCTGGCAGTATAACTATACTGTCCTCATGTTTCACAAAAATAGTTTTGAGAGACGTTGTCAGTTTTTGTATGTTGCTTAAATCCTCCAAAGCGGTTGGCAGTAAACATCAGGTCACGGTACGCCACGGTAGGCCACGGAGTCAATGAGCTCGAGTTGAAAAAGAAAAAGCTTACAGCACCTGGTATTCCCAGGCGGTCTCCCATCCAAGTACTAACCAGGCCCGACCCTGCTTAGCTTCCGAGATCAGACGAGATCGGGGGTGTTCAGGGTGGTATGGCCGTAAGCAATTAGTGCAGGCGCAAAACCAGGTTTTATACAGTAGCACATAAGGAGTGAGAAAGCTGCTGAGGCTCGACGTTACACTTTTATAAAAAAAATCATTAGTTAGATATAAACGGCAGTAATTGATTCAGTAGGACTCCTTATCCATGTAAACGATCATTGTGACATCTGAATTCATTAATTATCTGAAATACACTGCGTGTGCGTGTGATGTTAAATGTTTGAACCAAGGTTAACGGTTAAAGTGTCAGAGAATGGGTGGTGATTTTTTGACGTCCTCCCATGATCTGAAGTGAGCGTGCGTGTTTGTGTTGGTGAAAGTTTAAGAAATGTACAACTGTCGGTTCAGCTCTCTGGTGCTCCCTGCTGGCAGTATCACTATACTGTCCTCATGTTTCACAAAAACAGTTTTGAGAGACGTTGTCAGTTTTTGTATGTTGCTTAAATCCTCCAAAGCGGTTGGCAGTAAACATCAGGTCACGGTACGCCACGGAGTCAATGAGCTCGAGTTGAAAAAGAAAAAGCTTACAGCACCTGGTATTCCCAGGCGGTCTCCAATCCAAGTACTAACCAGACCCGACCCTGCTTAGCTTTCGAGATCAAACGAGATCGGGCGTGTTCAGGGTGGTATGGCCGTAAGCAATTAGTGCAGGCGCAAAACCAGGTTTTATACAGTAGCACATAAGGAGTGAGAAAGCTGCTGAGGCTCGACGTTACACTTTTACAAAAACAATCATTAGTTAGATATAAACGGCAGTAATTGATTCAGTAGGACTCCTTATCCATGTAAACGATCATTGTGACATCTGAATTCATTAATTATCTGAAATACACTGCGTGTGCGTGTGATGTTAAATGTTTGAACCAAGGTTAACGGTTAAAGTGTCAGAGAATGGGTGGTGATTTTTTGACGTCCTCCCATGATCTGAAGTGAGCGTGCGTGTTTGTGTTGGTGAAAGTTTAAGAAATGTACAACTGTCGGTTCAGCTCTCTGGTGCTCCCTGCTGGCAGTATCACTATACTGTCCTCATGTTTCACAAAAATAGTTTTGAGAGACGTTGTCAGTTTTTGTATGTTGCTTAAATCCTCCAAAGCGGTTGGCAGTAAACATCAGGTCACGGTACGCCACGGAGTCAATGAGCTTGAGTTGAAAAAGAAAAAGCTTACAGCACCTGGTATTCCCTGGCGGTCTCCCATCCAAGTACTAACCAGGCCCGACCCTGCTTAGCTTCCGAGATCAGACGAGATCGGGCGTGTTCAGGGTGGTATGGCCATAAGCAATTAGTGCAGGCGCAAAACCAGGTTTTATACAGTAGCACATAAGGAGTGAGAAAGCTGCTGAGGCTCGACGTTACACTCTTACAAAAACAATCATTAGTTAGATATAAACGGCAGTAATTGATTCAGTAGGACTCCTTATCCATGTAAACGATGATGTGACATCTGAATTCATTAATTATCTGAAATACACTGCGTGTGCGTGTGATGTTAAATGTTTGAACCAAGGTTAACGGTTAAAGTGTCAGAGAATGGGTGGGGATTTTTTGACGTCCTCCCATGATCTGAAGTGAGCGTGCGTGTTTGTGTTGGTGAAAGTTTAAGAAATGTACAACTGTCGGTTCAGCTCTCTGGTGCTCCCTGCTGGCAGTATCACTATACTGTCCTCATGTTTCACAAAAACAGTTTTGAGAGACGTTGTCAGTTTTTGTATGTTGCTTAAATCCTCCAAAGCGGTTGGCAGTAAACATCAGGTCACGGTACGCCATGGTAGGCCACGGAGTCAATGAGCTCGAGTTGAAAAAGAAAAAGCTTACAGCACCTGCTATTCCCAGGCGGTCTCCCATCCAAGTACTAACCAGGCCCGACCCTGCTTAGCTTCCGAGTTCAGACGAGATCGGGCGTGTTCAGGGTGGTATGGCCGTAAGCAAATAGTGCAGGCGCAAAACCAGGTTTTATAGAGTAGCACATAAGGAGTGAGAAAGCTGCTGAGGCTCGACGTTACACTTTTACAAAAACAATCATTAGTTAGATGTAAACGGCAGTAATTGATTCAGTAGGACTCCTTATCCATGTAAACGATCATTGTGACATCTGAATTCATTAATTATCTGAAATACACTGCGTGTGCGTGTGATGTTAAATGTTTGAACCAAGGTTAACGGTTAAAGTGTCAGAGAATGGGTGGGGATTTTTTGACGTCCTCCCATGATCTGAAGTGAGCGTGCGTGTTTGTGTTGGTGAAAGTTTAAGAAATGTACAACTGTCGGTTCAGCTCTCTGGTGCTCCCTGCTGGCAGTATCACTATACTGTCCTCATGTTTCACAAAAACAGTTTTGAGAGACGTTGTCAGTTTTTGTATGTTGCTTAAATCCTCCAAAGCGGTTGGCAGTAAACATCAGGTCACGGTACGCCACGGAGTCAATGAGCTCGAGTTGAAAAAGAAAAAGCTTACCGCACCTGGTATTCCCAGGCGGTCTCCCAGGCGGTCTCCCATCCAAGTACTAACCAGGCCCGACCCTGCTTAGCTTCCGAGATCAGACGAGATCAGGAGTGTTCAGGGTGGTATGGCCGTAAGCAATTAGAGCAGGCGCAAAACCAGGTTTTATACAGTAGCACATAAGGAGTGAGAAAGCTGCTGAGGCTCGACGTTACACTTTTACAAAAACAATCATTAGTTAGATATAAACGGCAGTAATTGATTCAGTAGGACTCCTTATCCATGTAAACGATCATTGTGACATCTGAATTCATTAATTATCTGAAATACACTGCGTGTGCGTGTGATGTTAAATGTTTGAACCAAGGTTAACGGTTAAAGTGTCAGAGAATGGGTGGGGATTTTTTGACGTCCTCCCATGATCTGAAGTGAGCGTGCGTGTTTGTGTTGGTGAAAGTTTAAGAAATGTACAACTGTCGGTTCAGCTCTCTGGTGCTCCCTGCTGGCAGTATCACTATACTGTCCTCATGTTTCACAAAAACAGTTTTGAGAGACGTTGTCAGTTTTTGTATGTTGCTTAAATCCTCCAAAGCGGTTGGCAGTAAACATCAGGTCACGGTACGCCACGGAGTCAATGAGCTCGAGTTGAAAAAGAAAAAGCTTACAGCACCTGGTATTCCCAGGCGGACTCCCATCCAAGTACTAACCAGGCCCGACCCTGCTTAGCTTCCGAGATCAGACGAGATCGGGCGTGTTCAGGGTGGTATGGCCGTAAGCAATTAGTGCGGGCGCAAAACCAGGTTTTATACAGTAGCACATAAGGAGTGAGAAAGCTGCTGAGGCTCGACGTTACACTCTTACAAAAACAATCATTAGTTAGATATAAACGGCAGTAATTGATTCAGTAGGACTCCTTATCCATGTAAACGATGATGTGACATCTGAATTCATTAATTATCTGAAATACACTGCGTGTGCGTGTGATGTTAAATGTTTGAACCAAGGTTAACGGTTAAAGTGTCAGAGAATGGGTGGTGATTTTTTGACGTCCTCCCATGATCTGAAGTGAGCGTGCGTGTTTGTGTTGGTGAAAGTTTAAGAAATGTACAACTGTCGGTTCAGCTCTCTGGTGCTCCCTGCTGGCAGTATCACTATACTGTCCTCATGTTTCACAAAAACAGTTTTGAGAGACGTTGTCAGTTTTTGTATGTTGCTTAAATCCTCCAAAGCGGTTGGCAGTAAACATCAGGTCACGGTACGCCATGGTAGGCCACGGAGTCAATGAGCTCGAGTTGAAAAAGAAATAGCTTACAGCACCTGCTATTCCCAGGCGGTCTCCCATCCAAGTACTAACCAGGCCCGACCCTGCTTAGCTTCCGAGTTCAGACGAGATCGGGCGTGTTCAGGGTGGTATGGCCGTAAGCAAATAGTGCAGGCGCAAAACCAGGTTTTATAGAGTAGCACATAAGGAGTGAGAAAGCTGCTGAGGCTCGACGTTACACTTTTACAAAAACAATCATTAGTTAGATATAAACGGCAGTAATTGATTCAGTAGGACTCCTTATCCATGTAAACGATCATTGTGACATCTGAATTCATTAATTATCTGAAATACACTGCGTGTGCGTGTGATGTTAAATGTTTGAACCAAGGTTAACGGTTAAAGTGTCAGAGAATGGGTGGGGATTTTTTGACGTCCTCCCATGATCTGAAGTGAGCGTGCGTGTTTGTGTTGGTGAAAGTTTAAGAAATGTACAACTGTCGGTTCAGCTCTCTGGTGCTCCCTGCTGGCAGTATCACTATACTGTCCTCATGTTTCACAAAAACAGTTTTGAGAGACGTTGTCAGTTTTTGTATGTTGCTTAAATCCTCCAAAGCGGTTGGCAGTAAACATCAGGTCACGGTACGCCACGGAGTCAATGAGCTCGAGTTGAAAAAGAAAAAGCTTACAGCACATGGTATTCCCAGGCGGTCTCCAATCCAAGTACTAACCAGACCCGACCCTGCTTAGCTTTCGAGATCAAACGAGATCGGGCGTGTTCAGGGTGGTATGGCCGTAAGCAATTAGTGCAGGCGCAAAACCAGGTTTTATACAGTAGCACATAAGGAGTGAGAAAGCTGCTGAGGCTCGACGTTACACTTTTACAAAAACAATCATTAGTTAGATATAAACGGCAGTAATTGATTCAGTAGGACTCCTTATCCATGTAAACGATCATTGTGACATCTGAATTCATTAATTATCTGAAATACACTGCGTGTGCGTGTGATGTTAAATGTTTGAACCAAGGTTAACGGTTAAGTGTCAGAGAATGGGTGGTGATTT
>NC_079423.1:6957807-6990342 GCF_026213295.1 Gadus chalcogrammus | reverse complement strand
CAGAGAATGGGTGGTGATTTTTTGACGTCCTCCCATGATCTGAAGTGAGCGTAGCGTTGTTTGGTGGGTGAAAGTTTAAGAACTGTACAAATCTGTCGGTTCAGGCTCTCTGGTGCTCCCTGCTGGCAGCTATCACTATACTGTGCCGTCATGTGTGCGACAAAAATAGTTTGGAGAGACGTTGTGCAGTTTTTGTATGTGCTTAAATGCCTCCAAAGCGTGTTGCAGTGTAAACATCACAGGTCACGGTACCCACGGTAGATCACCCCGGATCAGGAGCTCGAGGGTCGAAAAGAAAAGCCTACAGCACCTGGATTACCACAGGCGGTCTCCACATCCAAGTACTACCAGCCCCGACCCTGTCTTAGCTTCCGAGATCAGACGCGCGTCAGGCGTGTTCAGGGTGTATGGCCGTAAGCAATTAGTGCAGGCGCAAACCAGGTTTTATACAGTAGCACATAAGGAGTGAGAAAGCTGCTGAGGCTCTGACGTTACACCTTTACAAAAACAATGCATTAGTTAGATATAAACGGCAGTAATTGATTCAGTAGGAACTCCTTATCCATGTAAACGATCATTGTGACATCTGAATTCATTAATTATCTGAAATACACTGCGTGTACGTGTGATGTTAAATGTTGAACCAAGGTTAACGGTTAAAGTGTCAGAGAATGGGTGGTGATTTTTTGACGTCCTCCCATGATCTGAAGTGAGCGTGCGTGTTTGTGTTGGTGAAAGTTTAAGAAATGTACAACTGTCGGTTCAGCTCTCTGGTGCTCCCTGCTGCCAGTATCACTATACTGTCCTCATGTTTCACAAAATAGTTTTGAGAGACGTTGTCAGTTTTGTATGTTGCTTAAATCCTCCAAAGCGGTTGGCAGTAAACATCAGGTCACGGTACGCCACGGTAGGCCACGGAGTCAATGAGCTCGAGTTGAAAAAGAAAAGCTTACAGCACCTGGTATTCCCAGGCGGTCTCCCATCCAAGTACTAACCAGGCCCGACCCTGCTTAGCTTCCGAGATCAGACGAGATCGGGCGTGTTCAGGGTGGTATGCCGTAAGCAATTAGTGCAGGCGCAAAAACCAGGTTTTATACAGTAGCACATAAGGAGTGAGAAAGCTGCTGAGGCTCGACGTTACACTTTTACAAAAACAATCATTAGTTAGATATAACGGCAGTAATTGATTCAGTAGGACTCCTTATCCATGTAAACGATCATTGTGACATCTGAATTCATTAAATTATCTGAAATACACTGCGTGTGCGTGTGATGTTAAATGTTTGAAACCAAGGTTAACGGTTAAAGTGTCAGAGAATGGGTGGTGATTTTTGACGTCCTCCCATGATCTGAAGTGAGCGTGCGTGTTTGTGTTGGTGAAAGTTTAAGAAATGTACAACTGTCGGTTTCAGCTCTCTGGTGCTCCCTGCTGGCAGTATCACTATACTGTCCCTCATGTTTCAACAAAAATAGTTTTGAGGAGACGTTTGTCAGTTTTTGTATGTTGCTTAAATCCTCCAAAGCGGTTGGCAGTAAACATCAGGTCACGGTACGCCACGGTAGGCCACGGAGTCAATGAGCTCGAGTTGAAAAAGAAATAGCTTACGCACCTGGCTATTCCCAGGCGGTCCTGCCATCCAAGTACTAACCAGGCCCGACCCTGCTTAGCTTCCCGAGATTCAGACGAGATCGGGCCGTGTTCAGGGGTGGTATGGCCGTAAGCAATTAGTGCAGGCGCAAAACCAGGTTTTATACAGTAGCACATAAGGAGTGAGAAAGCTGCTGAGGCTTCGACGTTACACTCTTTACAAAAACAATCATTAGTTAGATATAAACGGCAGTAATTGATTCAGTAGGACTCCTTATCCATGTAAACGATCATTGTGACATCTGAATTCATTAATTATCTGAAATACACTGCGTGTGCGTGTGATGTTAAATGTTTGAACCAAGGTTAACGGTTAAAGTGTCAGAGAATGGGTGGTGATTTTTTGACGTCCTCCCATGATCTGAAGTGAGCGTGCGTGTTTGTGTTGGTGAAAGTTTAAGAAATGTACAACTGTCGGTTCAGCTCTCTGGTGCTCCCTGCTGGCAGTATCACTATACTGTCCTCATGTTTCACAAAAATAGTTTTGAGAGACGTTGTCAGTTTTTGTATGTTGCTTAAATCCTCCAAAGCGGTTGGCAGTAAACATCAGGTCACGGTACGCCACGGTAGGCCACGAGTCAATGAGCTCGAGTTGAAAAAGAAAAAGCTTACAGCACCTGGTATTCCCAGGCGGTCTCCCATCCAAGTACTAACCAGGCCCGACCCTGCTTAGCTTCCGAGATCAGACGAGATCGGGCGTGTTCAGGGTGGTATGGCCGTAAGCAATTAGTGCAGGCGCAAAACCAGGTTTTATACAGTAGCACATAAGGAGTGAGAAAGCTGCTGAGGCTCGACGTTACACTTTTACAAAAACAATCATTAGTTAGATATAAACGGCAGTAATTGATTCAGTAGGACTCCTTATCCATGTAAACGATCATTGTGACATCTGAATTCATTAATTATCTGAAATACACTGCGTGTGCGTGTGATGTTAAATGTTTGAACCAAGGTTAACGGTTAAAGTGTCAGAGAATGGGTGGTGATTTTTTGACGTCCTCCCATGATCTGAAGTGAGCGTGCGTGTTTGTGTTGGTGAAAGTTTAAGAAATGTACAACTGTCGGTTCAGCTCTCTGGTGCTCCCTGCTGGCAGTATCACTATACTGTCCTCATGTTTCACAAAAATAGTTTTGAGAGACGTTGTCAGTTTTTGTATGTTGCTTAAATCCTCCAAAGCGGTTGGCAGTAAACATCAGGGCCCTGTACCACGAAGCTCGCTTAGAGGGTTAGCGAGGTATGTTGAGCTCCAAGCCTGGGTTAGTTGTACCACGAAAGTCGATCTCTTTTAGCGTCGCTGTATCACCATGGTGACTTATGCTCGCAACCAAACCTGGTCGGGAGCAGTTTTTCGGCTTAGTCTAGCCGAAGATCGGCTACTTAAATCGGCGTGCGCAGCTTCCTAGCCCCTCCTCTGACAATGGCGTCACCATTTCTGGGTGTTCCCGTGGACCTCTGCGCATTTCTCGTACAGGCGTCTCTCCGGAGACAGAGGGTTTTACGGGACAGAACCGATTCCCTGGCATTGTCTGACGATATTCAGATTTTAGACTTTATTGTCATTGTGCAAACAACGAAATTGGGGTTCTTCATGAGAGATACAGATTCTCATAAGAGGGTGTTCGTTATTTGATCGTCCTTTTGGACCTTATGTAGACAATGCTTACTGTTGCGCATTGTGTCTCCGTGACAGAGTGCTAGAGTGGAGGTTGCGCGTCAGTCTTGAATATCTGCGGGGGGTTCGACTCCCAAGTGACGCGAATTTATGTGAAGCTTAAAAAGTCCCAATTATCATGCATATGGAATGCTTATTCACTAAAGCTTATGGAATTATATTTGTGCTTATTTCGAACTTGAACCCATATTTTAAAGGCCGTGCTGGCACCACATCTATGGGGGTAAAATGCATGATGATAGACCGGCGAATTTGAACCCCGGTCGCTGGCGTTCGGGTCTTATACTAATCCACTACGCTACAGCCGCTACCTTCGGCGGTTGAAAACATGCGATACATTTCTTACATAGGGTGTATTTAAAGTGAATTCCCTAAATGATAGAATAAGGCAGGATGGACGTTGCTTATGCATTTTTAAATCATCATCATTCTATTTGGATTAATGGCGAACAATTCTGCATTTGGCATAGTATTTTACAGACAATATGCAGAATCTTTTCACTTATACGCATATAGACTGCTTGATCTATCGTAAAGGTGAGAAAAATGACGCAAAAAACGCCCCTTTCACGTGAACGCGCACTGAACCAAAAGCGGAAAACCTGGTTCAACTAATTGAATCTAAAGTGAGCTTCGTGGTACCATTTAACTCTGATTGCGAGTTGCGGCTCTGTCGAGCCAGGTTTTCCCAAGAAAGCCTGGGTATGTTCAGCGAGCTTCGTGGTATAGGGCACAGGTCATGGTACGCCACGGAGTCAATGAGCTCGAGTTGAAAAAGAAAAAGCTTACAGCACCTGGTATTTCACCGGACGGTCTCCCATCCAAGTACTAACCAGGCCCGACCCTGCTTAGCTTCCGAGATCAGACGAGATCGGGCGTGTTCAGGGTGGTATGGCCGTAAGCAATTAGTGCAGGCGCAAACCAGGTTTTATACAGTAGCACATAAGGAGTGAGAAAGCTGCTGAGGCTCGACGTTACACTTTTACAAAAACAATCATTAGTTAGATATAAACGGCAGTAATTGATTCAGTAGGACTCCTTATCCATGTAAACGATCATTGTGACATCTGAATTCATTAATTATCTGAAATACACTGCGTGTGCGTGTGATGTTAAATGTTTGAACCAAGGTTAACGGTTAAAGTGTCAGAGAATGGGTGGTGATTTTTTGACGTCCTCCCATGATCTGAAGTGAGCGTGCGTGTTTGTGTTGGTGAAAGTTTAAGAAATGTACAACTGTCGTTTCAGCTCTCTGGTGCTCCCTGCTGGCAGTATCACTATACTGTCCTCATGTTTCACAAAAATAGTTTTGAGAGACGTTGTCAGTTTTGTATGTTGCTTAAATCCTCCAAAGCGGTTGGCAGTAAACATCAGGTCACGGTACGCCACGGTAGGCCACGGAGGCAATGAGCTCGAGTTGAAAAAGAAAAATCTTACAGCACCTGGTATTCCCAGGCGGTCTCCCATCCAACTACAAACCAGGCCCGACCCTGCTTAGCTTCCGAGATCAGACGAGATCGGGCATGTTCAGGGTGGTATGGCCGTAATCAATTAGTGCTGGCGCAAAACCAGGTTTTATACAGTAGCACATAAGGAGTGAGAAAGCTGCTGAGGCTCAACGTTACACTTTTACAAAAACAATCATTAGTTAGATATAAACGGCAGTAATTGATTCAGTAGGACTCCTTATCCATGTAAACGATCATTGTGACATCTGAATTCATTAATTATCTGAAATACACTGCGTGTGCGTGTGATGTTAAATGTTTGAACCAAGGTTAACGGTTAAAGTGTCAGAGAATGGGTGGTGATTTTTTGACGTCCTCCCATGATCTGAGGGGTGTTCCACGAACGGAGGTTTAACAAACACTGAGTTAACGCTGAACTCTAGGTTGATTGACCCTGTGCCGACCAACCCAGAGTTTTCGGTTCCACAGCAGCGGTTATGCATTAGTTCAATCAACTCGGGGTTGGTTAACACAGGGTTGTGCGCGTCCACGCCAAACTTAAAAGACGTGATGTATGGATCATGGAAACCCTGATCGATATGGCGAAACGGGCCGCTTATTTCAATGAAATGGAACTCCAGGTTCTCCTGGAGAGCTATGACGAGGAGAAGGACATTATCACAAGAAAAGGGAACGCTAAAACCTCTGGAACCCGGAGAACCAAAGCCTGGCAGCGGATCGCTGACCGCGTAAATGCGTTAGTTACACGTCAAAAGCATGATCCTTAATATTTGAGCCATCATGAATATATAAATATCCCAGTTAAGCATCTTAAAGATCCTACCACATAACCCCTTTCTTCTAAAACAATATGTACTCCGATTGCTTCCAAGCGGTCAGAGGATTAAGTATAAAATGAAGTATAAAAAACATACAAACTGGTAAGCTTTTCCCACCATCGTATTGGTATACATTTAAATAAGCCACTTTTTTAAGCCAATCGTGAAAAGGCCGACAGTCGGCAGACTGGATCTGGCCCTCAAATTGTCTTGACCCCGGTGGAGGAGCTGTTAATAAACATAAATTCAGGGCGCCCTGGCATGGAGGGGGTACCTGGAGGTACCTACCACCTCAGAGAGTCATGGGCCATACCCCACACTGGTTGAATGTAGGTTTTTTGTGTTTTCTTGTATTTTCGATTTTTTTGCCTTCGAAGTAACACATGCAAACCGTGTGCTTGCCACAGCGCATACTATTCCAAATGTTTCTTTTTTTGGTAACTGGGTAGACAACCTAAAAGTGACAATTCATCAACTTCACAGATCAAGATGGATCAGTGCTTGGAATGAAGCCGCCGGCTACGATCGAACATTCTCCAGTGGATGCAAGTCCGTTAGGACTATTTTATACTTTATGTTGTAAATGCCTCTCGGCATAGTAGGCTACTCAGACAATAGCCTATTGCTCTTGTATGATAGGAGGCCGATACAAATCTTGGATGGGTCATCTGAAACGACCCTGATGTGCTCAGGCATCTCCAGCATTATAGCCTAGATAAAACTACCATTTGAAAAAAACGGAGGGCTACGCAAATAGTCTGGAGTGAACTGAGGCCAGGTCCTCGATTGGTAGTGTTGGCTATCTAAGGCTATTTAAATATATTAAAGATTTGCGCGAGAATCTATATCTCTCCACTCCAGCAAAAAGTAATCCATTAGCCTATGCCAAGATGTCGAGCCGTGGTCTTATCAATCGCTCCCGGTGGATTGCACGTATAATTTGCGCTCTGATATCAGCAGTTCTCTCATCAAAAGGGCATGCCATTGTGAACACATGAAATCTGCGGTGAACGCCGGTTGAAATACCCAAAACCGGGTTATGTTTCAAACTTAACCTGCGCAAAACCTGGTCCGACCAGGTTTGATTCAGAGCATATGTTGCTATAGCAACTAACATACCGTGATCCTTTTGGAACGGAAAACCTAGGGTTACCGAAAACCCTGGGTTAACTTACCCGGTTATGTGATAAAACCGGCTTTGTGGAACACCCCACTGAAGTGAGCGTGCGTGTTTGTGTTGGTGAAAGTTTAAGAAATGTACAACTGTCGGTTCAGCTCTCTGGTGCTCCCTGCTGGCAGTATCACTATACTGTCCTCATGTTTCACAAAAATAGTTTTGAGAGACGTTGTCAGTTTTTGTATGTTGCTTAAATCCTCCAAAGCGGTTGGCAGTAAACATCAGGTCACGGTACGCCACGGTAGGCCACGGAGTCAATGAGCTCGAGTTGAAAAGAAAATGCTTACAGCACCTGGTATTCCCAGGCGGTCTCCCATCCAAGTACTAACCAGGCCCGACCCTGCTTAGCTTCCGAGATCAGACGAGATCGGGCGTGTTCAGGGTGGTATGGCCGTAAGCAATTAGTGCAGGCGCAAAACCAGGTTTTATACAGTAGCACATAAGGAGTGAGAAAGCTGCTGAGGCTCGACGTTACACTTTTACAAAAACAATCATTAGTTAGATATAAACGGCAGTAATTGATTCAGTAGGACTCCTTATCCATGTAAACGATCATTGTGACATCTGAATTCATTAATTATCTGAAATACACTGCGAGAGCGTGTGATGTTAAATGTTTGAACCAAGGTTAACGGTTAAAGTGTCAGAGAATGGGTGGTGATTTTTTGACGTCCTCCCATGATCTGAAGTGAGCGTGCGTGTTTGTGTTGGTGAAAGTTTAAGAAATGTACAACTGTCGGTTCAGCTCTCTGGTGCTCCCTGCTGGCAGTATCACTATACTGTCCTCATGTTTCACAAAAATAGTTTTGAGAGACGTTGTCAGTTTTTGTATGTTGCTTAAATCCTCCAAAGCGGTTGGCAGTAAACATCAGGTCACGGTACGCCACGGTAGGCCACGGAGTCAATGAGCTCGAGTTGAAAAAGAAAAAGCTTACAGCACCTGGTATTCCCAGGCGGTCTCCCATCCAATTACTAACCAGGCCCGACCCTGCTTAGCTTCCGAGATCAGACGAGATGAGGCGTGTTCAGGGTGGTATGGCCGTAAGCAAATAGTGCAGGCGCAAAACCAGGTTTTATACAGTAGCACATAAGGAGTGAGAAAGCTGCTGAGGCTTGACGTTACACTTTTACAAAAACAATCATTAGTTAGATATAAACGGCAGTAATTGATTCAGTAGGACTCCTTATCAATGTAAACGATCATTGTGACATCTGAATTCATTAATTATCTGAAATACACTGCGTGAGCGTGTGATGTTAAATGTTTGAACCAAGGTTAACGGTTAAAGTGTCAGAGAATGGGTGGTGATTTTTTGACGTCCTCCCATGATCTGAAGTGAGCGTGCGTGTTTGTGTTGGTGAAAGTTTAAGAAATGTACAACTGTCGGTTCAGCTCTCTGGTGCTCCCTGCTGGCAGTATCACTATACTGTCCTCATGTTTCACAAAAATAGTTTTGAGAGACGTTGTCAGTTTTTGTATGTTGCTTAAATCCTCCAAAGCGGTTGGCAGTAAACATCAGGTCACGGTACGCCACGGTAGGCCACGGAGTCAATGAGCTCGAGTTGAAAAAGAAAAAGCTTACAGCACCTGGTATTCCCAGGCGGTCTCCCATCCAAGTACTAACCAGGCCTGACCCTGCTTAGCTTCTGAGATCAGACGAGATCGGGCGTGTTCAGGGTGGTATGGCCGTAAGCAATTAGTGCAGGCGCAAAACCAGGTTTTATACAGTAGCACATAAGGAGTGAGAAAGCTGCTGAGGCTCGACGTTACACTTTTACAAAAACAATCATTAGTTAGATATAAACGGCAGTAATTGATTCAGTAGGACTCCTTATCCATGTAAACGATCATTGTGACATCTGAATTCATTAATTATCTGAAATACACTGCGTGTGCGTGTGATGTTAAATGTTTGAACCAAGGTTAACGGTTAAAGTGTCAGAGAATGGGTGGTGATTTTTTGACGTCCTCCCATGATCTGAAGTGAGCGTGCGTGTTTGTGTTGGTGAAAGTTTAAGAAATGTACAACTGTCGTTTCAGCTCTCTGGTGCTCCCTGCTGGCAGTATCACTATACTGTCCTCATGTTTCACAAAAATAGTTTTGAGAGACGTTGTCAGTTTTTGTATGTTGCTTAAATCCTCCAAAGCGGTTGGCAGTAAACATCAGGTCACGGTACGCCACGGTAGGCCACGGAGGCAATGAGCTCGAGTTGAAAAAGAAAAAGCTTACAGCACCTGGTATTCCCAGTCGGGCACCCATCCAAGTACTAACCAGGCCCGACCCTGCTTAGCTACCGAGATCAGACGAGATCGGGCGTGTTCAGGGTGGTATGGCCGTAAGCAATTAGTGCAGGCGCAAAACCAGGTTTTATACAGTAGCACATAAGGAGTGAGAAAGCTGCTGAGGCTTGACGTTACACTTTTACAAAAACAATCATTAGTTAGATATAAACGGCAGTAATTGATTCAGTAGGACTCCTTATCCATGTAAACGATCATTGTGACATCTGAATTCATTAATTATCTGAAATACACTGCGTGAGCGTGTGATGTTAAATGTTCGAACCAAGGTTAACGGTTAAAGTGTCAGAGAATGGGTGGTGATTTTTTGACGTCCTCCCATGATCTGAAGTGAGCGTGCGTGTTTGTGTTGGTGAAAGTTTAAGAAATGTACAACTGTCGTTTCAGCTCTCTGGTGCTCCCTGCTGGCAGTATCACTATACTGTCCTCATGTTTCACAAAAATAGTTTTGAGAGACGTTGTCAGTTTTTGTATGTTTCTTAAATCCTCCAAAGCGGTTGGCAGTAAACATCAGGTCACGGTACGCCACGGTAGGCCACGGAGGCAATGAGCTCGAGTTGAAAAAGAAAAATATTACAGCACCTGGTATTCCCAGGCGGTCTCCCATCCAAGTACTAACCAGGCCCGACCCTGCTTAGCTTCCGATATCAGACGAGATCGGGCATGTTCAGGGTGGTATGGCCGTAATCAATTAGTGCAGGCGCAAAACCAGGTTTTATACAGTAGCACATAAGGAGTGAGAAAGCTGCTGAGGCTCGACGTTACACTTTTACAAAAACAATCATTAGTTAGATATAAAAGGCAGTAATTGATTCAGTAGGACTCCTTATCCATGTAAACGATCATTGTGACATCTGAATTCATTAATTATCTGAAATACACTGCGTGAGCGTGTGATGTTAAATGTTTGAACCAAGGTTAACGGTTAAAGTGTCAGAGAATGGGTGGTGATTTTTTGACGTCCTCCCATGATCTGAAGTGAGCGTGCGTGTTTGTGTTGGTGAAAGTTTAAGAAATGTACAACTGTCGGTTCAGCTCTCTGGTGCTCCCTGCTGGCAGTATCACTATACTGTCCTCATGTTTCACAAAAATAGTTTTGAGAGACGTTGTCAGTTTTTGTATGTTGCTTAAATCCTCCAAAGCGGTTGGCAGTAAACATCAGGTCACGGTACGCCACGGTAGGCCACGGAGTCAATGAGCTCGAGTTGAAAAAGAAAAAGCTTACAGCACCTGGTATTCCCAGGCGGTCTCCCATCCAAGTACTAACCAGGCCCGACCCTGCTTAGCTTCCGAGATCAGACGAGATCGGGCGTGTTTTTTTTTTCTTTTGGTGACACCCGTCACTACTTACAGCAACCTGGGCTTCTGAGGAGGTCTCCCATCCAAGTACTAACCAGGCCCGACCCTGCTTAGCTTCCGAGATCAGACGAGATCGGGCCGTGTTCAGGGTGGTATGGCCGTAAGCAATTAGTGCAGGCGCAAAACCAGGTTTTATACAGTAGCACATAAGGAGTGAGAAAGCTGCTGAGGCTCGACGTTACACTTTTACAAAAACAATCATTAGTTAGATATAAACGGCAGTAATTGATTCAGTAGGACTCCTTATCCATGTAAACGATCATTGTGACATCTGAATTCATTAATTATCTGAAATACACTGCGTGTGCGTGTGATGTTAAATGTTTGAACCAAGGTTAACGGTTAAAGTGTCAGAGAATGGGTGGTGATTTTTTGACGTCCTCCCATGACCTGAAGTGAGCGTGCGTGTTTGTGTTGGTGAAAGTTTAAGAAATGTACAACTGTCGTTTCAGCTCTCTGGTGCTCCCTGCTGGCAGTATCACTATACTGTCCTCATGTTTCACAAAAATAGTTTTGAGAGACGTTGTCAGTTTTTGTATGTTGCTTAAATCCTCCAAAGCGGTTGGCAGTAAACATCAGGTCACGGTACGCCACGGTAGGCCACGGAGGCAATGAGCTCGAGTTGAAAAAGAAAAATCTTACAGCACCTGGTATTCCCAGGCGGTCTCCCATCCAACTACAAACCAGGCCCGACCCTGCTTAGCTTCCGAGATCAGACGAGATCGGGCATGTTCAGGGTGGTATGGCCGTAATCAATTAGTGCTGGCGCAAAACCAGGTTTTATACAGTAGCACATAAGGAGTGAGAAAGCTGCTGAGGCTCAACGTTACACTTTTACAAAAACAATCATTAGTTAGATATAAACGGCAGTAATTGATTCAGTAGGACTCCTTATCCATGTAAACGATCATTGTGACATCTGAATTCATTAATTATCTGAAATACACTGCGTGTGCGTGTGATGTTAAATGTTTGAACCAAGGTTAACGGTTAAAGTGTCAGAGAATGGGTGGTGATTTTTTGACGTCCTCCCATGATCTGAGGGGTGTTCCACGAACGGAGGTTTAACAAACACTGAGTTAACGCTGAACTCTAGGTTGATTGACCCTGTGCCGACCAACCCAGAGTTTTCGGTTCCACAGCAGCGGTTATGCATTAGTTCAATCAACTCGGGGTTGGTTAACACAGGGTTGTGCGCGTCCACGCCAAACTTAAAAAGACGTGATGTATGGATCATGGAAACCCTGATCGATATGGCGAAACGGGCCGCTTATTTCAATGAAATGGAACTCCAGGTTCTCCTGGAGAGCTATGACGAGGAGAAGGACATTATCACAAGAAAAGGGAACGCTAAAACCTCTGGAACCCGGAGAACCAAAGCCTGGCAGCGGATCGCTGACCGCGTAAATGCGTTAGTTACACGTCAAAAGCATGATCCTTAATATTTGAGCCATCATGAATATATAAATATCCCAGTTAAGCATTCTTAAAGATCCTACCACATAACCCCTTTCTTCTAAAACAATATGTACTCCGATTGCTTCCAAGCGGTCAGAGGATTAAGTATAAAAATGAAGTATAAAAAACATACAAACTGGTAAGCTTTTCCCACCATCGTATTGGTATACATTTAAATAAGCCACTTTTTTAAGCCAATCGTGAAAAGGCCGACAGTCGGCAGACTGGATCTGGCCCTCAAATTGTCTTGACCCCGGTGGAGGAGCTGTTAATAAACATAAATTCAGGGCGCCCTGGCATGGAGGGGGTACCTGGAGGTACCTACCACCTCAGAGAGTCATGGGCCATACCCCACACTGGTTGAATGTAGGTTTTTGTGTTTTCTTGTATTTTCGATTTTTTTTGCCTTCGAAGTAACACATGCAAACCGTGTGCTTGCCACAGCGCATACTATTCCAAATGTTTCTTTTTTTGGTAACTGGGTAGACAACCTAAAAGTGACAATTCATCAACTTCACAGATCAAGATGGATCAGTGCTTGGAATGAAGCCGCCGGCTACGATCGAACATTCTCCAGTGGATGCAAGTCCGTTAGGACTATTTTATACTTTATGTTGTAAATGCCTCTCGGCATAGTAGGCTACTCAGACAATAGCCTATTGCTCTTTGTATGATAGGAGGCCGATACAAATCTTGGATGGGTCATCTGAAACGACCCTGATGTGCTCAGCATCTCCAGCATTATAGCCTAGATAAAACTACCATTTGAAAAAAACGGAGGGCTACGCAAATAGTCTGGAGTGAACTGAGGCCAGGTCCTCGATTGGTAGTGTTGGCTATCTAAGGCTATTTAAATATATTAAAGATTTGCGCGAGAATCTATATCTCTCCACTCCAGCAAAAAGTAATCCATAGCCTATGCCAAGATGTCGAGCCGTGGTCTTATCAATCGCTCCCGGTGGATTGCACGTATAATTTGCGCTCTGATATCAGCAGTTCTCTCATCAAAAGGGCATGCCATTGTGAACACATGAAATCTGCGGTGAACGCCGGTTGAAATACCCAAAACCGGGTTATGTTTCAAACTTAACCTGCGCAAAACCTGGTCCGACCAGGTTTGATTCAGAGCATATGTTGCTATAGCAACTAACATACCGTGATCCTTTTGGAACGGAAAACCTAGGGTTACCGAAAACCCTGGGTTAACTTACCCGGTTATGTGATAAAACCGGCTTTGTGGAACACCCCACTGAAGTGAGCGTGCGTGTTTGTGTTGGTGAAAGTTTAAGAAATGTACAACTGTCGGTTCAGCTCTCTGGTGCTCCCTGCTGGCAGTATCACTATACTGTCCTCATGTTTCACAAAAATAGTTTTGAGAGACGTTTTCAGTTTTTGTATGTTGCTTAAATCCTCCAAAGCGGTTGGCAGTAAACATCAGGTCACGGTACGCCACGGTAGGCCACGGAGTCAATGAGCTCGAGTTGAAAAAGAAAAATCTTACAGCACCTGGTATTCCCAGGCGGTCTCCCATCCAAGTACTAACCATGCCCAACCCTGCTTAGCTTCCGAAATCAGACGAGATCGGGCGTGTTCAGGGTGGTATTGCCATAATAAATTATTGCAGGCGCAAAACCAGGTTTTATACAGTAGCACATAAGGAGTGAGAAAGCTGCTGAGGCTCAACGTTACACTTTTACAAAAACAATCATTAGTTAGATATAAACGGCAGTAATTGATTCAGTAGGACTCCTTATCCATGTAAACGATCATTGTGACATCTGAATTCATTAATTATCTGAAATACACTGCGTGTGCGTGTGATGTTAAATGTTTGAACCAAGGTTAACGGTTAAAGTGTCAGAGAATGGGTGGTGATTTTTTGACGTCCTCCCATGATCTGAAGTGAGCGTGCGTGTTTGTGTTGGTGAAAGTTTAAGAAATGTACAACGGTCGGTTCAGCTCTCTGGTGCTCCCTGCTGGCAGTATCACTATACTGTCCTCATGTTTCACAAAAATAGTTTTGAGAGACGTTGTCAGTTTTTGTATGTTGCTTAAATCCTCCAAAGCGGTTGGCAGTAAACATCAGGTCACGGTACGCCACGGTAGGCCACGGAGGCAATGAGCTCGAGTTGAAAAAGAAACAGCTTACAGCACCTGGTATTCCCAGGCGGTCTCCCATCCAAGTACTAACCAGGCACGACCCTGCTTAGCTTCCGAGATCAGACGAGATCGGGCGTGTTCAGGGTGGTATGGCCGTAAGCAATTAGTGCAAGCGCAAAACCAGGTTTTATACAGTAGCACATAAGGAGTGAGAAAGCTGCAGAGGCTCGACGTTACACTTTTACAAAAACAATCATTAGTTAGATATAAACGGCAGTAATTGATTCAGTAGGACTCCTTATCCATGTAAACGATCATTGTGACATCTGAATTCATTAATTATCTGAAATACACTGCGATGTGCGTGTGATGTTAAATGTTTGAACCAAGGTTAACGGTTAAAGTGTCAGAGAATGGGTGGTGATTTTTTGACGTCCTCCCATGATCTGAAGTGAGCGTGCGTGTTTGTGTTGGTGAAAGTTTAAGAAATGTACAACTGTCGGTTCAGCTCTCTGGTGCTCCCTGCTGGCAGTATCACTATACTGTCCTCATGTTTCACAAAAATAGTTTTGAGAGACGTTGTCAGTTTTTGTATGTTGCTTAAATCCTCCAAAGCGGTTGGCAGTAAACATCAGGTCACGGTACGCCACGGTAGGCCACGGAGTCAATGAGCTCGAGTTGAAAAAGAAAATGCTTACAGCACCTGGTATTCCCAGGCGGTCTCCCATCCAAGTACTAACCAGGCCCGACCCTGCTTAGCTTCCGAGATCAGACGAGATCAGGGCGTGTTCAGGGTGGTATGGCCGTAAGCAATTAGTGCAGGCGCAAAACCAGGTTTTATACAGTAGCACATAAGGAGTGAGAAAGCTGCTGAGGCTCGACGTTACACTTTTACAAAAACAATCATTAGTTAGATATAAACGGCAGTAATTGATTCAGTAGGACTCCTTATCCATGTAAACGATCATTGTGACATCTGAATTCATTAATTATCTGAAATACACTGCGTGATGCGTGTGATGTTAAATGTTTGAACCAAGGTTAACGGTTAAAGTGTCAGAGAATGGGTGGTGATTTTTTGACGTCCTCCCATGATCTGAAGTGAGCGTGCGTGTTTGTGTTGGTGAAAGTTTAAGAAATGTACAACTGTCGGTTCAGCTCTCTGGTGCTCCCTGCTGGCAGTATCACTATACTGTCCTCATGTTTCACAAAAATAGTTTTGAGAGACGTTGTCAGTTTTTGTATGTTGCTTAAATCCTCCAAAGCGGTTGGCAGTAAACATCAGGTCACGGTACGCCACGGTAGGCCACGGAGTCAATGAGCTCGAGTTGAAAAAGAAAAAGCTTACAGCACCTGGTATTCCCAGGCGGTCTCCCATCCAAGTACTAACCAGGCCTGACCCTGCTTAGCTTCCGAGATCAGACGAGATCGGGCGTGTTCAGGGTGGTATGGCCGTAAGCAATTAGTGCAGGCGCAAAACCAGGTTTTATACAGTAGCACATAAGGAGTGAGAAAGCTGCTGAGGCTCGACGTTACACTTTTACAAAAACAATCATTAGTTAGATATAAACGGCAGTAATTGATTCAGTAGGACTCCTTATCCATGTAAACGATCATTGTGACATCTGAATTCATTAATTATCTGAAATACACTGCGTGAGCGTGTGATGTTAAATGTTTGAACCAAGGTTAACGGTTAAAGTGTCAGAGAATGGGTGGTGATTTTTTGACGTCCTCCCATGATCTGAAGTGAGCGTGCGTGTTTGTGTTGGTGAAAGTTTAAGAAATGTACAACTGTCCGTTCAGCTCTCTGGTGCTCCCTGCTGGCAGTATCACTATACTGTCCTCATGTTTCACAAAAATAGTTTTGAGAGACGTTGTCAGTTTTTGTATGTTGCTTAAATCCTCCAAAGCGGTTGGCAGTAAACATCAGGTCACGGTACGCCACGGTAGGCCACGGAGTCAATGAGCTCGAGTTGAAAAAGATAAAGCTTACAGCACCTGGTATTCCCAGGCGGTCTCCCATCCAAGTACTAACCAGGCCCGACCCTGCTTAGCTTCCGAGATCAGACGAGATCGGGCGTGTTCAGGGTGGTATGGCCGTAAGCAATTAGTGCAGGCGCAAAACCAGGTTTTATACAGTAGCACATAAGGAGTGAGAAAGCTGCTGAGGCTCGACGTTACACTTTTACAAAAACAATCATTAGTTAGATATAAACGGCAGTAATTGATTCAGTAGGACTCCTTATCCATGTAAACGATCATTGTGACATCTGAATTCATTAATTATCTGAAATACACTGCGTGTGCGTGTGATGTTAAATGTTTGAACCAAGGTTAACGGTTAAAGTGTCAGAGAATGGGTGGTGATTTTTTGACGTCCTCCCATGATCTGAAGTGAGCGTGCGTGTTTGTGTTGGTGAAAGTTTAAGAAATGTACAACTGTCGTTTCAGCTCTCTGGTGCTCCCTGCTGGCAGTATCACTATACTGTCCTCATGTTTCACAAAAATAGTTTTGAGAGACGTTGTCAGTTTTTGTATGTTGCTTAAATCCTCCAAAGCGGTTGGCAGTAAACATCAGGTCACGGTACGCCACGGTAGGCCACGGAGTCAATGAGCTCGAGTTGAAAAAGAAAAAGCTTACAGCACCTGGTATTCCCAGGCGGTCTCCCATCCAAGTACTAACCAGGCCCGACCCTGCTTAGCTTCCGAGATCAGACGAGATCGGGCGTGTTCAGGGTGGTATGGCCGTAAGCAATTAGTGCAGGCGCAAAACCAGGTTTTATACAGTAGCACATAAGGAGTGAGAAAGCTGCTGAGGCTCGACGTTACACTTTTACAAAAACAATCATTAGTTAGATATAAACGGCAGTAATTGATTCAGTAGGACTCCTTATCCATGTAAACGATCATTGTGACATCTGAATTCATTAATTATCTGAAATACACTGCGTGTGCGTGTGATGTTAAATGTTTGAACCAAGGTTAACGGTTAAAGTGTCAGAGAATGGGTGGTGATTTTTTGACGTCCTCCCATGATCTGAAGTGAGCGTGCGTGTTTGTGTTGGTGAAAGTTTAAGAAATGTACAACTGTCGGTTCAGCTCTCTGGTGCTCCCTGCTGGCAGTATCACTATACTGTCCTCATGTTTCACAAAAATAGTTTTGAGAGACGTTGTCAGTTTTTGTATGTTGCTTAAATCCTCCAAAGCGGTTGGCAGTAAACATCAGGTCACGGTACGCCACGGTAGGCCACGGAGTCAATGAGCTCGAGTTGAAAAAGAAAAAGCTTACAGCACCTGGTATTCCCAGGCGGTCTCCCATCCAAGTACTAACCAGGCCCGACCCTGCTTAGCTTCCGAGATCAGACGAGATCGGGCGTGTTCAGGGTGGTATGGCCGTAAGCAATTAGTGCAGGCGCAAAACCAGGTTTTATACAGTAGCACATAAGGAGTGAGAAAGCTGCTGAGGCTCGACGTTACACTTTTACAAAAACAATCATTAGTTAGATATAAACGGCAGTAATTGATTCAGTAGGACTCCTTATCCATGTAAACGATCATTGTGACATCTGAATTCATTAATTATCTGAAATACACTGCGTGTGCGTGTGATGTTAAATGTTTGAACCAAGGTTAACGGTTAAAGTGTCAGAGAATGGGTGGTGATTTTTTGACGTCCTCCCATGATCTGAAGTGAGCGTGCGTGTTTGTGTTGGTGAAAGTTTAAGAAATGTACAACTGTCGGTTCAGCTCTCTGGTGCTCCCTGCTGGCAGTATCACTATACTGTCCTCATGTTTCACAAAAATAGTTTTGAGAGACGTTGTCAGTTTTTGTATGTTGCTTAAATCCTCCAAAGCGGTTGGCAGTAAACATCAGGTCACGGTACGCCACGGTAGGCCACGGAGTCAATGAGCTCGAGTTGAAAAAGAAAAAGCTTACAGCACCTGGTATTCCCAGGCGGTCTCCCATCCAAGTACTAACCAGGCCCGACCCTGCTTAGCTTCCGAGATCAGACGAGATCGGGCGTGTTCAGGGTGGTATGGCCGTAAGCAATTAGTGCAGGCGCAAAACCAGGTTTTATACAGTAGCACATAAGGAGTGAGAAAGCTGCTGAGGCTCGACGTTACACTTTTACAAAAACAATCATTAGTTAGATATAAACGGCAGTAATTGATTCAGTAGGACTCCTTATCCATGTAAACGATCATTGTGACATCTGAATTCATTAATTATCTGAAATACACTGCGTGTGCGTGTGATGTTAAATGTTTGAACCAAGGTTAACGGTTAAAGTGTCAGAGAATGGGTGGTGATTTTTTGACGTCCTCCCATGATCTGAAGTGAGCGTGCGTGTTTGTGTTGGTGAAAGTTTAAGAAATGTACAACTGTCGGTTCAGCTCTCTGGTGCTCCCTGCTGGCAGTATCACTATACTGTCCTCATGTTTCACAAAAATAGTTTTGAGAGACGTTGTCAGTTTTTGTATGTTGCTTAAATCCTCCAAAGCGGTTGGCAGTAAACATCAGGTCACGGTACGCCACGGTAGGCCACGGAGTCAATGAGCTCGAGTTGAAAAAGAAAAAGCTTACAGCACCTGGTATTCCCAGGCGGTCTCCCATCCAAGTACTAACCAGGCCCGACCCTGCTTAGCTTCCGAGATCAGACGAGATCGGGCGTGTTCAGGGTGGTATGGCCGTAAGCAATTAGTGCAGGCGCAAAACCAGGTTTTATACAGTAGCACATAAGGAGTGAGAAAGCTGCTGAGGCTCGACGTTACACTTTTACAAAAACAATCATTAGTTAGATATAAACGGCAGTAATTGATTCAGTAGGACTCCTTATCCATGTAAACGATCATTGTGACATCTGAATTCATTAATTATCTGAAATACACTGCGTGTGCGTGTGATGTTAAATGTTTGAACCAAGGTTAACGGTTAAAGTGTCAGAGAATGGGTGGTGATTTTTTGACGTCCTCCCATGATCTGAAGTGAGCGTGCGTGTTTGTGTTGGTGAAAGTTTAAGAAATGTACAACTGTCGGTTCAGCTCTCTGGTGCTCCCTGCTGGCAGTATCACTATACTGTCCTCATGTTTCACAAAAATAGTTTTGAGAGACGTTGTCAGTTTTTGTATGTTGCTTAAATCCTCCAAAGCGGTTGGCAGTAAACATCAGGTCACGGTACGCCACGGTAGGCCACGGAGGCAATGAGCTCGAGTTGAAAAAGAAAAAGCTTACAGCACCTGGTATTCCCAGGCGGTCTCCCATCCAAGTACTAACCAGGCCCGACCCTGCTTAGCTTCCGAGATCAGACGAGATCGGGCGTGTTCAGGGTGGTATGGCCGTAAGCAATTAGTGCAGGCGCAAAACCAGGTTTTATACAGTAGCACATAAGGAGTGAGAAAGCTGCTGAGGCTCGACGTTACACTCTTACAAAAACAATCATTAGTTAGATATAAACGGCAGTAATTGATTCAGTAGGACTCCTTATCCATGTAAACGATCATTGTGACATCTGAATTCATTAATTATCTGAAATACACTGCGTGTGCGTGTGATGTTAAATGTTTGAACCAAGGTTAACGGTTAAAGTGTCAGAGAATGGGTGGTGATTTTTTGACGTCCTCCCATGATCTGAAGTGAGCGTGCGTGTTTGTGTTGGTGAAAGTTTAAGAAATGTACAACTGTCGGTTCAGCTCTCTGGTGCTCCCTGCTGGCAGTATCACTATACTGTCCTCATGTTTCACAAAAATAGTTTTGAGAGACGTTGTCAGTTTTTGTATGTTGCTTAAATCCTCCAAAGCGGTTGGCAGTAAACATCAGGTCACGGTACGCCACGGTAGGCCACGGAGGCAATGAGCTCGAGTTGAAAAAGAAAAAGCTTACAGCACCTGGTATTCCCAGGCGGTCTCCCATCCAAGTACTAACCAGGCCCGACCCTGCTTAGCTTCCGAGATCAGACGAGATCGGGCGTGTTCAGGGTGGTATGGCCGTAAGCAATTAGTGCAGGCGCAAAACCAGGTTTTATACAGTAGCACATAAGGAGTGAGAAAGCTGCTGAGGCTCGACGTTACACTCTTACAAAAACAATCATTAGTTAGATATAAACGGCAGTAATTGATTCAGTAGGACTCCTTATCCATGTAAACGATCATTGTGACATCTGAATTCATTAATTATCTGAAATACACTGCGTGTGCGTGTGATGTTAAATGTTTGAACCAAGGTTAACGGTTAAAGTGTCAGAGAATGGGTGGTGATTTTTTGACGTCCTCCCATGATCTGAAGTGAGCGTGCGTGTTTGTGTTGGTGAAAGTTTAAGAAATGTACAACTGTCGGTTCAGCTCTCTGGTGCTCCCTGCTGGCAGTATCACTATACTGTCCTCATGTTTCACAAAAATAGTTTTGAGAGACGTTGTCAGTTTTTGTATGTTGCTTAAATCCTCCAAAGCGGTTGGCAGTAAACATCAGGTCACGGTACGCCACGGTAGGCCACGGAGTCAATGAGCTCGAGTTGAAAAAGAAAATAGCTTACAGCACCTGGTATTCCCAGGCGGTCTCCCATCCAAGTACTAACCAGGCCCGACCCTGCTTAGCTTCCGAGATCAGACGAGATCGGGCGTGTTCAGGGTGGTATGGCCGTAAGCAATTAGTGCAGGCGCAAAACCAGGTTTTATACAGTAGCACATAAGGAGTGAGAAAGCTGCTGAGGCTCGACGTTACACTTTTACAAAAACAATCATTAGTTAGATATAAACGGCAGTAATTGATTCAGTAGGACTCCTTATCCATGTAAACGATCATTGTGACATCTGAATTCATTAATTATCTGAAATACACTGCGTGTGCGTGTGATGTTAAATGTTTGAACCAAGGTTAACGGTTAAAGTGTCAGAGAATGGGTGGTGATTTTTTGACGTCCTCCCATGATCTGAAGTGAGCGTGCGTGTTTGTGTTGGTGAAAGTTTAAGAAATGTACAACTGTCGGTTCAGCTCTCTGGTGCTCCCTGCTGGCAGTATCACTATACTGTCCTCATGTTTCACAAAAACAGTTTTGAGAGACGTTGTCAGTTTTTGTATGTTGCTTAAATCCTCCAAAGCGGTTGGCAGTAAACATCAGGTCACGGTACGCCACGGTAGGCCACGGAGTCAATGAGCTCGAGTTGAAAAAGAAAAAGCTTACAGCACCTGGTATTCCCAGGCGGTCTCCCATCCAAGTACTAACCAGGCCCGACCCTGCTTAGCTTCCGAGATCAGACGAGATCAGGGCGTGTTCAGGGTGGTATGGCCGTTAAGCAATTAGTGCAGGCGCAAAACCAGGTTTTATACAGTAGCACATAAGGAGTGAGAAAGCTGCTGAGGCTCGACGTTACACTTTTACAAAAACAATCATTAGTTAGATATAAACGGCAGTAATTGATTCAGTAGGACTCCTTATCCATGTAAACGATCATTGTGACATCTGAATTCATTAATTATCTGAAATACACTGCGTGTGCGTGTGATGTTAAATGTTTGAACCAAGGTTAACGGTTAAAGTGTCAGAGAATGGGTGGTGATTTTTTGACGTCCTCCCATGATCTGAAGTGAGCGTGCGTGTTTGTGTTGGTGAAAGTTTAAGAAATGTACAACTGTCGGTTCAGCTCTCTGGTGCTCCCTGCTGGCAGTATCACTATACTGTCCTCATGTTTCACAAAATAGTTTTGAGAGACGTTGTCAGTTTTTGTATGTTGCTTAAATCCTCCAAAGCGGTTGGCAGTAAACATCAGGTCACGGTACGCCACGGTAGGCCACGGAGTCAATGAGCTCGAGTTGAAAAAGAAAAAGCTTACAGCACCTGGTATTCCCAGGCGGTCTCCCATCCAAGTACTAACCAGGCCCGACCCTGCTTAGCTTCCGAGATCAGACGAGATCGGGCGTGTTCAGGGTGGTATGGCCGTAAGCAATTAGTGCAGGCGCAAAACCAGGTTTTATACAGTAGCACATAAGGAGTGAGAAAGCTGCTGAGGCTCGACGTTACACTTTTACAAAAACAATCATTAGTTAGATATAAACGGCAGTAATTGATTCAGTAGGACTCCTTATCCATGTAAACGATCATTGTGACATCTGAATTCATTAATTATCTGAAATACACTGCGTGTGCGTGTGATGTTAAATGTTTGAACCAAGGTTAACGGTTAAAGTGTCAGAGAATGGGTGGTGATTTTTTGACGTCCTCCCATGATCTGAAGTGAGCGTGCGTGTTTGTGTTGGTGAAAGTTTAAGAAATGTACAACTGTCGGTTCAGCTCTCTGGTGCTCCCTGCTGGCAGTATCACTATACTGTCCTCATGTTTCACAAAAATAGTTTTGAGAGACGTTGTCAGTTTTTGTATGTTGCTTAAATCCTCCAAAGCGGTTGGCAGTAAACATCAGGTCACGGTACGCCACGGTAGGCCACGGAGTCAATGAGCTCGAGTTGAAAAAGAAAAAGCTTACAGCACCTGGTATTCCCAGGCGGTCTCCCATCCAAGTACTAACCAGGCCCGACCCTGCTTAGCTTCCGAGATCAGACGAGATCGGGCGTGTTCAGGGTGGTATGGCCGTAAGCAATTAGTGCAGGCGCAAAACCAGGTTTTATACAGTAGCACATAAGGAGTGAGAAAGCTGCTGAGGCTCGACGTTACACTTTTACAAAAACAATCATTAGTTAGATATAAACGGCAGTAATTGATTCAGTAGGACTCCTTATCCATGTAAACGATCATTGTGACATCTGAATTCATTAATTATCTGAAATACACTGCGTGTGCGTGTGATGTTAAATGTTTGAACCAAGGTTAACGGTTAAAGTGTCAGAGAATGGGTGGTGATTTTTTGACGTCCTCCCATGATCTGAAGTGAGCGTGCGTGTTTGTGTTGGTGAAAGTTTAAGAAATGTACAACTGTCGGTTCAGCTCTCTGGTGCTCCCTGCTGGCAGTATCACTATACTGTCCTCATGTTTCACAAAAATAGTTTTGAGAGACGTTGTCAGTTTTTGTATGTTGCTTAAATCCTCCAAAGCGGTTGGCAGTAAACATCAGGTCACGGTACGCCACGGTAGGCCACGGAGTCAATGAGCTCGAGTTGAAAAAGAAAAAGCTTACAGCACCTGGTATTCCCAGGCGGTCTCCCATCCAAGTACTAACCAGGCCCGACCCTGCTTAGCTTCCGAGATCAGACGAGATCGGGCGTGTTCAGGGTGGTATGGCCGTAAGCAATTAGTGCAGGCGCAAAACCAGGTTTTATACAGTAGCACATAAGGAGTGAGAAAGCTGCTGAGGCTCGACGTTACACTTTTACAAAAACAATCATTAGTTAGATATAAACGGCAGTAATTGATTCAGTAGGACTCCTTATCCATGTAAACGATCATTGTGACATCTGAATTCATTAATTATCTGAAATACACTGCGTGTGCGTGTGATGTTAAATGTTTGAACCAAGGTTAACGGTTAAAGTGTCAGAGAATGGGTGGTGATTTTTTGACGTCCTCCCATGATCTGAAGTGAGCGTGCGTGTTTGTGTTGGTGAAAGTTTAAGAAATGTACAACTGTCGGTTCAGCTCTCTGGTGCTCCCTGCTGGCAGTATCACTATACTGTCCTCATGTTTCACAAAAATAGTTTTGAGAGACGTTGTCAGTTTTTGTATGTTGCTTAAATCCTCCAAAGCGGTTGGCAGTAAACATCAGGTCACGGTACGCCACGGTAGGCCACGGAGTCAATGAGCTCGAGTTGAAAAAGAAAAAGCTTACAGCACCTGGTATTCCCAGGCGGTCTCCCATCCAAGTACTAACCAGGCCCGACCCTGCTTAGCTTCCGAGATCAGACGAGATCGGGCGTGTTCAGGGTGGTATGGCCGTAAGCAATTAGTGCAGGCGCAAAACCAGGTTTTATACAGTAGCACATAAGGAGTGAGAAAGCTGCTGAGGCTCGACGTTACACTTTTACAAAAACAATCATTAGTTAGATATAAACGGCAGTAATTGATTCAGTAGGACTCCTTATCCATGTAAACGATCATTGTGACATCTGAATTCATTAATTATCTGAAATACACTGCGTGTGCGTGTGATGTTAAATGTTTGAACCAAGGTTAACGGTTAAAGTGTCAGAGAATGGGTGGTGATTTTTTGACGTCCTCCCATGATCTGAAGTGAGCGTGCGTGTTTGTGTTGGTGAAAGTTTAAGAAATGTACAACTGTCGGTTCAGCTCTCTGGTGCTCCCTGCTGGCAGTATCACTATACTGTCCTCATGTTTCACAAAAATAGTTTTGAGAGACGTTGTCAGTTTTTGTATGTTGCTTAAATCCTCCAAAGCGGTTGGCAGTAAACATCAGGTCACGGTACGCCACGGTAGGCCACGGAGTCAATGAGCTCGAGTTGAAAAAGAAAAAGCTTACAGCACCTGGTATTCCCAGGCGGTCTCCCATCCAAGTACTAACCAGGCCCGACCCTGCTTAGCTTCCGAGATCAGACGAGATCGGGCGTGTTCAGGGTGGTATGGCCGTAAGCAATTAGTGCAGGCGCAAAACCAGGTTTTATACAGTAGCACATAAGGAGTGAGAAAGCTGCTGAGGCTCGACGTTACACTTTTACAAAAACAATCATTAGTTAGATATAAACGGCAGTAATTGATTCAGTAGGACTCCTTATCCATGTAAACGATCATTGTGACATCTGAATTCATTAATTATCTGAAATACACTGCGTGTGCGTGTGATGTTAAATGTTTGAACCAAGGTTAACGGTTAAAGTGTCAGAGAATGGGTGGTGATTTTTTGACGTCCTCCCATGATCTGAAGTGAGCGTGCGTGTTTGTGTTGGTGAAAGTTTAAGAAATGTACAACTGTCGGTTCAGCTCTCTGGTGCTCCCTGCTGGCAGTATCACTATACTGTCCTCATGTTTCACAAAAATAGTTTTGAGAGACGTTGTCAGTTTTTGTATGTTGCTTAAATCCTCCAAAGCGGTTGGCAGTAAACATCAGGTCACGGTACGCCACGGTAGGCCACGGAGTCAATGAGCTCGAGTTGAAAAAGAAAAAGCTTACAGCACCTGGTATTCCCAGGCGGTCTCCCATCCAAGTACTAACCAGGCCCGACCCTGCTTAGCTTCCGAGATCAGACGAGATCGGGCGTGTTCAGGGTGGTATGGCCGTAAGCAATTAGTGCAGGCGCAAAACCAGGTTTTATACAGTAGCACATAAGGAGTGAGAAAGCTGCTGAGGCTCGACGTTACACTTTTACAAAAACAATCATTAGTTAGATATAAACGGCAGTAATTGATTCAGTAGGACTCCTTATCCATGTAAACGATCATTGTGACATCTGAATTCATTAATTATCTGAAATACACTGCGTGTGCGTGTGATGTTAAATGTTTGAACCAAGGTTAACGGTTAAAGTGTCAGAGAATGGGTGGTGATTTTTTGACGTCCTCCCATGATCTGAAGTGAGCGTGCGTGTTTGTGTTGGTGAAAGTTTAAGAAATGTACAACTGTCGGTTCAGCTCTCTGGTGCTCCCTGCTGGCAGTATCACTATACTGTCCTCATGTTTCACAAAAATAGTTTTGAGAGACGTTGTCAGTTTTTGTATGTTGCTTAAATCCTCCAAAGCGGTTGGCAGTAAACATCAGGTCACGGTACGCCACGGTAGGCCACGGAGTCAATGAGCTCGAGTTGAAAAAGAAAAAGCTTACAGCACCTGGTATTCCCAGGCGGTCTCCCATCCAAGTACTAACCAGGCCCGACCCTGCTTAGCTTCCGAGATCAGACGAGATCGGGCGTGTTCAGGGTGGTATGGCCGTAAGCAATTAGTGCAGGCGCAAAACCAGGTTTTATACAGTAGCACATAAGGAGTGAGAAAGCTGCTGAGGCTCGACGTTACACTTTTACAAAAACAATCATTAGTTAGATATAAACGGCAGTAATTGATTCAGTAGGACTCCTTATCCATGTAAACGATCATTGTGACATCTGAATTCATTAATTATCTGAAATACACTGCGTGTGCGTGTGATGTTAAATGTTTGAACCAAGGTTAACGGTTAAAGTGTCAGAGAATGGGTGGTGATTTTTTGACGTCCTCCCATGATCTGAAGTGAGCGTGCGTGTTTGTGTTGGTGAAAGTTTAAGAAATGTACAACTGTCGGTTCAGCTCTCTGGTGCTCCCTGCTGGCAGTATCACTATACTGTCCTCATGTTTCACAAAAATAGTTTTGAGAGACGTTGTCAGTTTTTGTATGTTGCTTAAATCCTCCAAAGCGGTTGGCAGTAAACATCAGGTCACGGTACGCCACGGAGTCAATGAGCTCGAGTTGAAAAAGAAAAGCTTACAGCACCTGGTATTCCCAGGCGGTCTCCCATCCAAGTACTAACCAGGCCCGACCCTGCTTAGCTTCCGAGATCAGACGAGATCGGGCGTGTTCAGGGTGGTATGGCCGTAAGCAATTAGTGCAGGCGCAAAACCAGGTTTTATACAGTAGCACATAAGGAGTGAGAAAGCTGCTGAGGCTCGACGTTACACTTTTACAAAAACAATCATTAGTTAGATATAAACGGCAGTAATTGATTCAGTAGGACTCCTTATCCATGTAAACGATCATTGTGACATCTGAATTCATTAATTATCTGAAATACACTGCGTGTGCGTGTGATGTTAAATGTTTGAACCAAGGTTAACGGTTAAAGTGTCAGAGAATGGGTGGTGATTTTTTGACGTCCTCCCATGATCTGAAGTGAGCGTGCGTGTTTGTGTTGGTGAAAGTTTAAGAAATGTACAACTGTCGGTTCAGCTCTCTGGTGCTCCCTGCTGGCAGTATCACTATACTGTCCTCATGTTTCACAAAAATAGTTTTGAGAGACGTTGTCAGTTTTTGTATGTTGCTTAAATCCTCCAAAGCGGTTGGCAGTAAACATCAGGTCACGGTACGCCACGGTAGGCCACGGAGTCAATGAGCTCGAGTTGAAAAAGAAAAAGCTTACAGCACCTGGTATTCCCAGGCGGTCTCCCATCCAAGTACTAACCAGGCCCGACCCTGCTTAGCTTCCGAGATCAGACGAGATCGGGCGTGTTCAGGGTGGTATGGCCGTAAGCAATTAGTGCAGGCGCAAAACCAGGTTTTATACAGTAGCACATAAGGAGTGAGAAAGCTGCTGAGGCTCGACGTTACACTTTTACAAAAACAATCATTAGTTAGATATAAACGGCAGTAATTGATTCAGTAGGACTCCTTATCCATGTAAACGATCATTGTGACATCTGAATTCATTAATTATCTGAAATACACTGCGTGTGCGTGTGATGTTAAATGTTTGAACCAAGGTTAACGGTTAAAGTGTCAGAGAATGGGTGGTGATTTTTTGACGTCCTCCCATGATCTGAAGTGAGCGTGCGTGTTTGTGTTGGTGAAAGTTTAAGAAATGTACAACTGTCGGTTCAGCTCTCTGGTGCTCCCTGCTGGCAGTATCACTATACTGTCCTCATGTTTCACAAAAATAGTTTTGAGAGACGTTGTCAGTTTTTGTATGTTGCTTAAATCCTCCAAAGCGGTTGGCAGTAAACATCAGGTCACGGTACGCCACGGTAGGCACGGAGTCAATGAGCTCGAGTTGAAAAAGAAAAAGCTTACAGCACCTGGTATTCCCAGGCGGTCTCCCATCCAAGTACTAACCAGGCCCGACCCTGCTTAGCTTCCGAGATCAGACGAGATCGGGCGTGTTCAGGGTGGTATGGCCGTAAGCAATTAGTGCAGGCGCAAAACCAGGTTTTATACAGTAGCACATAAGGAGTGAGAAAGCTGCTGAGGCTCGACGTTACACTCTTACAAAAACAATCATTAGTTAGATATAAACGGCAGTAATTGATTCAGTAGGACTCCTTATCCATGTAAACGATCATTGTGACATCTGAATTCATTAATTATCTGAAATACACTGCGTGTGCGTGTGATGTTAAATGTTTGAACCAAGGTTAACGGTTAAAGTGTCAGAGAATGGGTGGTGATTTTTTGACGTCCTCCCATGATCTGAAGTGAGCGTGCGTGTTTGTGTTGGTGAAAGTTTAAGAAATGTACAACTGTCGGTTCAGCTCTCTGGTGCTCCCTGCTGGCAGTATCACTATACTGTCCTCATGTTTCACAAAAATAGTTTTGAGAGACGTTGTCAGTTTTTGTATGTTGCTTAAATCCTCCAAAGCGGTTGGCAGTAAACATCAGGTCACGGTACGCCACGGTAGGCCACGGAGGCAATGAGCTCGAGTTGAAAAAGAAAAAGCTTACAGCACCTGGTATTCCCAGGCGGTCTCCCATCCAAGTACTAACCAGGCCCGACCCTGCTTAGCTTCCGAGATCAGACGAGATCGGGCGTGTTCAGGGTGGTATGGCCGTAAGCAATTAGTGCAGGCGCAAAACCAGGTTTTATACAGTAGCACATAAGGAGTGAGAAAGCTGCTGAGGCTCGACGTTACACTTTTACAAAAACAATCATTAGTTAGATATAAACGGCAGTAATTGATTCAGTAGGACTCCTTATCCATGTAAACGATCATTGTGACATCTGAATTCATTAATTATCTGAAATACACTGCGTGTGCGTGTGATGTTAAATGTTTGAACCAAGGTTAACGGTTAAAGTGTCAGAGAATGGGTGGTGATTTTTTGACGTCCTCCCATGATCTGAAGTGAGCGTGCGTGTTTGTGTTGGTGAAAGTTTAAGAAATGTACAACTGTCGGTTCAGCTCTCTGGTGCTCCCTGCTGGCAGTATCACTATACTGTCCTCATGTTTCACAAAAATAGTTTTGAGAGACGTTGTCAGTTTTTGTATGTTGCTTAAATCCTCCAAAGCGGTTGGCAGTAAACATCAGGTCACGGTACGCCACGGTAGGCCACGGAGGCAATGAGCTCGAGTTGAAAAAGAAAAAGCTTACAGCACCTGGTATTCCCAGGCGGTCTCCCATCCAAGTACTAACCAGGCCCGACCCTGCTTAGCTTCCGAGATCAGACGAGATCGGGCGTGTTCAGGGTGGTATGGCCGTAAGCAATTAGTGCAGGCGCAAAACCAGGTTTTATACAGTAGCACATAAGGAGTGAGAAAGCTGCTGAGGCTCGACGTTACACTTTTACAAAAACAATCATTAGTTAGATATAAACGGCAGTAATTGATTCAGTAGGACTCCTTATCCATGTAAACGATCATTGTGACATCTGAATTCATTAATTATCTGAAATACACTGCGTGTGCGTGTGATGTTAAATGTTTGAACCAAGGTTAACGGTTAAAGTGTCAGAGAATGGGTGGTGATTTTTGACGTCCTCCCATGATCTGAAGTGAGCGTGCGTGTTTGTGTTGGTGAAAGTTTAAGAAATGTACAACTGTCGGTTCAGCTCTCTGGTGCTCCCTGCTGGCAGTATCACTATACTGTCCTCATGTTTCACAAAAATAGTTTTGAGAGACGTTGTCAGTTTTTGTATGTTGCTTAAATCCTCCAAAGCGGTTGGCAGTAAACATCAGGTCACGGTACGCCACGGTAGGCCACGGAGTCAATGAGCTCGAGTTGAAAAAGAAAAAGCTTACAGCACCTGGTATTCCCAGGCGGTCTCCCATCCAAGTACTAACCAGGCCCGACCCTGCTTAGCTTCCGAGATCAGACGAGATCGGGCGTGTTCAGGGTGGTATGGCCGTAAGCAATTAGTGCAGGCGCAAAACCAGGTTTTATACAGTAGCACATAAGGAGTGAGAAAGCTGCTGAGGCTCGACGTTACACTTTTACAAAAACAATCATTAGTTAGATATAAACGGCAGTAATTGATTCAGTAGGACTCCTTATCCATGTAAACGATCATTGTGACATCTGAATTCATTAATTATCTGAAATACACTGCGTGTGCGTGTGATGTTAAATGTTTGAACCAAGGTTAACGGTTAAAGTGTCAGAGAATGGGTGGTGATTTTTTGACGTCCTCCCATGATCTGAAGTGAGCGTGCGTGTTTGTGTTGGTGAAAGTTTAAGAAATGTACAACTGTCGTTTCAGCTCTCTGGTGCTCCCTGCTGGCAGTATCACTATACTGTCCTCATGTTTCACAAAAATAGTTTTGAGAGACGTTGTCAGTTTTTGTATGTTGCTTAAATCCTCCAAAGCGGTTGGCAGTAAACATCAGGTCACGGTACGCCACGGTAGGCCACGGAGTCAATGAGCTCGAGTTGAAAAAGAAAAAGCTTACAGCACCTGGTATTCCCAGGCGGTCTCCCATCCAAGTACTAACCAGGCCCGACCCTGCTTAGCTTCCGAGATCAGACGAGATCGGGCGTGTTCAGGGTGGTATGGCCGTAAGCAATTAGTGCAGGCGCAAAACCAGGTTTTATACAGTAGCACATAAGGAGTGAGAAAGCTGCTGAGGCTCGACGTTACACTTTTACAAAAACAATCATTAGTTAGATATAAACGGCAGTAATTGATTCAGTAGGACTCCTTATCCATGTAAACGATCATTGTGACATCTGAATTCATTAATTATCTGAAATACACTGCGTGTGCGTGTGATGTTAAATGTTTGAACCAAGGTTAACGGTTAAAGTGTCAGAGAATGGGTGGTGATTTTTTGACGTCCTCCCATGATCTGAAGTGAGCGTGCGTGTTTGTGTTGGTGAAAGTTTAAGAAATGTACAACTGTCGGTTCAGCTCTCTGGTGCTCCCTGCTGGCAGTATCACTATACTGTCCTCATGTTTCACAAAATAGTTTTGAGAGACGTTGTCAGTTTTTGTATGTTGCTTAAATCCTCCAAAGCGGTTGGCAGTAAACATCAGGTCACGGTACGCCACGGTAGGCCACGGAGTCAATGAGCTCGAGTTGAAAAAGAAAAAGCTTACAGCACCTGGTATTCCCAGGCGGTCTCCCATCCAAGTACTAACCAGGCCCGACCCTGCTTAGCTTCCGAGATCAGACGAGATCGGGCGTGTTCAGGGTGGTATGGCCGTAAGCAATTAGTGCAGGCGCAAAACCAGGTTTTATACAGTAGCACATAAGGAGTGAGAAAGCTGCTGAGGCTCGACGTTACACTTTTACAAAAACAATCATTAGTTAGATATAAACGGCAGTAATTGATTCAGTAGGACTCCTTATCCATGTAAACGATCATTGTGACATCTGAATTCATTAATTATCTGAAATACACTGCGTGTGCGTGTGATGTTAAATGTTTGAACCAAGGTTAACGGTTAAAGTGTCAGAGAATGGGTGGTGATTTTTTGACGTCCTCCCATGATCTGAAGTGAGCGTGCGTGTTTGTGTTGGTGAAAGTTTAAGAAATGTACAACTGTCGGTTCAGCTCTCTGGTGCTCCCTGCTGGCAGTATCACTATACTGTCCTCATGTTTCACAAAAATAGTTTTGAGAGACGTTGTCAGTTTTTGTATGTTGCTTAAATCCTCCAAAGCGGTTGGCAGTAAACATCAGGTCACGGTACGCCACGGTAGGCCACGGAGTCAATGAGCTCGAGTTGAAAAAGAAAAAGCTTACAGCACCTGGTATTCCCAGGCGGTCTCCCATCCAAGTACTAACCAGGCCCGACCCTGCTTAGCTTCCGAGATCAGACGAGATCGGGCGTGTTCAGGGTGGTATGGCCGTAAGCAATTAGTGCAGGCGCAAAACCAGGTTTTATACAGTAGCACATAAGGAGTGAGAAAGCTGCTGAGGCTCGACGTTACACTTTTACAAAAACAATCATTAGTTAGATATAAACGGCAGTAATTGATTCAGTAGGACTCCTTATCCATGTAAACGATCATTGTGACATCTGAATTCATTAATTATCTGAAATACACTGCGTGTGCGTGTGATGTTAAATGTTTGAACCAAGGTTAACGGTTAAAGTGTCAGAGAATGGGTGGTGATTTTTTGACGTCCTCCCATGATCTGAAGTGAGCGTGCGTGTTTGTGTTGGTGAAAGTTTAAGAAATGTACAACTGTCGGTTCAGCTCTCTGGTGCTCCCTGCTGGCAGTATCACTATACTGTCCTCATGTTTCACAAAAATAGTTTTGAGAGACGTTGTCAGTTTTTGTATGTTGCTTAAATCCTCCAAAGCGGTTGGCAGTAAACATCAGGTCACGGTAGGCCACGGAGGCAATGAGCTCGAGTTGAAAAAGAAAAAGCTTACAGCACCTGGTATCCCAGGCGGTCTCCCATCCAAGTACTAACCAGGCCCGACCCTGCTTAGCTTCCGAGATCAGGACGAGATCGGGCGTGTTCAGGGTGGTATGGCCGTAAGCAATTAGTGCAGGCGCAAAACCAGGTTTTATACAGTAGCACATAAGGAGTGAGAAAGCTGCTGAGGCTCGACGTTACACACTCACAAAAACAATCATTAGTTAGATATAAACGGCAGTAATTGATTCAGTAGGACTCCTTATCCATGTAAACGATCATTGTGACATCTGAATTCATTAATTATCTGAAATACACTGCGTGTGCGTGTGATGTTAAATGTTTGAACCAAGGTTAACGGTTAAAGTGT
>NC_079423.1:6915140-6957707 GCF_026213295.1 Gadus chalcogrammus | reverse complement strand
ACCAGGTTTTATACAGTAGCACATAAGGAGTGAGAAAGCTGCTGAGGCTCGACGTTACACTTTTACAAAAACAATCATTAGTTAGATATAAACGGCAGTAATTGATTCAGTAGGACTCCTTATCCATGTAAACGATCATTGTGACATCTGAATTCATTAATTATCTGAAATACACTGCGTGTGCGTGTGATGTTAAATGTTTGAACCAAGGTTAACGGTTAAAGTGTCAGAGAATGGGTGGTGATTTTTTGACGTCCTCCCATGATCTGAAGTGAGCGTGCGTGTTTGTGTTGGTGAAAGTTTAAGAAATGTACAACTGTCGGTTCAGCTCTCTGGTGCTCCCTGCTGGCAGTATCACTATACTGTCCTCATGTTTCACAAAAATAGTTTTGAGAGACGTTGTCAGTTTTTGTATGTTGCTTAAATCCTCCAAAGCGGTTGGCAGTAAACATCAGGTCACGGTACGCCACGGTAGGCCACGGAGGCAATGAGCTCGAGTTGAAAAAGAAAAAGCTTACAGCACCTGGTATTCCCAGGCGGTCTCCCATCCAAGTACTAACCAGGCCCGACCCTGCTTAGCTTCCGAGATCAGACGAGATCGGGCGTGTTCAGGGTGGTATGGCCGTAAGCAATTAGTGCAGGCGCAAAACCAGGTTTTATACAGTAGCACATAAGGAGTGAGAAAGCTGCTGAGGCTCGACGTTACACTTTTACAAAAACAATCATTAGTTAGATATAAACGGCAGTAATTGATTCAGTAGGACTCCTTATCCATGTAAACGATCATTGTGACATCTGAATTCATTAATTATCTGAAATACACTGCGTGTGCGTGTGATGTTAAATGTTTGAACCAAGGTTAACGGTTAAAGTGTCAGAGAATGGGTGGTGATTTTTTGACGTCCTCCCATGATCTGAAGTGAGCGTGCGTGTTTGTGTTGGTGAAAGTTTAAGAAATGTACAACTGTCGGTTCAGCTCTCTGGTGCTCCCTGCTGGCAGTATCACTATACTGTCCTCATGTTTCACAAAAATAGTTTTGAGAGACGTTGTCAGTTTTTGTATGTTGCTTAAATCCTCCAAAGCGGTTGGCAGTAAACATCAGGTCACGGTACGCCACGGTAGGCCACGGAGTCAATGAGCTCGAGTTGAAAAAGAAAAAGCTTACAGCACCTGGTATTCCCAGGCGGTCTCCCATCCAAGTACTAACCAGGCCCGACCCTGCTTAGCTTCCGAGATCAGACGAGATCGGGCGTGTTCAGGGTGGTATGGCCGTAAGCAATTAGTGCAGGCGCAAAACCAGGTTTTATACAGTAGCACATAAGGAGTGAGAAAGCTGCTGAGGCTCGACGTTACACTCTTACAAAAACAATCATTAGTTAGATATAAACGGCAGTAATTGATTCAGTAGGACTCCTTATCCATGTAAACGATCATTGTGACATCTGAATTCATTAATTATCTGAAATACACTGCGTGTGCGTGTGATGTTAAATGTTTGAACCAAGGTTAACGGTTAAAGTGTCAGAGAATGGGTGGTGATTTTTTGACGTCCTCCCATGATCTGAAGTGAGCGTGCGTGTTTGTGTTGGTGAAAGTTTAAGAAATGTACAACTGTCGGTTCAGCTCTCTGGTGCTCCCTGCTGGCAGTATCACTATACTGTCCTCATGTTTCACAAAAATAGTTTTGAGAGACGTTGTCAGTTTTTGTATGTTGCTTAAATCCTCCAAAGCGGTTGGCAGTAAACATCAGGTCACGGTACGCCACGGTAGGCCACGGAGTCAATGAGCTCGAGTTGAAAAAGAAAAAGCTTACAGCACCTGGTATTCCCAGGCGGTCTCCCATCCAAGTACTAACCAGGCCCGACCCTGCTTAGCTTCCGAGATCAGACGAGATCGGGCGTGTTCAGGGTGGTATGGCCGTAAGCAATTAGTGCAGGCGCAAAACCAGGTTTTATACAGTAGCACATAAGGAGTGAGAAAGCTGCTGAGGCTCGACGTTACACTTTTACAAAAACAATCATTAGTTAGATATAAACGGCAGTAATTGATTCAGTAGGACTCCTTATCCATGTAAACGATCATTGTGACATCTGAATTCATTAATTATCTGAAATACACTGCGTGTGCGTGTGATGTTAAATGTTTGAACCAAGGTTAACGGTTAAAGTGTCAGAGAATGGGTGGTGATTTTTTGACGTCCTCCCATGATCTGAAGTGAGCGTGCGTGTTTGTGTTGGTGAAAGTTTAAGAAATGTACAACTGTCGGTTCAGCTCTCTGGTGCTCCCTGCTGGCAGTATCACTATACTGTCCTCATGTTTCACAAAAATAGTTTTGAGAGACGTTGTCAGTTTTTGTATGTTGCTTAAATCCTCCAAAGCGGTTGGCAGTAAACATCAGGTCACGGTACGCCACGGTAGGCCACGGAGTCAATGAGCTCGAGTTGAAAAAGAAAAAGCTTACAGCACCTGGTATTCCCAGGCGGTCTCCCATCCAAGTACTAACCAGGCCCGACCCTGCTTAGCTTCCGAGATCAGACGAGATCGGGCGTGTTCAGGGTGGTATGGCCGTAAGCAATTAGTGCAGGCGCAAAACCAGGTTTTATACAGTAGCACATAAGGAGTGAGAAAGCTGCTGAGGCTCGACGTTACACTCTTACAAAAACAATCATTAGTTAGATATAAACGGCAGTAATTGATTCAGTAGGACTCCTTATCCATGTAAACGATCATTGTGACATCTGAATTCATTAATTATCTGAAATACACTGCGTGTGCGTGTGATGTTAAATGTTTGAACCAAGGTTAACGGTTAAAGTGTCAGAGAATGGGTGGTGATTTTTTGACGTCCTCCCATGATCTGAAGTGAGCGTGCGTGTTTGTGTTGGTGAAAGTTTAAGAAATGTACAACTGTCGGTTCAGCTCTCTGGTGCTCCCTGCTGGCAGTATCACTATACTGTCCTCATGTTTCACAAAAATAGTTTTGAGAGACGTTGTCAGTTTTTGTATGTTGCTTAAATCCTCCAAAGCGGTTGGCAGTAAACATCAGGTCACGGTACGCCACGGTAGGCCACGGAGTCAATGAGCTCGAGTTGAAAAAGAAAAAGCTTACAGCACCTGGTATTCCCAGGCGGTCTCCCATCCAAGTACTAACCAGGCCCGACCCTGCTTAGCTTCCGAGATCAGACGAGATCGGGCGTGTTCAGGGTGGTATGGCCGTAAGCAATTAGTGCAGGCGCAAAACCAGGTTTTATACAGTAGCACATAAGGAGTGAGAAAGCTGCTGAGGCTCGACGTTACACTCTTACAAAAACAATCATTAGTTAGATATAAACGGCAGTAATTGATTCAGTAGGACTCCTTATCCATGTAAACGATCATTGTGACATCTGAATTCATTAATTATCTGAAATACACTGCGTGTGCGTGTGATGTTAAATGTTTGAACCAAGGTTAACGGTTAAAGTGTCAGAGAATGGGTGGTGATTTTTTGACGTCCTCCCATGATCTGAAGTGAGCGTGCGTGTTTGTGTTGGTGAAAGTTTAAGAAATGTACAACTGTCGGTTCAGCTCTCTGGTGCTCCCTGCTGGCAGTATCACTATACTGTCCTCATGTTTCACAAAAATAGTTTTGAGAGACGTTGTCAGTTTTTGTATGTTGCTTAAATCCTCCAAAGCGGTTGGCAGTAAACATCAGGTCACGGTACGCCACGGTAGGCCACGGAGTCAATGAGCTCGAGTTGAAAAAGAAAAAGCTTACAGCACCTGGTATTCCCAGGCGGTCTCCCATCCAAGTACTAACCAGGCCCGACCCTGCTTAGCTTCCGAGATCAGACGAGATCGGGCGTGTTCAGGGTGGTATGGCCGTAAGCAATTAGTGCAGGCGCAAAACCAGGTTTTATACAGTAGCACATAAGGAGTGAGAAAGCTGCTGAGGCTCGACGTTACACTTTTACAAAAACAATCATTAGTTAGATATAAACGGCAGTAATTGATTCAGTAGGACTCCTTATCCATGTAAACGATCATTGTGACATCTGAATTCATTAATTATCTGAAATACACTGCGTGTGCGTGTGATGTTAAATGTTTGAACCAAGGTTAACGGTTAAAGTGTCAGAGAATGGGTGGTGATTTTTTGACGTCCTCCCATGATCTGAAGTGAGCGTGCGTGTTTGTGTTGGTGAAAGTTTAAGAAATGTACAACTGTCGGTTCAGCTCTCTGGTGCTCCCTGCTGGCAGTATCACTATACTGTCCTCATGTTTCACAAAAATAGTTTTGAGAGACGTTGTCAGTTTTTGTATGTTGCTTAAATCCTCCAAAGCGGTTGGCAGTAAACATCAGGTCACGGTACGCCACGGTAGGCCACGGAGGCAATGAGCTCGAGTTGAAAAAGAAAAAGCTTACAGCACCTGGTATTCCCAGGCGGTCTCCCATCCAAGTACTAACCAGGCCCGACCCTGCTTAGCTTCCGAGATCAGACGAGATCGGGCGTGTTCAGGGTGGTATGGCCGTAAGCAATTAGTGCAGGCGCAAAACCAGGTTTTATACAGTAGCACATAAGGAGTGAGAAAGCTGCTGAGGCTCGACGTTACACTTTTACAAAAACAATCATTAGTTAGATATAAACGGCAGTAATTGATTCAGTAGGACTCCTTATCCATGTAAACGATCATTGTGACATCTGAATTCATTAATTATCTGAAATACACTGCGTGTGCGTGTGATGTTAAATGTTTGAACCAAGGTTAACGGTTAAAGTGTCAGAGAATGGGTGGTGATTTTTTGACGTCCTCCCATGATCTGAAGTGAGCGTGCGTGTTTGTGTTGGTGAAAGTTTAAGAAATGTACAACTGTCGGTTCAGCTCTCTGGTGCTCCCTGCTGGCAGTATCACTATACTGTCCTCATGTTTCACAAAAATAGTTTTGAGAGACGTTGTCAGTTTTTGTATGTTGCTTAAATCCTCCAAAGCGGTTGGCAGTAAACATCAGGTCACGGTACGCCACGGTAGGCCACGGAGGCAATGAGCTCGAGTTGAAAAAGAAAAAGCTTACAGCACCTGGTATTCCCAGGCGGTCTCCCATCCAAGTACTAACCAGGCCCGACCCTGCTTAGCTTCCGAGATCAGACGAGATCGGGCGTGTTCAGGGTGGTATGGCCGTAAGCAATTAGTGCAGGCGCAAAACCAGGTTTTATACAGTAGCACATAAGGAGTGAGAAAGCTGCTGAGGCTCGACGTTACACTCTTACAAAAACAATCATTAGTTAGATATAAACGGCAGTAATTGATTCAGTAGGACTCCTTATCCATGTAAACGATCATTGTGACATCTGAATTCATTAATTATCTGAAATACACTGCGTGTGCGTGTGATGTTAAATGTTTGAACCAAGGTTAACGGTTAAAGTGTCAGAGAATGGGTGGTGATTTTTTGACGTCCTCCCATGATCTGAAGTGAGCGTGCGTGTTTGTGTTGGTGAAAGTTTAAGAAATGTACAACTGTCGGTTCAGCTCTCTGGTGCTCCCTGCTGGCAGTATCACTATACTGTCCTCATGTTTCACAAAAATAGTTTTGAGAGACGTTGTCAGTTTTTGTATGTTGCTTAAATCCTCCAAAGCGGTTGGCAGTAAACATCAGGTCACGGTACGCCACGGTAGGCCACGGAGGCAATGAGCTCGAGTTGAAAAAGAAAAAGCTTACAGCACCTGGTATTCCCAGGCGGTCTCCCATCCAAGTACTAACCAGGCCCGACCCTGCTTAGCTTCCGAGATCAGACGAGATCGGGCGTGTTCAGGGTGGTATGGCCGTAAGCAATTAGTGCAGGCGCAAAACCAGGTTTTATACAGTAGCACATAAGGAGTGAGAAAGCTGCTGAGGCTCGACGTTACACTCTTACAAAAACAATCATTAGTTAGATATAAACGGCAGTAATTGATTCAGTAGGACTCCTTATCCATGTAAACGATCATTGTGACATCTGAATTCATTAATTATCTGAAATACACTGCGTGTGCGTGTGATGTTAAATGTTTGAACCAAGGTTAACGGTTAAAGTGTCAGAGAATGGGTGGTGATTTTTTGACGTCCTCCCATGATCTGAAGTGAGCGTGCGTGTTTGTGTTGGTGAAAGTTTAAGAAATGTACAACTGTCGGTTCAGCTCTCTGGTGCTCCCTGCTGGCAGTATCACTATACTGTCCTCATGTTTCACAAAAATAGTTTTGAGAGACGTTGTCAGTTTTTGTATGTTGCTTAAATCCTCCAAAGCGGTTGGCAGTAAACATCAGGTCACGGTACGCCACGGTAGGCCACGGAGTCAATGAGCTCGAGTTGAAAAAGAAAAAGCTTACAGCACCTGGTATTCCCAGGCGGTCTCCCATCCAAGTACTAACCAGGCCCGACCCTGCTTAGCTTCCGAGATCAGACGAGATCGGGCGTGTTCAGGGTGGTATGGCCGTAAGCAATTAGTGCAGGCGCAAAACCAGGTTTTATACAGTAGCACATAAGGAGTGAGAAAGCTGCTGAGGCTCGACGTTACACTTTTACAAAAACAATCATTAGTTAGATATAAACGGCAGTAATTGATTCAGTAGGACTCCTTATCCATGTAAACGATCATTGTGACATCTGAATTCATTAATTATCTGAAATACACTGCGTGTGCGTGTGATGTTAAATGTTTGAACCAAGGTTAACGGTTAAAGTGTCAGAGAATGGGTGGTGATTTTTTGACGTCCTCCCATGATCTGAAGTGAGCGTGCGTGTTTGTGTTGGTGAAAGTTTAAGAAATGTACAACTGTCGGTTCAGCTCTCTGGTGCTCCCTGCTGGCAGTATCACTATACTGTCCTCATGTTTCACAAAAATAGTTTTGAGAGACGTTGTCAGTTTTTGTATGTTGCTTAAATCCTCCAAAGCGGTTGGCAGTAAACATCAGGTCACGGTACGCCACGGTAGGCCACGGAGTCAATGAGCTCGAGTTGAAAAAGAAAAAGCTTACAGCACCTGGTATTCCCAGGCGGTCTCCCATCCAAGTACTAACCAGGCCCGACCCTGCTTAGCTTCCGAGATCAGACGAGATCGGGCGTGTTCAGGGTGGTATGGCCGTAAGCAATTAGTGCAGGCGCAAAACCAGGTTTTATACAGTAGCACATAAGGAGTGAGAAAGCTGCTGAGGCTCGACGTTACACTCTTACAAAAACAATCATTAGTTAGATATAAACGGCAGTAATTGATTCAGTAGGACTCCTTATCCATGTAAACGATCATTGTGACATCTGAATTCATTAATTATCTGAAATACACTGCGTGTGCGTGTGATGTTAAATGTTTGAACCAAGGTTAACGGTTAAAGTGTCAGAGAATGGGTGGTGATTTTTTGACGTCCTCCCATGATCTGAAGTGAGCGTGCGTGTTTGTGTTGGTGAAAGTTTAAGAAATGTACAACTGTCGGTTCAGCTCTCTGGTGCTCCCTGCTGGCAGTATCACTATACTGTCCTCATGTTTCACAAAAATAGTTTTGAGAGACGTTGTCAGTTTTTGTATGTTGCTTAAATCCTCCAAAGCGGTTGGCAGTAAACATCAGGTCACGGTACGCCACGGTAGGCCACGGAGGCAATGAGCTCGAGTTGAAAAAGAAAAAGCTTACAGCACCTGGTATTCCCAGGCGGTCTCCCATCCAAGTACTAACCAGGCCCGACCCTGCTTAGCTTCCGAGATCAGACGAGATCGGGCGTGTTTTTTTTTAATCTTTTTTATTATCAAAAATATATTCAATTTTATACAATTACACATTCATTTATACGTATATCAAATAAAAGTAAATGAAAAACAGTCCCACCCTCAGAAACCGCACAAACAATTAGCTAAACACACTTTCTCTTTTAAATTAAAAATAAGAACAACACAGCAAAAGCAGTATCTTTTCCCGAATACACTTACCCTCGAAATTAAACCGCCCCTCAATCCCAAAGCACAAACCGAACAGCCAAACACAGAATCTTTTAGCCTCGACCATTTACCCACAAAATTAAACCACCCCTCATTCGAAAAAAACACACAAAACCAAAATCCCACAAAAAACCCCCCACTCTCCCACCTCCAAAATAAGCCACCCCCTTTAAACCACCCAAATCAACCCCAAACGGTGCCCTGCTCAGTCATCCATACAATTCCATTCTCATTCACACCACATACTCCCGCGCTCTCTACAAACATACTCACAAACAAAGCCTCGTCCACAACATACAGCATTCGTAAGTGTCTTTTCCATTCATTCACAAACAGCCTCCATGCATCCAACTTTCTCCTTTCATACAGCGCAAAATTGCGTCTGTTAAAAATCGCCCTCCTTGCGAATCCAAAGATCATATTGATCATTTTCCAATTTCTATATTTCCTACTCACTCCCAAGAGTACAGACAATTCCCACCCCCGTTCCACCCAGCAGTCTCCCACACTGCACCCTCCCAGCAGCCCCTTGATTTTTCCCCAGAACTCCACTAGCTCGCAACAATACACAAAAATGTGATTCACGTCTTCATCCCCACTTTCACACACCATACACGTCCTCCCATACACTCCCCTGTGCATTTGGTGCAGGATGATGCATGTGAAAATCCTCCTGTGCCTTATCTTGAAATCAAGATCAAATATTGCATGCGGTGTGTGCGGTATGTTAATGTACTTCCACAAAATGTTGGGTGTAATGTCCGGATATGTGTCTGCCCATTTACTCTCACATGTGGGTTTTTGCACTCTATGTGTCAATGCATGCTTATACCAAATCTTTGTCTTGACATCAGTAATGGCGTGTGTCTCCCCCCCCAGGCACAGGAAGATTCCCACCCCATCATCCTGCCCAACCCTCCCCTTATTTCTAAACCCGTCCCCCCATTCACTCATCACACACTCTTCCACTCTCTCCAACACTTTCACAATCACTCCCCTCCTATATGTTATCCCCTTCTCTCTCATTATCCTAATCACTCTTTCTTTATCCCATCTCCCTCCCCTGTCCACTAGATCTCCCACCCGCTTCAGCCCCGCCCTCTCAAGAGCCACGCTCTTGATGACCCCTCCGCCCCCCTGTTTAAAATATGGGCTGGAGAGGAAAGGTAGCCTCATCACAGACGCTCTTGACTCGCATACGAGTGTAGTCTTATCAAACAGCAGGAACCACGCGTTGAGCACCTCCTGGAAGAACCGCGGCAGATGTGCATATGCCGCTGCGTTCTGCGTCTGCAACAAATTGTCATCACTTAAGAGACCAAATGTGCTCAGCCACTGGCTGAAGTGGCCCTTCCAGGCCGCCTCCCGACTTGCATCCCTAAATTTGCCTATCAATTTAGTTCGTAACGCAGTTCTTTTTGCGAGTACGTCCATCAATCCTAGCCCACCCTGATCATTGACCCTTATCAGCGTTCTATGCGCTATACTGGCTGCTTTGCTCCTCCAAATAAAGTCTCTAACGACTTTGGCAATCTTCTGCTCAGCCCAAGTCGGAAGCGCACAAGTGCTCAAGGCATGATTCACCTGCGACAACACTAGAGCATTGGTGACGGCCACCCTTCCCCTCAACAGCAGACCCCTAGCCCTCCACATACTCAGGGTCTTTTGCATACGCCCAATAACATCCTTCCACGTCAAATCATCGCATTCATTCTCATCACTACCAACATACACTCCGAGCACTTTTCTTTGATTCTCCACTACTTTGAATCCCCATTTGTTATCTAGGTCTTTGTTCCTACCCATCCCCATTATTTCAGATTTCTCCATATTAATTTTTGCTCCTGAAGCTCTCTCATACGTTTCTATATGTTTCAACACTATATCCACATCACTCTCACTTTTTACCATTACATTAATATCATCCGCATACTGCATTAAACTAATTTTTCCCTTACCTATTCCACACACTCTTTTGTCATTCAAAATTAAAGCCGCCAACGGCTCCGCCACCATGCTATAGAGCAGTGCTGACATTGGGCAGCCCTGCCTCACTGACCTCTTGACATCGAAAGAGTCAGTCAGAGCACCGTTACACTTAATTTTACTCTTAGCCCCCCCATAGAGCAATCCCACCCACCCCCTTAATTTAGTCCCAAATCCAAGTTTCTCCAGTACCCTCCCCAAAAAATCCTGATCCACCCTATCAAACGCTTTGTTTAAATCAATCCCCAGCCACAATCCTCCCTCCCCTTCCATATCTCTAACTACCTGTTTTATTGTTAATATCGAATCCCCAATGTCCCTCCCCGGAATGCTATACGCTTGAGTTGGACCTATTACTGAGCCTATTACCTCCCTCATTCTATTCGCAAGTATCTTAGCAATAATTTTATAGTCAGTGTTGAGTAGACTGATTGGCCTATAGTTATCAAGATTTTTGTTATCACCCTTATTTTTATAAAAAATCGTAATTATGCCTAATCCCATACTCTCCGGGAGCCAGCCTGTTTTCTCCACATACTTGCAGAGTTTTTCAACCACCGGAGCCAGAATTCCCTTAAAGCCGACGTAAAACTCGGCTGTCAGACCATCACTCCCCGGGCTCTTATTCTTGTTTAGTCCATCAATAGCACTATAAATCTCTTGCACAGAAAATTCACAATCGCACCAAGCACTATCCTCCCTACTTAAAGTCCTCTCCAGTGCCTCTAAGGCCTCTCCCACACTATCCTCATCACATGCATCTTTTTTAAATAAACACTCATAATAATCCCTAACTACTTTTAATATCTCTTCCTTATCAGTTATTATTTGACCACCATTATCTAATACCTCCTTTATCTCCGTTTTATTTTGTTTTTGTTTTTCCAAACCCAGGAAAAAGGCTGTGCTCCTTTCCCCTTCGTACATATATTGTATCCTGCTTCTAATAGCAGCCCCTCTACACTTCGCTACCTCTAAGGCACTCAATTTTTCTTTTAAATCCACATATTTTTCCGTACATATATTACCCTCCTCATCTAACAGTTTAATTTCCTCATTTAGTTGTTTTCTCAAATGAACCTCCTCTGCATTTTCCCTTTTCCTTTTTTCTATACCATACCTGACACATTTGTTTTTAATTCTTATTTTCACACTCTCCCACCACACACTCATATTCGCATCATCATTCCATTCATCCATCGTTCTCTTCAAAAAAAAACCCATGCTCTTCATAAACACAGCATCTCCCAAAAAGCTGGCATTAAAGCACCAAGGCCTCTGGTTGACACTCCCTCCCCTCCCTCCCACCTCTAACCTAATCCCCGCGTGGTCACTCCAGGTATTATTGATGTATTCCACACTCTTAATTAATTTAACATTACCACTTTGTACCAACACAAAGTCAATCCTACTCTGTTTCAGAGTATTAGCAACAAGTTGCCTCCTTGAAAAAACCTTTTCCCACGGGTGTAGGACTCTCCATATGTCTACCAATTGATAGTTCTCCATCAAGTCCCTAAGGGTTTGCCTAGTGCTGTCCCCTTTAAACGTATTGTTACTCGATAAATCAGACCGAGTCAAAATAACATTAAAATCCCCCACAATCATACAGTTAGGGTTGCACCACACATTTAAACCAGCCAAAAAAACCCTCCTCTCCTTCTCCCCATTGGGTGCATGTAAATTAATTATTCTAAGTTCCCTCCCCTCATAAACACAATCAACAACTAACAACCTCCCCTCTAAATCTCTATGAACTAAATTAATCCCCGTTATTTTAGCACTATTAAAACATATTGCCACTCCCCTGGCCCTGGGAGTCCCTTCAGAAAAATAAATCTGGCCTTTCCACTGCTTTCTACTCCTATTCAGTAGGTTGTCATCCCACCTAGTTTCCTGTAAACACAAAATATCAGCTCTTATGTCCAATATGGCATTTCTTTTATATTCAGTTCTCATACCGTTCGCATTCAGGGAAAAAATAACCAAAGCCATAAATAATAAAAAATAAAATAAGGAAAAACCAACGAAAAAGAGCCAGCTAGCACAATAACCTTCATCAAAAAAAATTAACAATTCTTATTCTTCTTCCCACTCCCCTCCGTCTTTTGCTTGCGGACATCCTTTTTTTCGCCTCCCTTAGCTCCTCCATGTCCATATCACTCCCCGAGCTCCCCTCCCTCACAGTATTATCCACAAAATCCCCACTCTCACCCACCTCATCATTGCCCCAAGTCATTTTAAGTACAGTTTTCCCCGTCCCATCCCCAAACATTCTTACCCCTTCCCGTCTTTCACCTCTGCCTCTCACGCTCCTGTCTCCCTGCCGCCGCGGCAGGCCCTCGCTCCGCTCTCCCCTCAGGTCCGCAGGCTGGCCCGAGGTGAGCTCCTCCTCCAGCAACGTGGGGAATTCCTCCCCCCCAGAGGCACCGTCCCGGTCCATGCTCGCGCCCATGCCCTCCTCCTCGTCCTCACCACCACCGTCATCCGGCGCCCCCGGTTCGTCACCATCCAGCTCGCCGCCGTCCTCCTCCGCCTCCTTCTCCACCGGGCATATACAGTCTCTCTCTCTCCTCCGGCATGTCAGACACTTTGCCACCCCAGTGGCACACTCCCGAGCGTAGTGGCCCTGGCATCCGCAATTATGACAGGTAAATCCGGGCACTCACGCAGGATGTGGCCCGGCTGCATACAGCTCCTACAAACCTTCATCTGGCGGTCGTGGATTACTCTAAAGTATTCAACACCCGTTGCGGTATTGAATTTAGTGGAATATGGCAAGGATTGCACGAGCTCATTAAATTTGACCCGTACAATCCTTGTACCATCGGCAATATTGGTGCCCGGCCACATCCTCCTCTTGATGGACGAAAGCGCCCGGACTCCCCACCCACTTAGTTTATCCAGGATTTCCGCATCAGAAATGTATGCTGGCAGGGTAAGAAAGGAAACCACCAGCTCGTCATTACATAGTTCTCTGGCAATAATCCTAGTGTTGTGTATTTTAAACCCATCGAGCAGACGGTCCTTCCCCCTCTCTCCGCACACCGTCACCTCCAGCTTCCCGAGGGCCAGCACCCTACAGGCCCTGATTTCTCCGCACACGACCGCCATAGCCTTCATTAATTCTCCTATGGGTATAACGTCCCCGCACTGCTCCACGCAAACCGTGAGCCTCCTCTCATACATGCGCTCTACCTTCTTAATCCCGTCCACTGTTTCTCCACCAGCCACCTGCTCTTGCCCGCCTCCAGCCGCCTTGCCGTTCCCATCTCCCCCGCTCTCTCCTTCTCTCCTTTCTCCTCCCGACTCCTCCGCAACACTCCTTCCTCCTCGCAACCCGCCAGCTTTTCCGTCCTCCTCCACCTCAAGTCCTGCTCCATTCACCGTCCCTCCAGCTCGCTGCCCGCCGGCACTCATTTCGCCCGGTGGCTTCGCCGAAGCTAGGCCCCGGATCATTCTCGCCTCCACCGTTGCAAACAAACAAAAACGACTGGAAAAGTATATATATAATAACTCAGAGCGATCCCCCAACAGTCTATGACTGCGGGGGACGAAAAAAAACACAAAATAACTGGCTTGTTAGACCAGATAGCAACACTCCAAAATTCTCTCCACCAGAACAAACAATTTACCATGCGGCTGTCCAAAAAAAACACTACGTACTCCGACACTGTAGGGGGCGTCAGGGTGGTATGGCCGTAAGCAATTAGTGCAGGCGCAAAACCAGGTTTTATACAGTAGCACATAAGGAGTGAGAAAGCTGCTGAGGCTCGACGTTACACTTTTACAAAAACAATCATTAGTTAGATATAAACGGCAGTAATTGATTCAGTAGGACTCCTTATCCATGTAAACGATCATTGTGACATCTGAATTCATTAATTATCTGAAATACACTGCGTGTGCGTGTGATGTTAAATGTTTGAACCAAGGTTAACGGTTAAAGTGTCAGAGAATGGGTGGTGATTTTTTGACGTCCTCCCATGATCTGAAGTGAGCGTGCGTGTTTGTGTTGGTGAAAGTTTAAGAAATGTACAACTGTCGGTTCAGCTCTCTGGTGCTCCCTGCTGGCAGTATCACTATACTGTCCTCATGTTTCACAAAAATAGTTTTGAGAGACGTTGTCAGATTTTTGTATGTTGCTTAAATCCTCCAAAGCGGTTGGCAGTAAACATCAGGTCACGGTACGCCACGGTAGGCCACGGAGTCAATGAGCTCGAGTTGAAAAAGAAAAAGCTTACAGCACCTGGTATTCCCAGGCGGTCTCCCATCCAAGTACTAACCAGGCCCGACCCTGCTTAGCTTCCGAGATCAGACGAGATCGGGCGTGTTCAGGGTGGTATGGCCGTAAGCAATTAGTGCAGGCGCAAAACCAGGTTTTATACAGTAGCACATAAGGAGTGAGAAAGCTGCTGAGGCTCGACGTTACACTTTTACAAAAACAATCATTAGTTAGATATAAACGGCAGTAATTGATTCAGTAGGACTCCTTATCCATGTAAACGATCATTGTGACATCTGAATTCATTAATTATCTGAAATACACTGCGTGTGCGTGTGATGTTAAATGTTTGAACCAAGGTTAACGGTTAAAGTGTCAGAGAATGGGTGGTGATTTTTTGACGTCCTCCCATGATCTGAAGTGAGCGTGCGTGTTTGTGTTGGTGAAAGTTTAAGAAATGTACAACTGTCGTTTCAGCTCTCTGGTGCTCCCTGCTGGCAGTATCACTATACTGTCCTCATGTTTCACAAAAATAGTTTTGAGAGACGTTGTCAGTTTTTGTATGTTGCTTAAATCCTCCAAAGCGGTTGGCAGTAAACATCAGGTCACGGTACGCCACGGTAGGCCACGGAGGCAATGAGCTCGAGTTGAAAAAGAAAAAGCTTACAGCACCTGGTATTCCCAGGCGGTCTCCCATCCAAGTACTAACCAGGCCCGACCCTGCTTAGCTTCCGAGATCAGACGAGATCGGGCGTGTTCAGGGTGGTATGGCCGTAAGCAATTAGTGCAGGCGCAAAACCAGGTTTTATACAGTAGCACATAAGGAGTGAGAAAGCTGCTGAGGCTCGACGTTACACTTTTACAAAAACAATCATTAGTTAGATATAAACGGCAGTAATTGATTCAGTAGGACTCCTTATCCATGTAAACGATCATTGTGACATCTGAATTCATTAATTATCTGAAATACACTGCGTGTGCGTGTGATGTTAAATGTTTGAACCAAGGTTAACGGTTAAAGTGTCAGAGAATGGGTGGTGATTTTTTGACGTCCTCCCATGATCTGAAGTGAGCGTGCGTGTTTGTGTTGGTGAAAGTTTAAGAAATGTACAACTGTCGGTTCAGCTCTCTGGTGCTCCCTGCTGGCAGTATCACTATACTGTCCTCATGTTTCACAAAAATAGTTTTGAGAGACGTTGTCAGTTTTTGTATGTTGCTTAAATCCTCCAAAGCGGTTGGCAGTAAACATCAGGTCACGGTACGCCACGGTAGGCCACGGAGGCAATGAGCTCGAGTTGAAAAAGAAAAAGCTTACAGCACCTGGTATTCCCAGGCGGTCTCCCATCCAAGTACTAACCAGGCCCGACCCTGCTTAGCTTCCGAGATCAGACGAGATCGGGCGTGTTCAGGGTGGTATGGCCGTAAGCAATTAGTGCAGGCGCAAAACCAGGTTTTATACAGTAGCACATAAGGAGTGAGAAAGCTGCTGAGGCTCGACGTTACACTTTACAAAAACAATCATTAGTTAGATATAAACGGCAGTAATTGATTCAGTAGGACTCCTTATCCATGTAAACGATCATTGTGACATCTGAATTCATTAATTATCTGAAATACACTGCGTGTGCGTGTGATGTTAAATGTTTGAACCAAGGTTAACGGTTAAAGTGTCAGAGAATGGGTGGTGATTTTTTGACGTCCTCCCATGATCTGAAGTGAGCGTGCGTGTTTGTGTTGGTGAAAGTTTAAGAAATGTACAACTGTCGGTTCAGCTCTCTGGTGCTCCCTGCTGGCAGTATCACTATACTGTCCTCATGTTTCACAAAAATAGTTTTGAGAGACGTTGTCAGTTTTTGTATGTTGCTTAAATCCTCCAAAGCGGTTGGCAGTAAACATCAGGTCACGGTACGCCACGGTAGGCCACGGAGTCAATGAGCTCGAGTTGAAAAAGAAAAAGCTTACAGCACCTGGTATTCCCAGGCGGTCTCCCATCCAAGTACTAACCAGGCCCGACCCTGCTTAGCTTCCGAGATCAGACGAGATCGGGCGTGTTCAGGGTGGTATGGCCGTAAGCAATTAGTGCAGGCGCAAAACCAGGTTTTATACAGTAGCACATAAGGAGTGAGAAAGCTGCTGAGGCTCGACGTTACACTTTTACAAAAACAATCATTAGTTAGATATAAACGGCAGTAATTGATTCAGTAGGACTCCTTATCCATGTAAACGATCATTGTGACATCTGAATTCATTAATTATCTGAAATACACTGCGTGTGCGTGTGATGTTAAATGTTTGAACCAAGGTTAACGGTTAAAGTGTCAGAGAATGGGTGGTGATTTTTTGACGTCCTCCCATGATCTGAAGTGAGCGTGCGTGTTTGTGTTGGTGAAAGTTTAAGAAATGTACAACTGTCGGTTCAGCTCTCTGGTGCTCCCTGCTGGCAGTATCACTATACTGTCCTCATGTTTCACAAAAATAGTTTTGAGAGACGTTGTCAGTTTTTGTATGTTGCTTAAATCCTCCAAAGCGGTTGGCAGTAAACATCAGGTCACGGTACGCCACGGTAGGCCACGGAGTCAATGAGCTCGAGTTGAAAAAGAAAAAGCTTACAGCACCTGGTATTCCCAGGCGGTCTCCCATCCAAGTACTAACCAGGCCCGACCCTGCTTAGCTTCCGAGATCAGACGAGATCGGGCGTGTTCAGGGTGGTATGGCCGTAAGCAATTAGTGCAGGCGCAAAACCAGGTTTTATACAGTAGCACATAAGGAGTGAGAAAGCTGCTGAGGCTCGACGTTACACTTTTACAAAAACAATCATTAGTTAGATATAAACGGCAGTAATTGATTCAGTAGGACTCCTTATCCATGTAAACGATCATTGTGACATCTGAATTCATTAATTATCTGAAATACACTGCGTGTGCGTGTGATGTTAAATGTTTGAACCAAGGTTAACGGTTAAAGTGTCAGAGAATGGGTGGTGATTTTTTGACGTCCTCCCATGATCTGAAGTGAGCGTGCGTGTTTGTGTTGGTGAAAGTTTAAGAAATGTACAACTGTCGGTTCAGCTCTCTGGTGCTCCCTGCTGGCAGTATCACTATACTGTCCTCATGTTTCACAAAAATAGTTTTGAGAGACGTTGTCAGTTTTTGTATGTTGCTTAAATCCTCCAAAGCGGTTGGCAGTAAACATCAGGTCACGGTACGCCACGGTAGGCCACGGAGTCAATGAGCTCGAGTTGAAAAAGAAAAAGCTTACAGCACCTGGTATTCCCAGGCGGTCTCCCATCCAAGTACTAACCAGGCCCGACCCTGCTTAGCTTCCGAGATCAGACGAGATCGGGCGTGTTCAGGGTGGTATGGCCGTAAGCAATTAGTGCAGGCGCAAAACCAGGTTTTATACAGTAGCACATAAGGAGTGAGAAAGCTGCTGAGGCTCGACGTTACACTTTTACAAAAACAATCATTAGTTAGATATAAACGGCAGTAATTGATTCAGTAGGACTCCTTATCCATGTAAACGATCATTGTGACATCTGAATTCATTAATTATCTGAAATACACTGCGTGTGCGTGTGATGTTAAATGTTTGAACCAAGGTTAACGGTTAAAGTGTCAGAGAATGGGTGGTGATTTTTTGACGTCCTCCCATGATCTGAAGTGAGCGTGCGTGTTTGTGTTGGTGAAAGTTTAAGAAATGTACAACTGTCGGTTCAGCTCTCTGGTGCTCCCTGCTGGCAGTATCACTATACTGTCCTCATGTTTCACAAAAATAGTTTTGAGAGACGTTGTCAGTTTTTGTATGTTGCTTAAATCCTCCAAAGCGGTTGGCAGTAAACATCAGGTCACGGTACGCCACGGTAGGCCACGGAGTCAATGAGCTCGAGTTGAAAAAGAAAAAGCTTACAGCACCTGGTATTCCCAGGCGGTCTCCCATCCAAGTACTAACCAGGCCCGACCCTGCTTAGCTTCCGAGATCAGACGAGATCGGGCGTGTTCAGGGTGGTATGGCCGTAAGCAATTAGTGCAGGCGCAAAACCAGGTTTTATACAGTAGCACATAAGGAGTGAGAAAGCTGCTGAGGCTCGACGTTACACTTTTACAAAAACAATCATTAGTTAGATATAAACGGCAGTAATTGATTCAGTAGGACTCCTTATCCATGTAAACGATCATTGTGACATCTGAATTCATTAATTATCTGAAATACACTGCGTGTGCGTGTGATGTTAAATGTTTGAACCAAGGTTAACGGTTAAAGTGTCAGAGAATGGGTGGTGATTTTTTGACGTCCTCCCATGATCTGAAGTGAGCGTGCGTGTTTGTGTTGGTGAAAGTTTAAGAAATGTACAACTGTCGGTTCAGCTCTCTGGTGCTCCCTGCTGGCAGTATCACTATACTGTCCTCATGTTTCACAAAAATAGTTTTGAGAGACGTTGTCAGTTTTTGTATGTTGCTTAAATCCTCCAAAGCGGTTGGCAGTAAACATCAGGTCACGGTACGCCACGGTAGGCCACGGAGGCAATGAGCTCGAGTTGAAAAAGAAAAAGCTTACAGCACCTGGTATTCCCAGGCGGTCTCCCATCCAAGTACTAACCAGGCCCGACCCTGCTTAGCTTCCGAGATCAGACGAGATCGGGCGTGTTCAGGGTGGTATGGCCGTAAGCAATTAGTGCAGGCGCAAAACCAGGTTTTATACAGTAGCACATAAGGAGTGAGAAAGCTGCTGAGGCTCGACGTTACACTTTTACAAAAACAATCATTAGTTAGATATAAACGGCAGTAATTGATTCAGTAGGACTCCTTATCCATGTAAACGATCATTGTGACATCTGAATTCATTAATTATCTGAAATACACTGCGTGTGCGTGTGATGTTAAATGTTTGAACCAAGGTTAACGGTTAAAGTGTCAGAGAATGGGTGGTGATTTTTTGACGTCCTCCCATGATCTGAAGTGAGCGTGCGTGTTTGTGTTGGTGAAAGTTTAAGAAATGTACAACTGTCGGTTCAGCTCTCTGGTGCTCCCTGCTGGCAGTATCACTATACTGTCCTCATGTTTCACAAAAATAGTTTTGAGAGACGTTGTCAGTTTTTGTATGTTGCTTAAATCCTCCAAAGCGGTTGGCAGTAAACATCAGGTCACGGTACGCCACGGTAGGCCACGGAGGCAATGAGCTCGAGTTGAAAAAGAAAAAGCTTACAGCACCTGGTATTCCCAGGCGGTCTCCCATCCAAGTACTAACCAGGCCCGACCCTGCTTAGCTTCCGAGATCAGACGAGATCGGGCGTGTTCAGGGTGGTATGGCCGTAAGCAATTAGTGCAGGCGCAAAACCAGGTTTTATACAGTAGCACATAAGGAGTGAGAAAGCTGCTGAGGCTCGACGTTACACTTTACAAAAACAATCATTAGTTAGATATAAACGGCAGTAATTGATTCAGTAGGACTCCTTATCCATGTAAACGATCATTGTGACATCTGAATTCATTAATTATCTGAAATACACTGCGTGTGCGTGTGATGTTAAATGTTTGAACCAAGGTTAACGGTTAAAGTGTCAGAGAATGGGTGGTGATTTTTTGACGTCCTCCCATGATCTGAAGTGAGCGTGCGTGTTTGTGTTGGTGAAAGTTTAAGAAATGTACAACTGTCGGTTCAGCTCTCTGGTGCTCCCTGCTGGCAGTATCACTATACTGTCCTCATGTTTCACAAAAATAGTTTTGAGAGACGTTGTCAGTTTTTGTATGTTGCTTAAATCCTCCAAAGCGGTTGGCAGTAAACATCAGGTCACGGTACGCCACGGTAGGCCACGGAGTCAATGAGCTCGAGTTGAAAAAGAAAAAGCTTACAGCACCTGGTATTCCCAGGCGGTCTCCCATCCAAGTACTAACCAGGCCCGACCCTGCTTAGCTTCCGAGATCAGACGAGATCGGGCGTGTTCAGGGTGGTATGGCCGTAAGCAATTAGTGCAGGCGCAAAACCAGGTTTTATACAGTAGCACATAAGGAGTGAGAAAGCTGCTGAGGCTCGACGTTACACTTTTACAAAAACAATCATTAGTTAGATATAAACGGCAGTAATTGATTCAGTAGGACTCCTTATCCATGTAAACGATCATTGTGACATCTGAATTCATTAATTATCTGAAATACACTGCGTGTGCGTGTGATGTTAAATGTTTGAACCAAGGTTAACGGTTAAAGTGTCAGAGAATGGGTGGTGATTTTTTGACGTCCTCCCATGATCTGAAGTGAGCGTGCGTGTTTGTGTTGGTGAAAGTTTAAGAAATGTACAACTGTCGGTTCAGCTCTCTGGTGCTCCCTGCTGGCAGTATCACTATACTGTCCTCATGTTTCACAAAAATAGTTTTGAGAGACGTTGTCAGTTTTTGTATGTTGCTTAAATCCTCCAAAGCGGTTGGCAGTAAACATCAGGTCACGGTACGCCACGGTAGGCCACGGAGTCAATGAGCTCGAGTTGAAAAAGAAAAAGCTTACAGCACCTGGTATTCCCAGGCGGTCTCCCATCCAAGTACTAACCAGGCCCGACCCTGCTTAGCTTCCGAGATCAGACGAGATCGGGCGTGTTCAGGGTGGTATGGCCGTAAGCAATTAGTGCAGGCGCAAAACCAGGTTTTATACAGTAGCACATAAGGAGTGAGAAAGCTGCTGAGGCTCGACGTTACACTTTTACAAAAACAATCATTAGTTAGATATAAACGGCAGTAATTGATTCAGTAGGACTCCTTATCCATGTAAACGATCATTGTGACATCTGAATTCATTAATTATCTGAAATACACTGCGTGTGCGTGTGATGTTAAATGTTTGAACCAAGGTTAACGGTTAAAGTGTCAGAGAATGGGTGGTGATTTTTTGACGTCCTCCCATGATCTGAAGTGAGCGTGCGTGTTTGTGTTGGTGAAAGTTTAAGAAATGTACAACTGTCGGTTCAGCTCTCTGGTGCTCCCTGCTGGCAGTATCACTATACTGTCCTCATGTTTCACAAAAATAGTTTTGAGAGACGTTGTCAGTTTTTGTATGTTGCTTAAATCCTCCAAAGCGGTTGGCAGTAAACATCAGGTCACGGTACGCCACGGTAGGCCACGGAGGCAATGAGCTCGAGTTGAAAAAGAAAAAGCTTACAGCACCTGGTATTCCCAGGCGGTCTCCCATCCAAGTACTAACCAGGCCCGACCCTGCTTAGCTTCCGAGATCAGACGAGATCGGGCGTGTTCAGGGTGGTATGGCCGTAAGCAATTAGTGCAGGCGCAAAACCAGGTTTTATACAGTAGCACATAAGGAGTGAGAAAGCTGCTGAGGCTCGACGTTACACTTTTACAAAAACAATCATTAGTTAGATATAAACGGCAGTAATTGATTCAGTAGGACTCCTTATCCATGTAAACGATCATTGTGACATCTGAATTCATTAATTATCTGAAATACACTGCGTGTGCGTGTGATGTTAAATGTTTGAACCAAGGTTAACGGTTAAAGTGTCAGAGAATGGGTGGTGATTTTTTGACGTCCTCCCATGATCTGAAGTGAGCGTGCGTGTTTGTGTTGGTGAAAGTTTAAGAAATGTACAACTGTCGGTTCAGCTCTCTGGTGCTCCCTGCTGGCAGTATCACTATACTGTCCTCATGTTTCACAAAAATAGTTTTGAGAGACGTTGTCAGTTTTTGTATGTTGCTTAAATCCTCCAAAGCGGTTGGCAGTAAACATCAGGTCACGGTACGCCACGGTAGGCCACGGAGTCAATGAGCTCGAGTTGAAAAAGAAAAAGCTTACAGCACCTGGTATTCCCAGGCGGTCTCCCATCCAAGTACTAACCAGGCCCGACCCTGCTTAGCTTCCGAGATCAGACGAGATCGGGCGTGTTCAGGGTGGTATGGCCGTAAGCAATTAGTGCAGGCGCAAAACCAGGTTTTATACAGTAGCACATAAGGAGTGAGAAAGCTGCTGAGGCTCGACGTTACACTTTTACAAAAACAATCATTAGTTAGATATAAACGGCAGTAATTGATTCAGTAGGACTCCTTATCCATGTAAACGATCATTGTGACATCTGAATTCATTAATTATCTGAAATACACTGCGTGTGCGTGTGATGTTAAATGTTTGAACCAAGGTTAACGGTTAAAGTGTCAGAGAATGGGTGGTGATTTTTTGACGTCCTCCCATGATCTGAAGTGAGCGTGCGTGTTTGTGTTGGTGAAAGTTTAAGAAATGTACAACTGTCGGTTCAGCTCTCTGGTGCTCCCTGCTGGCAGTATCACTATACTGTCCTCATGTTTCACAAAAATAGTTTTGAGAGACGTTGTCAGTTTTTGTATGTTGCTTAAATCCTCCAAAGCGGTTGGCAGTAAACATCAGGTCACGGTACGCCACGGTAGGCCACGGAGTCAATGAGCTCGAGTTGAAAAAGAAAAAGCTTACAGCACCTGGTATTCCCAGGCGGTCTCCCATCCAAGTACTAACCAGGCCCGACCCTGCTTAGCTTCCGAGATCAGACGAGATCGGGCGTGTTCAGGGTGGTATGGCCGTAAGCAATTAGTGCAGGCGCAAAACCAGGTTTTATACAGTAGCACATAAGGAGTGAGAAAGCTGCTGAGGCTCGACGTTACACTCTTACAAAAACAATCATTAGTTAGATATAAACGGCAGTAATTGATTCAGTAGGACTCCTTATCCATGTAAACGATCATTGTGACATCTGAATTCATTAATTATCTGAAATACACTGCGTGTGCGTGTGATGTTAAATGTTTGAACCAAGGTTAACGGTTAAAGTGTCAGAGAATGGGTGGTGATTTTTTGACGTCCTCCCATGATCTGAAGTGAGCGTGCGTGTTTGTGTTGGTGAAAGTTTAAGAAATGTACAACTGTCGGTTCAGCTCTCTGGTGCTCCCTGCTGGCAGTATCACTATACTGTCCTCATGTTTCACAAAAATAGTTTTGAGAGACGTTGTCAGTTTTTGTATGTTGCTTAAATCCTCCAAAGCGGTTGGCAGTAAACATCAGGTCACGGTACGCCACGGTAGGCCACGGAGTCAATGAGCTCGAGTTGAAAAAGAAAAAGCTTACAGCACCTGGTATTCCCAGGCGGTCTCCCATCCAAGTACTAACCAGGCCCGACCCTGCTTAGCTTCCGAGATCAGACGAGATCGGGCGTGTTCAGGGTGGTATGGCCGTAAGCAATTAGTGCAGGCGCAAAACCAGGTTTTATACAGTAGCACATAAGGAGTGAGAAAGCTGCTGAGGCTCGACGTTACACTTTTACAAAAACAATCATTAGTTAGATATAAACGGCAGTAATTGATTCAGTAGGACTCCTTATCCATGTAAACGATCATTGTGACATCTGAATTCATTAATTATCTGAAATACACTGCGTGTGCGTGTGATGTTAAATGTTTGAACCAAGGTTAACGGTTAAAGTGTCAGAGAATGGGTGGTGATTTTTTGACGTCCTCCCATGATCTGAAGTGAGCGTGCGTGTTTGTGTTGGTGAAAGTTTAAGAAATGTACAACTGTCGGTTCAGCTCTCTGGTGCTCCCTGCTGGCAGTATCACTATACTGTCCTCATGTTTCACAAAAATAGTTTTGAGAGACGTTGTCAGTTTTTGTATGTTGCTTAAATCCTCCAAAGCGGTTGGCAGTAAACATCAGGTCACGGTACGCCACGGTAGGCCACGGAGTCAATGAGCTCGAGTTGAAAAAGAAAAAGCTTACAGCACCTGGTATTCCCAGGCGGTCTCCCATCCAAGTACTAACCAGGCCCGACCCTGCTTAGCTTCCGAGATCAGACGAGATCGGGCGTGTTCAGGGTGGTATGGCCGTAAGCAATTAGTGCAGGCGCAAAACCAGGTTTTATACAGTAGCACATAAGGAGTGAGAAAGCTGCTGAGGCTCGACGTTACACTTTTACAAAAACAATCATTAGTTAGATATAAACGGCAGTAATTGATTCAGTAGGACTCCTTATCCATGTAAACGATCATTGTGACATCTGAATTCATTAATTATCTGAAATACACTGCGTGTGCGTGTGATGTTAAATGTTTGAACCAAGGTTAACGGTTAAAGTGTCAGAGAATGGGTGGTGATTTTTTGACGTCCTCCCATGATCTGAAGTGAGCGTGCGTGTTTGTGTTGGTGAAAGTTTAAGAAATGTACAACTGTCGGTTCAGCTCTCTGGTGCTCCCTGCTGGCAGTATCACTATACTGTCCTCATGTTTCACAAAAATAGTTTTGAGAGACGTTGTCAGTTTTTGTATGTTGCTTAAATCCTCCAAAGCGGTTGGCAGTAAACATCAGGTCACGGTACGCCACGGTAGGCCACGGAGTCAATGAGCTCGAGTTGAAAAAGAAAAAGCTTACAGCACCTGGTATTCCCAGGCGGTCTCCCATCCAAGTACTAACCAGGCCCGACCCTGCTTAGCTTCCGAGATCAGACGAGATCGGGCGTGTTCAGGGTGGTATGGCCGTAAGCAATTAGTGCAGGCGCAAAACCAGGTTTTATACAGTAGCACATAAGGAGTGAGAAAGCTGCTGAGGCTCGACGTTACACTTTTACAAAAACAATCATTAGTTAGATATAAACGGCAGTAATTGATTCAGTAGGACTCCTTATCCATGTAAACGATCATTGTGACATCTGAATTCATTAATTATCTGAAATACACTGCGTGTGCGTGTGATGTTAAATGTTTGAACCAAGGTTAACGGTTAAAGTGTCAGAGAATGGGTGGTGATTTTTTGACGTCCTCCCATGATCTGAAGTGAGCGTGCGTGTTTGTGTTGGTGAAAGTTTAAGAAATGTACAACTGTCGGTTCAGCTCTCTGGTGCTCCCTGCTGGCAGTATCACTATACTGTCCTCATGTTTCACAAAAATAGTTTTGAGAGACGTTGTCAGTTTTTGTATGTTGCTTAAATCCTCCAAAGCGGTTGGCAGTAAACATCAGGTCACGGTACGCCACGGTAGGCCACGGAGTCAATGAGCTCGAGTTGAAAAAGAAAAAGCTTACAGCACCTGGTATTCCCAGGCGGTCTCCCATCCAAGTACTAACCAGGCCCGACCCTGCTTAGCTTCCGAGATCAGACGAGATCGGGCGTGTTCAGGGTGGTATGGCCGTAAGCAATTAGTGCAGGCGCAAAACCAGGTTTTATACAGTAGCACATAAGGAGTGAGAAAGCTGCTGAGGCTCGACGTTACACTCTTACAAAAACAATCATTAGTTAGATATAAACGGCAGTAATTGATTCAGTAGGACTCCTTATCCATGTAAACGATCATTGTGACATCTGAATTCATTAATTATCTGAAATACACTGCGTGTGCGTGTGATGTTAAATGTTTGAACCAAGGTTAACGGTTAAAGTGTCAGAGAATGGGTGGTGATTTTTTGACGTCCTCCCATGATCTGAAGTGAGCGTGCGTGTTTGTGTTGGTGAAAGTTTAAGAAATGTACAACTGTCGGTTCAGCTCTCTGGTGCTCCCTGCTGGCAGTATCACTATACTGTCCTCATGTTTCACAAAAATAGTTTTGAGAGACGTTGTCAGTTTTTGTATGTTGCTTAAATCCTCCAAAGCGGTTGGCAGTAAACATCAGGTCACGGTACGCCACGGTAGGCCACGGAGTCAATGAGCTCGAGTTGAAAAAGAAAAAGCTTACAGCACCTGGTATTCCCAGGCGGTCTCCCATCCAAGTACTAACCAGGCCCGACCCTGCTTAGCTTCCGAGATCAGACGAGATCGGGCGTGTTCAGGGTGGTATGGCCGTAAGCAATTAGTGCAGGCGCAAAACCAGGTTTTATACAGTAGCACATAAGGAGTGAGAAAGCTGCTGAGGCTCGACGTTACACTCTTACAAAAACAATCATTAGTTAGATATAAACGGCAGTAATTGATTCAGTAGGACTCCTTATCCATGTAAACGATCATTGTGACATCTGAATTCATTAATTATCTGAAATACACTGCGTGTGCGTGTGATGTTAAATGTTTGAACCAAGGTTAACGGTTAAAGTGTCAGAGAATGGGTGGTGATTTTTTGACGTCCTCCCATGATCTGAAGTGAGCGTGCGTGTTTGTGTTGGTGAAAGTTTAAGAAATGTACAACTGTCGGTTCAGCTCTCTGGTGCTCCCTGCTGGCAGTATCACTATACTGTCCTCATGTTTCACAAAAATAGTTTTGAGAGACGTTGTCAGTTTTTGTATGTTGCTTAAATCCTCCAAAGCGGTTGGCAGTAAACATCAGGTCACGGTACGCCACGGTAGGCCACGGAGTCAATGAGCTCGAGTTGAAAAAGAAAAAGCTTACAGCACCTGGTATTCCCAGGCGGTCTCCCATCCAAGTACTAACCAGGCCCGACCCTGCTTAGCTTCCGAGATCAGACGAGATCGGGCGTGTTCAGGGTGGTATGGCCGTAAGCAATTAGTGCAGGCGCAAAACCAGGTTTTATACAGTAGCACATAAGGAGTGAGAAAGCTGCTGAGGCTCGACGTTACACTTTTACAAAAACAATCATTAGTTAGATATAAACGGCAGTAATTGATTCAGTAGGACTCCTTATCCATGTAAACGATCATTGTGACATCTGAATTCATTAATTATCTGAAATACACTGCGTGTGCGTGTGATGTTAAATGTTTGAACCAAGGTTAACGGTTAAAGTGTCAGAGAATGGGTGGTGATTTTTTGACGTCCTCCCATGATCTGAAGTGAGCGTGCGTGTTTGTGTTGGTGAAAGTTTAAGAAATGTACAACTGTCGGTTCAGCTCTCTGGTGCTCCCTGCTGGCAGTATCACTATACTGTCCTCATGTTTCACAAAAATAGTTTTGAGAGACGTTGTCAGTTTTTGTATGTTGCTTAAATCCTCCAAAGCGGTTGGCAGTAAACATCAGGTCACGGTACGCCACGGTAGGCCACGGAGTCAATGAGCTCGAGTTGAAAAAGAAAAAGCTTACAGCACCTGGTATTCCCAGGCGGTCTCCCATCCAAGTACTAACCAGGCCCGACCCTGCTTAGCTTCCGAGATCAGACGAGATCGGGCGTGTTCAGGGTGGTATGGCCGTAAGCAATTAGTGCAGGCGCAAAACCAGGTTTTATACAGTAGCACATAAGGAGTGAGAAAGCTGCTGAGGCTCGACGTTACACTTTTACAAAAACAATCATTAGTTAGATATAAACGGCAGTAATTGATTCAGTAGGACTCCTTATCCATGTAAACGATCATTGTGACATCTGAATTCATTAATTATCTGAAATACACTGCGTGTGCGTGTGATGTTAAATGTTTGAACCAAGGTTAACGGTTAAAGTGTCAGAGAATGGGTGGTGATTTTTTGACGTCCTCCCATGATCTGAAGTGAGCGTGCGTGTTTGTGTTGGTGAAAGTTTAAGAAATGTACAACTGTCGGTTCAGCTCTCTGGTGCTCCCTGCTGGCAGTATCACTATACTGTCCTCATGTTTCACAAAAATAGTTTTGAGAGACGTTGTCAGTTTTTGTATGTTGCTTAAATCCTCCAAAGCGGTTGGCAGTAAACATCAGGTCACGGTACGCCACGGTAGGCCACGGAGTCAATGAGCTCGAGTTGAAAAAGAAAAAGCTTACAGCACCTGGTATTCCCAGGCGGTCTCCCATCCAAGTACTAACCAGGCCCGACCCTGCTTAGCTTCCGAGATCAGACGAGATCGGGCGTGTTCAGGGTGGTATGGCCGTAAGCAATTAGTGCAGGCGCAAAACCAGGTTTTATACAGTAGCACATAAGGAGTGAGAAAGCTGCTGAGGCTCGACGTTACACTTTTACAAAAACAATCATTAGTTAGATATAAACGGCAGTAATTGATTCAGTAGGACTCCTTATCCATGTAAACGATCATTGTGACATCTGAATTCATTAATTATCTGAAATACACTGCGTGTGCGTGTGATGTTAAATGTTTGAACCAAGGTTAACGGTTAAAGTGTCAGAGAATGGGTGGTGATTTTTTGACGTCCTCCCATGATCTGAAGTGAGCGTGCGTGTTTGTGTTGGTGAAAGTTTAAGAAATGTACAACTGTCGGTTCAGCTCTCTGGTGCTCCCTGCTGGCAGTATCACTATACTGTCCTCATGTTTCACAAAAATAGTTTTGAGAGACGTTGTCAGTTTTTGTATGTTGCTTAAATCCTCCAAAGCGGTTGGCAGTAAACATCAGGTCACGGTACGCCACGGTAGGCCACGGAGTCAATGAGCTCGAGTTGAAAAAGAAAAAGCTTACAGCACCTGGTATTCCCAGGCGGTCTCCCATCCAAGTACTAACCAGGCCCGACCCTGCTTAGCTTCCGAGATCAGACGAGATCGGGCGTGTTCAGGGTGGTATGGCCGTAAGCAATTAGTGCAGGCGCAAAACCAGGTTTTATACAGTAGCACATAAGGAGTGAGAAAGCTGCTGAGGCTCGACGTTACACTTTTACAAAAACAATCATTAGTTAGATATAAACGGCAGTAATTGATTCAGTAGGACTCCTTATCCATGTAAACGATCATTGTGACATCTGAATTCATTAATTATCTGAAATACACTGCGTGTGCGTGTGATGTTAAATGTTTGAACCAAGGTTAACGGTTAAAGTGTCAGAGAATGGGTGGTGATTTTTTGACGTCCTCCCATGATCTGAAGTGAGCGTGCGTGTTTGTGTTGGTGAAAGTTTAAGAAATGTACAACTGTCGGTTCAGCTCTCTGGTGCTCCCTGCTGGCAGTATCACTATACTGTCCTCATGTTTCACAAAAATAGTTTTGAGAGACGTTGTCAGTTTTTGTATGTTGCTTAAATCCTCCAAAGCGGTTGGCAGTAAACATCAGGTCACGGTACGCCACGGTAGGCCACGGAGGCAATGAGCTCGAGTTGAAAAAGAAAAAGCTTACAGCACCTGGTATTCCCAGGCGGTCTCCCATCCAAGTACTAACCAGGCCCGACCCTGCTTAGCTTCCGAGATCAGACGAGATCGGGCGTGTTCAGGGTGGTATGGCCGTAAGCAATTAGTGCAGGCGCAAAACCAGGTTTTATACAGTAGCACATAAGGAGTGAGAAAGCTGCTGAGGCTCGACGTTACACTCTTACAAAAACAATCATTAGTTAGATATAAACGGCAGTAATTGATTCAGTAGGACTCCTTATCCATGTAAACGATCATTGTGACATCTGAATTCATTAATTATCTGAAATACACTGCGTGTGCGTGTGATGTTAAATGTTTGAACCAAGGTTAACGGTTAAAGTGTCAGAGAATGGGTGGTGATTTTTTGACGTCCTCCCATGATCTGAAGTGAGCGTGCGTGTTTGTGTTGGTGAAAGTTTAAGAAATGTACAACTGTCGGTTCAGCTCTCTGGTGCTCCCTGCTGGCAGTATCACTATACTGTCCTCATGTTTCACAAAAATAGTTTTGAGAGACGTTGTCAGTTTTTGTATGTTGCTTAAATCCTCCAAAGCGGTTGGCAGTAAACATCAGGTCACGGTACGCCACGGTAGGCCACGGAGGCAATGAGCTCGAGTTGAAAAAGAAAAAGCTTACAGCACCTGGTATTCCCAGGCGGTCTCCCATCCAAGTACTAACCAGGCCCGACCCTGCTTAGCTTCCGAGATCAGACGAGATCGGGCGTGTTCAGGGTGGTATGGCCGTAAGCAATTAGTGCAGGCGCAAAACCAGGTTTTATACAGTAGCACATAAGGAGTGAGAAAGCTGCTGAGGCTCGACGTTACACTTTTACAAAAACAATCATTAGTTAGATATAAACGGCAGTAATTGATTCAGTAGGACTCCTTATCCATGTAAACGATCATTGTGACATCTGAATTCATTAATTATCTGAAATACACTGCGTGTGCGTGTGATGTTAAATGTTTGAACCAAGGTTAACGGTTAAAGTGTCAGAGAATGGGTGGTGATTTTTTGACGTCCTCCCATGATCTGAAGTGAGCGTGCGTGTTTGTGTTGGTGAAAGTTTAAGAAATGTACAACTGTCGGTTCAGCTCTCTGGTGCTCCCTGCTGGCAGTATCACTATACTGTCCTCATGTTTCACAAAAATAGTTTTGAGAGACGTTGTCAGTTTTTGTATGTTGCTTAAATCCTCCAAAGCGGTTGGCAGTAAACATCAGGTCACGGTACGCCACGGTAGGCCACGGAGTCAATGAGCTCGAGTTGAAAAAGAAAAGCTTACAGCACCTGGTATTCCCAGGCGGTCTCCCATCCAAGTACTAACCAGGCCCGACCCTGCTTAGCTTCCGAGATCAGACGAGATCGGGCGTGTTCAGGGTGGTATGGCCGTAAGCAATTAGTGCAGGCGCAAAACCAGGTTTTATACAGTAGCACATAAGGAGTGAGAAAGCTGCTGAGGCTCGACGTTACACTTTTACAAAAACAATCATTAGTTAGATATAAACGGCAGTAATTGATTCAGTAGGACTCCTTATCCATGTAAACGATCATTGTGACATCTGAATTCATTAATTATCTGAAATACACTGCGTGTGCGTGTGATGTTAAATGTTTGAACCAAGGTTAACGGTTAAAGTGTCAGAGAATGGGTGGTGATTTTTTGACGTCCTCCCATGATCTGAAGTGAGCGTGCGTGTTTGTGTTGGTGAAAGTTTAAGAAATGTACAACTGTCGGTTCAGCTCTCTGGTGCTCCCTGCTGGCAGTATCACTATACTGTCCTCATGTTTCACAAAAATAGTTTTGAGAGACGTTGTCAGTTTTTGTATGTTGCTTAAATCCTCCAAAGCGGTTGGCAGTAAACATCAGGTCACGGTACGCCACGGTAGGCCACGGAGGCAATGAGCTCGAGTTGAAAAAGAAAAAGCTTACAGCACCTGGTATTCCCAGGCGGTCTCCCATCCAAGTACTAACCAGGCCCGACCCTGCTTAGCTTCCGAGATCAGACGAGATCGGGCGTGTTCAGGGTGGTATGGCCGTAAGCAATTAGTGCAGGCGCAAAACCAGGTTTTATACAGTAGCACATAAGGAGTGAGAAAGCTGCTGAGGCTCGACGTTACACTCTTACAAAAACAATCATTAGTTAGATATAAACGGCAGTAATTGATTCAGTAGGACTCCTTATCCATGTAAACGATCATTGTGACATCTGAATTCATTAATTATCTGAAATACACTGCGTGTGCGTGTGATGTTAAATGTTTGAACCAAGGTTAACGGTTAAAGTGTCAGAGAATGGGTGGTGATTTTTTGACGTCCTCCCATGATCTGAAGTGAGCGTGCGTGTTTGTGTTGGTGAAAGTTTAAGAAATGTACAACTGTCGGTTCAGCTCTCTGGTGCTCCCTGCTGGCAGTATCACTATACTGTCCTCATGTTTCACAAAAATAGTTTTGAGAGACGTTGTCAGTTTTTGTATGTTGCTTAAATCCTCCAAAGCGGTTGGCAGTAAACATCAGGTCACGGTACGCCACGGTAGGCCACGGAGTCAATGAGCTCGAGTTGAAAAAGAAAAAGCTTACAGCACCTGGTATTCCCAGGCGGTCTCCCATCCAAGTACTAACCAGGCCCGACCCTGCTTAGCTTCCGAGATCAGACGAGATCGGGCGTGTTCAGGGTGGTATGGCCGTAAGCAATTAGTGCAGGCGCAAAACCAGGTTTTATACAGTAGCACATAAGGAGTGAGAAAGCTGCTGAGGCTCGACGTTACACTCTTACAAAAACAATCATTAGTTAGATATAAACGGCAGTAATTGATTCAGTAGGACTCCTTATCCATGTAAACGATCATTGTGACATCTGAATTCATTAATTATCTGAAATACACTGCGTGTGCGTGTGATGTTAAATGTTTGAACCAAGGTTAACGGTTAAAGTGTCAGAGAATGGGTGGTGATTTTTTGACGTCCTCCCATGATCTGAAGTGAGCGTGCGTGTTTGTGTTGGTGAAAGTTTAAGAAATGTACAACTGTCGGTTCAGCTCTCTGGTGCTCCCTGCTGGCAGTATCACTATACTGTCCTCATGTTTCACAAAAATAGTTTTGAGAGACGTTGTCAGTTTTTGTATGTTGCTTAAATCCTCCAAAGCGGTTGGCAGTAAACATCAGGTCACGGTACGCCACGGTAGGCACGGAGTCAATGAGCTCGAGTTGAAAAAGAAAAAGCTTACAGCACCTGGTATTCCCAGGCGGTCTCCCATCCAAGTACTAACCAGGCCCGACCCTGCTTAGCTTCCGAGATCAGACGAGATCGGGCGTGTTCAGGGTGGTATGGCCGTAAGCAATTAGTGCAGGCGCAAAACCAGGTTTTATACAGTAGCACATAAGGAGTGAGAAAGCTGCTGAGGCTCGACGTTACACTTTACAAAAACAATCATTAGTTAGATATAAACGGCAGTAATTGATTCAGTAGGACTCCTTATCCATGTAAACGATCATTGTGACATCTGAATTCATTAATTATCTGAAATACACTGCGTGTGCGTGTGATGTTAAATGTTTGAACCAAGGTTAACGGTTAAAGTGTCAGAGAATGGGTGGTGATTTTTTGACGTCCTCCCATGATCTGAAGTGAGCGTGCGTGTTTGTGTTGGTGAAAGTTTAAGAAATGTACAACTGTCGGTTCAGCTCTCTGGTGCTCCCTGCTGGCAGTATCACTATACTGTCCTCATGTTTCACAAAAATAGTTTTGAGAGACGTTGTCAGTTTTTGTATGTTGCTTAAATCCTCCAAAGCGGTTGGCAGTAAACATCAGGTCACGGTACGCCACGGTAGGCCACGGAGTCAATGAGCTCGAGTTGAAAAAGAAAAAGCTTACAGCACCTGGTATTCCCAGGCGGTCTCCCATCCAAGTACTAACCAGGCCCGACCCTGCTTAGCTTCCGAGATCAGACGAGATCGGGCGTGTTCAGGGTGGTATGGCCGTAAGCAATTAGTGCAGGCGCAAAACCAGGTTTTATACAGTAGCACATAAGGAGTGAGAAAGCTGCTGAGGCTCGACGTTACACTTTTACAAAAACAATCATTAGTTAGATATAAACGGCAGTAATTGATTCAGTAGGACTCCTTATCCATGTAAACGATCATTGTGACATCTGAATTCATTAATTATCTGAAATACACTGCGTGTGCGTGTGATGTTAAATGTTTGAACCAAGGTTAACGGTTAAAGTGTCAGAGAATGGGTGGTGATTTTTTGACGTCCTCCCATGATCTGAAGTGAGCGTGCGTGTTTGTGTTGGTGAAAGTTTAAGAAATGTACAACTGTCGGTTCAGCTCTCTGGTGCTCCCTGCTGGCAGTATCACTATACTGTCCTCATGTTTCACAAAAATAGTTTTGAGAGACGTTGTCAGTTTTTGTATGTTGCTTAAATCCTCCAAAGCGGTTGGCAGTAAACATCAGGTCACGGTACGCCACGGTAGGCCACGGAGTCAATGAGCTCGAGTTGAAAAAGAAAAAGCTTACAGCACCTGGTATTCCCAGGCGGTCTCCCATCCAAGTACTAACCAGGCCCGACCCTGCTTAGCTTCCGAGATCAGACGAGATCGGGCGTGTTCAGGGTGGTATGGCCGTAAGCAATTAGTGCAGGCGCAAAACCAGGTTTTATACAGTAGCACATAAGGAGTGAGAAAGCTGCTGAGGCTCGACGTTACACTTTTACAAAAACAATCATTAGTTAGATATAAACGGCAGTAATTGATTCAGTAGGACTCCTTATCCATGTAAACGATCATTGTGACATCTGAATTCATTAATTATCTGAAATACACTGCGTGTGCGTGTGATGTTAAATGTTTGAACCAAGGTTAACGGTTAAAGTGTCAGAGAATGGGTGGTGATTTTTTGACGTCCTCCCATGATCTGAAGTGAGCGTGCGTGTTTGTGTTGGTGAAAGTTTAAGAAATGTACAACTGTCGGTTCAGCTCTCTGGTGCTCCCTGCTGGCAGTATCACTATACTGTCCTCATGTTTCACAAAAATAGTTTTGAGAGACGTTGTCAGTTTTTGTATGTTGCTTAAATCCTCCAAAGCGGTTGGCAGTAAACATCAGGTCACGGTACGCCACGGTAGGCCACGGAGGCAATGAGCTCGAGTTGAAAAAGAAAAAGCTTACAGCACCTGGTATTCCCAGGCGGTCTCCCATCCAAGTACTAACCAGGCCCGACCCTGCTTAGCTTCCGAGATCAGACGAGATCGGGCGTGTTCAGGGTGGTATGGCCGTAAGCAATTAGTGCAGGCGCAAAACCAGGTTTTATACAGTAGCACATAAGGAGTGAGAAAGCTGCTGAGGCTCGACGTTACACTCTTACAAAAACAATCATTAGTTAGATATAAACGGCAGTAATTGATTCAGTAGGACTCCTTATCCATGTAAACGATCATTGTGACATCTGAATTCATTAATTATCTGAAATACACTGCGTGTGCGTGTGATGTTAAATGTTTGAACCAAGGTTAACGGTTAAAGTGTCAGAGAATGGGTGGTGATTTTTTGACGTCCTCCCATGATCTGAAGTGAGCGTGCGTGTTTGTGTTGGTGAAAGTTTAAGAAATGTACAACTGTCGGTTCAGCTCTCTGGTGCTCCCTGCTGGCAGTATCACTATACTGTCCTCATGTTTCACAAAAATAGTTTTGAGAGACGTTGTCAGTTTTTGTATGTTGCTTAAATCCTCCAAAGCGGTTGGCAGTAAACATCAGGTCACGGTACGCCACGGTAGGCCACGGAGTCAATGAGCTCGAGTTGAAAAAGAAAAAGCTTACAGCACCTGGTATTCCCAGGCGGTCTCCCATCCAAGTACTAACCAGGCCCGACCCTGCTTAGCTTCCGAGATCAGACGAGATCGGGCGTGTTCAGGGTGGTATGGCCGTAAGCAATTAGTGCAGGCGCAAAACCAGGTTTTATACAGTAGCACATAAGGAGTGAGAAAGCTGCTGAGGCTCGACGTTACACTTTTACAAAAACAATCATTAGTTAGATATAAACGGCAGTAATTGATTCAGTAGGACTCCTTATCCATGTAAACGATCATTGTGACATCTGAATTCATTAATTATCTGAAATACACTGCGTGTGCGTGTGATGTTAAATGTTTGAACCAAGGTTAACGGTTAAAGTGTCAGAGAATGGGTGGTGATTTTTTGACGTCCTCCCATGATCTGAAGTGAGCGTGCGTGTTTGTGTTGGTGAAAGTTTAAGAAATGTACAACTGTCGGTTCAGCTCTCTGGTGCTCCCTGCTGGCAGTATCACTATACTGTCCTCATGTTTCACAAAAATAGTTTTGAGAGACGTTGTCAGTTTTTGTATGTTGCTTAAATCCTCCAAAGCGGTTGGCAGTAAACATCAGGTCACGGTACGCCACGGTAGGCCACGGAGTCAATGAGCTCGAGTTGAAAAAGAAAAAGCTTACAGCACCTGGTATTCCCAGGCGGTCTCCCATCCAAGTACTAACCAGGCCCGACCCTGCTTAGCTTCCGAGATCAGACGAGATCGGGCGTGTTCAGGGTGGTATGGCCGTAAGCAATTAGTGCAGGCGCAAAACCAGGTTTTATACAGTAGCACATAAGGAGTGAGAAAGCTGCTGAGGCTCGACGTTACACTTTTACAAAAACAATCATTAGTTAGATATAAACGGCAGTAATTGATTCAGTAGGACTCCTTATCCATGTAAACGATCATTGTGACATCTGAATTCATTAATTATCTGAAATACACTGCGTGTGCGTGTGATGTTAAATGTTTGAACCAAGGTTAACGGTTAAAGTGTCAGAGAATGGGTGGTGATTTTTTGACGTCCTCCCATGATCTGAAGTGAGCGTGCGTGTTTGTGTTGGTGAAAGTTTAAGAAATGTACAACTGTCGGTTCAGCTCTCTGGTGCTCCCTGCTGGCAGTATCACTATACTGTCCTCATGTTTCACAAAAATAGTTTTGAGAGACGTTGTCAGTTTTTGTATGTTGCTTAAATCCTCCAAAGCGGTTGGCAGTAAACATCAGGTCACGGTACGCCACGGTAGGCCACGGAGTCAATGAGCTCGAGTTGAAAAAGAAAAAGCTTACAGCACCTGGTATTCCCAGGCGGTCTCCCATCCAAGTACTAACCAGGCCCGACCCTGCTTAGCTTCCGAGATCAGACGAGATCGGGCGTGTTCAGGGTGGTATGGCCGTAAGCAATTAGTGCAGGCGCAAAACCAGGTTTTATACAGTAGCACATAAGGAGTGAGAAAGCTGCTGAGGCTCGACGTTACACTCTTACAAAAACAATCATTAGTTAGATATAAACGGCAGTAATTGATTCAGTAGGACTCCTTATCCATGTAAACGATCATTGTGACATCTGAATTCATTAATTATCTGAAATACACTGCGTGTGCGTGTGATGTTAAATGTTTGAACCAAGGTTAACGGTTAAAGTGTCAGAGAATGGGTGGTGATTTTTTGACGTCCTCCCATGATCTGAAGTGAGCGTGCGTGTTTGTGTTGGTGAAAGTTTAAGAAATGTACAACTGTCGGTTCAGCTCTCTGGTGCTCCCTGCTGGCAGTATCACTATACTGTCCTCATGTTTCACAAAAATAGTTTTGAGAGACGTTGTCAGTTTTTGTATGTTGCTTAAATCCTCCAAAGCGGTTGGCAGTAAACATCAGGTCACGGTACGCACGGTAGGCCACGGAGTCAATGAGCTCGAGTTGAAAAAGAAAAGCTTACAGCACCTGGTATTCCCAGGCGGTCTCCCATCCAAGTACTAACCAGGCCCGACCCTGCTTAGCTTCCGAGATCAGACGAGATCGGGCGTGTTCAGGGTGGTATGGCCGTAAGCAATTAGTGCAGGCGCAAAACCAGGTTTTATACAGTAGCACATAAGGAGTGAGAAAGCTGCTGAGGCTCGACGTTACACTCTTACAAAAACAATCATTAGTTAGATATAAACGGCAGTAATTGATTCAGTAGGACTCCTTATCCATGTAAACGATCATTGTGACATCTGAATTCATTAATTATCTGAAATACACTGCGTGTGCGTGTGATGTTAAATGTTTGAACCAAGGTTAACGGTTAAAGTGTCAGAGAATGGGTGGTGATTTTTTGACGTCCTCCCATGATCTGAAGTGAGCGTGCGTGTTTGTGTTGGTGAAAGTTTAAGAAATGTACAACTGTCGGTTCAGCTCTCTGGTGCTCCCTGCTGGCAGTATCACTATACTGTCCTCATGTTTCACAAAAATAGTTTTGAGAGACGTTGTCAGTTTTTGTATGTTGCTTAAATCCTCCAAAGCGGTTGGCAGTAAACATCAGGTCACGGTACGCCACGGTAGGCCCCGGAGTCAATGAGCTCGAGTTGAAAAAGAAAAAGCTTACAGCACCTGGTATTCCCAGGCGGTCTCCCATCCAAGTACTAACCAGGCCCGACCCTGCTTAGCTTCCGAGATCAGACGAGATCGGGCGTGTTCAGGGTGGTATGGCCGTAAGCAATTAGTGCAGGCGCAAAACCAGGTTTTATACAGTAGCACATAAGGAGTGAGAAAGCTGCTGAGGCTCGACGTTACACTCTTACAAAAACAATCATTAGTTAGATATAAACGGCAGTAATTGATTCAGTAGGACTCCTTATCCATGTAAACGATCATTGTGACATCTGAATTCATTAATTATCTGAAATACACTGCGTGTGCGTGTGATGTTAAATGTTTGAACCAAGGTTAACGGTTAAAGTGTCAGAGAATGGGTGGTGATTTTTTGACGTCCTCCCATGATCTGAAGTGAGCGTGCGTGTTTGTGTTGGTGAAAGTTTAAGAAATGTACAACTGTCGGTTCAGCTCTCTGGTGCTCCCTGCTGGCAGTATCACTATACTGTCCTCATGTTTCACAAAAATAGTTTTGAGAGACGTTGTCAGTTTTTGTATGTTGCTTAAATCCTCCAAAGCGGTTGGCAGTAAACATCAGGTCACGGTACGCCACGGTAGGCCACGGAGTCAATGAGCTCGAGTTGAAAAAGAAAAAGCTTACAGCACCTGGTATTCCCAGGCGGTCTCCCATCCAAGTACTAACCAGGCCCGACCCTGCTTAGCTTCCGAGATCAGACGAGATCGGGCGTGTTCAGGGTGGTATGGCCGTAAGCAATTAGTGCAGGCGCAAAACCAGGTTTTATACAGTAGCACATAAGGAGTGAGAAAGCTGCTGAGGCTCGACGTTACACTCTTACAAAAACAATCATTAGTTAGATATAAACGGCAGTAATTGATTCAGTAGGACTCCTTATCCATGTAAACGATCATTGTGACATCTGAATTCATTAATTATCTGAAATACACTGCGTGTGCGTGTGATGTTAAATGTTTGAACCAAGGTTAACGGTTAAAGTGTCAGAGAATGGGTGGTGATTTTTTGACGTCCTCCCATGATCTGAAGTGAGCGTGCGTGTTTGTGTTGGTGAAAGTTTAAGAAATGTACAACTGTCGGTTCAGCTCTCTGGTGCTCCCTGCTGGCAGTATCACTATACTGTCCTCATGTTTCACAAAAAATAGTTTTGAGAGACGTTGTCAGTTTTTGTATGTTGCTTAAATCCTCCAAAGCGGTTGGCAGTAAACATCAGGTCACGGTACGCCACGGTAGGCCACGGGGTCAATGAGCTCGAGTTGAAAAAGAAAAAGCTTACAGCACCTGGTATTCCCAGGCGGTCTCCCATCCAAGTACTAACCAGGCCCGACCCTGCTTAGCTTCCGAGATCAGACGAGATCGGGCGTGTTCAGGGTGGTATGGCCGTAAGCAATTAGTGCAGGCGCAAAACCAGGTTTTATACAGTAGCACATAAGGAGTGAGAAAGCTGCTGAGGCTCGACGTTACACTCTTACAAAAACAATCATTAGTTAGATATAAACGGCAGTAATTGATTCAGTAGGACTCCTTATCCATGTAAACGATCATTGTGACATCTGAATTCATTAATTATCTGAAATACACTGCGTGTGCGTGTGATGTTAAATGTTTGAACCAAGGTTAACGGTTAAAGTGTCAGAGAATGGGTGGTGATTTTTTGACGTCCTCCCATGATCTGAAGTGAGCGTGCGTGTTTGTGTTGGTGAAAGTTTAAGAAATGTACAACTGTCGGTTCAGCTCTCTGGTGCTCCCTGCTGGCAGTATCACTATACTGTCCTCATGTTTCACAAAAATAGTTTTGAGAGACGTTGTCAGTTTTTGTATGTTGCTTAAATCCTCCAAAGCGGTTGGCAGTAAACATCAGGTCACGGTACGCCACGGTAGGCCACGGAGGCAATGAGCTCGAGTTGAAAAAGAAAAAGCTTACAGCACCTGGTATTCCCAGGCGGTCTCCCATCCAAGTACTAACCAGGCCCGACCCTGCTTAGCTTCCGAGATCAGACGAGATCGGGCGTGTTCAGGGTGGTATGGCCGTAAGCAATTAGTGCAGGCGCAAAACCAGGTTTTATACAGTAGCACATAAGGAGTGAGAAAGCTGCTGAGGCTCGACGTTACACTTTTACAAAAACAATCATTAGTTAGATATAAACGGCAGTAATTGATTCAGTAGGACTCCTTATCCATGTAAACGATCATTGTGACATCTGAATTCATTAATTATCTGAAATACACTGCGTGTGCGTGTGATGTTAAATGTTTGAACCAAGGTTAACGGTTAAAGTGTCAGAGAATGGGTGGTGCATTTTTGACGTCCTCCCATGATCTGAAGTGAGCGTGCGTGTTTGTGTTGGTGAAAGTTTAAGAAATGTACAACTGTCGGTTCAGCTCTCTGGTGCTCCCTGCTGGCAGTATCACTATACTGTCCTCATGTTTCACAAAAATAGTTTTGAGAGACGTTGTCAGTTTTTGTATGTTGCTTAAATCCTCCAAAGCGGTTGGCAGTAAACATCAGGTCACGGTACGCCACGGTAGGCCACGGAGTCAATGAGCTCGAGTTGAAAAAGAAATAGCTTACAGCACCTGGTATTCCCAGGCGGTCTCCCATCCAAGTACTAACCAGGCCCGACCCTGCTTAGCTTCCGAGATCAGACGAGATCGGGCGTGTTCAGGGTGGTATGGCCGTAAGCAATTAGTGCAGGCGCAAAACCAGGTTTTATACAGTAGCACATAAGGAGTGAGAAAGCTGCTGAGGCTCGACGTTACACTTTTACAAAAACAATCATTAGTTAGATATAAACGGCAGTAATTGATTCAGTAGGACTCCTTATCCATGTAAACGATCATTGTGACATCTGAATTCATTAATTATCTGAAATACACTGCGTGTGCGTGTGATGTTAAATGTTTGAACCAAGGTTAACGGTTAAAGTGTCAGAGAATGGGTGGTGATTTTTTTGACGTCCTCCCATGATCTGAAGTGAGCGTGCGTGTTTGTGTTGGTGAAGTTTAAGGAATGTACAACTGTCGGTTCAGCTCTCTGGTGCTCCCTGCTGGCAGTATCACTATACTGTCCTCATGTTTCACAAAAATAGTTTTGAGAGACGTTGTCAGTTTTTGTATGTTGCTTAAATCCTCCAAAGCGGTTGGCAGTAAACATCAGGTCACGGTACGCCACGGAGTCAATGAGCTCGAGTTGAAAAAGAAAAAGCTTACAGCACCTGGTATTCCCAGGCGGTCTCCCATCCAAGTACTAACCAGGCCCGACCCTGCTTAGCTTCCGAGATCAGACGAGATCGGGCGTGTTCAGGGTGGTATGGCCGTAAGCAATAGTGCAGGCGCAAAACCAGGTTTTATACAGTAGCACATAAGGAGTGAGAAAGCTGCTGAGGCTCGACGTTACACTCTTACAAAAACAATCATTAGTTAGATATAAACGGCAGTAATTGATTCAGTAGGACTCCTTATCCATGTAAACGATCATTGTGACATCTGAATTCATTAATTATCTGAAATACACTGCGTGTGCGTGTGATGTTAAATGTTTGAACCAAGGTTAACGGTTAAAGTGTCAGAGAATGGGTGGTGATTTTTTGACGTCCTCCCATGATCTGAAGTGAGCGTGCGTGTTTGTGTTGGTGAAAGTTTAAGAAATGTACAACTGTCGGTTCAGCTCTCTGGTGCTCCCTGCTGGCAGTATCACTATACTGTCCTCATGTTTCACAAAAATAGTTTTGAGAGACGTTGTCAGTTTTTGTATGTTGCTTAAATCCTCCAAAGCGGTTGGCAGTAAACATCAGGTCACGGTACAGCCACGGAGTCAATGAGCTCGAGTTGAAAAAGAAAAAGCTTACAGCACCTGGTATTCCCAGGCGGTCTCCCATCCAAGTACTAACCAGGCCCGACCCTGCTTAGCTTCCGAGATCAGACGAGATCGGGCGTGTTCAGGGTGGTATGGCCGTAAGCAATTAGTGCAGGCGCAAAACCAGGTTTATACAGTAGCACATAAGGAGTGAGAAAGCTGCTGAGGCTCGACGTTACACTTTACAAAAACAATCATTAGTTAGATATAAACGGCAGTAATTGATTCAGTAGACTCCTTATCCATGTAACGATCATTGTGACATCTGAATTCATTAATTATCTGAAATACACTGCGTGTGCGTGTGAGTTTAAATGTTGGAACCAAGGTTAACGGTTAAAGTGTCAGAGAATGGGTGGTGATTTTTTGACGTCCTCCCATGATCTGAAGTGAGCGTGCGTGTTTGTGTTGGTGAAAGTTTAAGAAATGTACAACTGTCGGTTCAGCTCTCTGGTGCTCCCTGCTGGCAGTATCACTATACTGTCCCCATGTTTCACAAAAACTAGTTTTGAGAGACGTTGTCAGTTTTTGTATGTTGCTTAAATCCTCCAAAGCGGTTGGCAGTAAACATCAGGTCACCGGTACGCCACGGTAGGCCACGGAGGCAATGAGCTCGAGTTGAAAAAGAAATAGCTTACAGCACCTGGTATTCCCAGGCGGTCTCCCATCCAAGTACTAACCAGGCCCGACCCTGCTTAGCTTCCGAGATCAGACGAGATCGGGCGTGTTCAGGGTGGTATGGCCGTAAGCAATTAGTGCAGGCGCAAAACCAGGTTTTATACAGTAGCACATAAGGAGTGAGAAAGCTGCTGAGGCTCGACGTTACACTTTACAAAAACAATCATTAGTTAGATATAAACGGCAGTAATTGATTCAGTAGGACTCCTTATCCATGTAAACGATCATTGTGACATCTGAATTCATTAATTATCTGAAATACACTGCGTGGGCGTGTGATGTTAAATGTTTGAACCAAGGTTAACGGTTTAAAGTGTCAGAGAATGGGTGGTGATTTTTGACGTCCTCCCATGATCTGAAGTGAGCGTGCGTGTTTGTGTTGGTGAAAGTTTAAGAAATGTAACAACTGTCGGTTCAGCTCTCTGGTGCTCCCTGCTGGCAGTATCACTATACTGTCCTCATGTTTCACAAAAACTTAGTTTTGAGAGACGTTGTCAGTTTTTGTATGTTGCT
>NC_079423.1:6899153-6915040 GCF_026213295.1 Gadus chalcogrammus | reverse complement strand
TGTCGGTTCAGCTCTCTGGTGCTCCTGCTGGCAGAATCACTATACTGCCTCATGTTCACAAAAATAGTTTGATGAAGACGTGTGTGTCAGTTTTTGTGATATGCTTAAATCCTCCAAAGCGGTTGGCAGTAAACATCAGGTCACGGTACGCCACGGTAGGCCACGGAGTCAATGAGCTCGAGTTGAAAAAGAAAAAGCTTACAGCACATGTATCCCAGGCGGTTCTCCCATCAAAGTACTAACCAGGCCGACCCTGCTTGCTTCCGAGATCAGACGAGATCGCGTGTTCAGGGTGGTATGGCCGTAAGCAATTAGTGCAGGCGCAAAACCAGGTTTTATACAGTAGCACATCAGGAGTGAGAAAGCTGCTGAGGCTTGACGTTAACTTTTACAAAAACAATCATTAGTTAGATATAAACGCAGTATATTGATTCAGTAGGACTCCTTATCCATGTAACGATCATTGTGACATCTGAATTCATTATATTATCTGAAATACACTTGCGTGTAGCGTGTGATGATTAAATGTTTGAACCAAGGGTCAACGGTTAAAGTGTCAGAAGGAATGGTGGTGATTTTTTGACGTCCATCAACCATGATCTGAAGTGAGGCGTAGCGTGTTTGTGTTGGTGAAAGTTTAAGAAATGTACACCTGTCGGTTCAGCTCTCTGGTGCTCCCTGCTGGTCAGTATCACTATACTGTCCTCCATGTTTCACAAAAATAGTTTTGAGAGACGTGTCAGTTTTTGTATGTTGCTTAAATCCTCCAAGCGGTTGGCAGTAAACATCAGGTCACGGTACGCCACGGTAGGGCCACGGAGTCAATGAGCTCGAGTTGAAAAAGAAAAAGCTTACAGCACCTGGTATTCCCAGGCAGTCTCCTATCCAAGTACTAACCAGCCCGACCCTGCTTAGCTTCCGAGATCAGACGAGATCGGGCTTGTTCAGGGTGATATGGCCGTAAGCAATAGTGCAGGCGCAAAACCAGGTTTTATACAGTAGCACATAAGGAGTGTGAAAGCTGCTGAGGCTCGACGTTACACTTTTACAAAAACAATCATTAGTTAGATATAAACGGCAGTAATTGATTCAGTAGTACTCCTTATCCATGTAAACGATACATTGTGACATCTGAATTCATTAATTATCTGAAATACACTGCGTGTGCGTGTGATGTTAAATGTTTTAACCAAGGTTAACGGTTAAAGTGTCAGAGAATGGGTGGTGATTTTTTGACGTCCTCCCATGATCTGGGCCCCGTTTCCCGATAACGATGGATCCACGCATCGTACGATCATTCTCACGATGGATCTTGCGATCCATCGTCAATTTCTTTTGGAGCGTTTCCCGAAACTCCTCTTAACGTGAACGCGCATTCGCTGCACTCACGACGTCGTAGGATTGTAACTGTCTACTGACACGGTTGCTGAAATGGGCTCCGTAGGAGGGGGAGACGCAGGAATGTCGCCGGAAAATTGTGTTAAAAAGGGTTAAATATATCCCCATCAAGGACAACAGCAGAGTGAACCTACGAAAAAAATAGACTGCAATTATATGGAATGCTTAAAGACATTTAAAACAACGTGATTAGGCTTAAACAGGACAGATATCAGTCCAATCCGAATGCCTGTGCGGTTTCACGGCAATTTTCCCCCCCTTAAATAAATTCCCTTACAAACTGTGAATAACCCGGAGAGGTCCATGATGAGGAATCAACGAAAGACCACGTCTGGCCCGGTTGCATCGTTGAGCGCACGATCGGGAAGGTGGAAGGGTTACGCTGTAGATGCTTACAAGTCCGGGGAGGGCTCCAGTTTTCTTCCGGCCCAAGTCAATGCGCCGTGATATGTGTGACGCTATGTTGCACAACAAATTGCCAGCTAAGGGTGGGGATGGCATTGCTTTGAACCGGAGGACGTTGAGGACGATGCACGATGATGCGGAAGATCGGTCGTGAGTACCGGCCTCCCTCTCATAACTACGACGGCTTGTTTTCATGCTGCGTCGAATAGTGATTGAGCTTTTTTTGAACCCCCTCCAACCCTCCCTCATGTCACTAAACATTCCCGTCACGCGTGACCAATCACCCCACCAGGCCTTTTGCCTGCTCCTTTGCTTGTTTTTATAAAAAAAAATATTTCTTTTATTTTCTTATTTTTTTAATTTCTTTATTCGTTATTATTATTTTTTTTAATTTGTTTAATTTAATTATTTTTACATTATTTATATGCTACGTTTTATTGAGTAGCCTATGTTCCAGGTCGGCACAAATCCCCCCACTTTCTCTCACATCATTTTGAGTGCCCTGCCTGCGCAAAAAAATTCTGGACTGGTCCCGTTTTATTTTGGGCCATTTTAAAATCTTTATTAATAAATTAATTAATAATCTTTATTAATTACCAAACTAAGAACATAAAGGCGCAATGCGTTTTAATAAACGCATCCATAGACGGAATGTCCGATGGTGTCGCACTGAGGCTATAGGCTGACGGATGCTCTTAGCGCCTACGAGTACCTACGAGCACCCCTGGAGTACTCGTTTAGATCGAGCGTTTTCAAGACGTTCGTTCCCCACGATGCTTTCGGGAAACGCGGGTGAAAACTCTACGATGCCCTTTCGACCGCACTTCACGATCCACTTAGGCTAACGACTGCTTTCGGGGGAAACGGGGCCCTGAAGTGAGCGTGCGTGTTTGTGTTGGTGAAAGTTTAAGAAATGTACAACTGTCGGTTCAGCTCTCTGTGCTCCCTGCTGGCAGTATCACTATACTGTCCTCATGTTTCACAAAAATAGTTTGAGAGACGTTGTCAGTTTTTGTATGTTGCTTAAATCCTCCAAAGCGGTTGGCAGTAAACATCAGGTCACGGTACGCCACGGTAGGCCACGGAGTCAATGAGCTCGAGTTGAAAAAGAAAAAGCTTACAGCACCTGGTATTCCAGGCGGTCTCCCATCCAAGTATTAACCAGGCCCGACCCTGCTTAGCTTCCGAGATCAGACGAGTTCGGGCGTGTTCAGGGTGGTATGGCCGTAAGCAATTATTGCAGGCGCAAAACCAGGTTTTATACAGTAGCACATAAGGAGTGAGAAAGCTGCTGAGGCTCGACGTTACACTTTTAACAAAACAATCATTATTAGATAATAAACGGCAGTAATTGATTCATAGGAATCTTATCCATGTAAACGATCATTGTGACATCTGAATTCATTAATTATCTGAAATCACTGCGTCGTGCGTGTGATGTTGAAATGTTTGAACCAAGGTTAACGGTTAAAGTGTCAGAGAATGGGGGGTGATTTTTTGACGTCCTCCCATGATCTGAAGTGAGCGTGCGTGTTTGTGTTGTGAAAGTTTAAGAAATGTACAACTGTCGGTTCAGCTCTCTGGTCGCTCCCTGCTGGCAGTATCACTATACTGTCCTCAATGTTTCACAAAAATAGTTTTGAGAAGACGTTGTCAGTTTTGTATGTTGCTTAATCCTCCAAAGCGGTTGGCAATAAACATCAGGTCACGGTACGGCCACGGTAGGACCACGGAGTCAATGAGCTCGAGTTGAAAAAGAAAAAGCTTACAGCACCTGGAATTCCCAGGCGGTCTCCCATCCAAGTATTAACCAGGCCCGACCCTGCTTAGCTTCCGAGATCAGACGAGATCGGGCGTGTTCAGGGTGGTATGGCCGTAAGCAATTAGTGCAGGCGCAAAACCAGGTTTTATACAGTAGCACATAAGGAGTGTAAAAGCTGCTGAGGCTCGACGTTACACTTTTACAAAAACAATCATTAGTTAGATATAAACGGCAGTAATTGATTCAGTAGGACTCCTTATCCATGTAAACGATCATTGTGACATCTGAATTCATTAATTATCTGAATACACTGCGTGTGCGTGTGATGTTAAATGTTTGAACCAAGGTTAACGGTTAAAGTGTCAGAGAATGGGTGGTGATTTTTTGACGTCCTCCCATGATCTGGGCCCCGTTTCCCGAAAGCATCGTTAGCCTAAGTGGATCGTGAAGTGCGTCGTAAGGGCATCGTAGAGTTTCACCGCGTTTCCCGAAAGCATCGTGGGGAACGAACGTCTGAAAACGCTCGTAGCTAACGAGTACTCCAGGGGTGCTCGTAGGACGCTAAGAGCATCGTCCAGCTATAGCCTCAGTGGCGACACCATCGGACATTCCGTCTATTGGATGCGTTTTATTGAAACGCATTGCGCCTTTATGTTCTTAGTTTGGTAATTAATAAGATTATTAATTTATTTATTAATAAAGATGTTAAAATGGCCAAAATAAAACGGGACAGTCCAGAAAATGTTTGCGCAGGCAGGGCACTCAAATGTGTGAGAGAAAGTGGGGGGATTTGTGCAGACTGACATAGGCTACTCATAAAACGTAGCATAAAATAATGTAAAGAATTAAATTAAATTAAAAAAAATTAAAATAAAGAAATAAATAAATTATAAAAAACAAGCAAAGGAGCAGGCAAAAGGCTGGGATATGGTGGGGATTGGTCACGTTGACGGGAATGTTTAGTGACATGTGGGAGGGTGGAGGGGGTTAAAAAAAAGTCTCAATCACTCTTCGACGCGCATGAAAACCAGCCGCGTAGTTATGAGGGAGGCCGTCCTCACACCGATCTTCCTCGTCGTCATCGTCCTCAGCGTCCTCCCGGTTCAAGCAATGCCACCCCAGCCTTAACTGCAATGTTGTGCAACATAGCCGTCACACATATCACGGCGCATGACTTGGCCGGCGAAAACTGGAGCCCTCCGCCTGACTTGTGATGAAGGCATCTAATATAGCGCAACTTCCACCTCCCGATCGTGCGCTCACCGATGCACCGGGCCAGACGGTGGGCTTCGTTGTATTCCTCATCAATACATACCTTACCCTATTTCCGGAGGGGCTTTTATAGCCAATCAAATGATCAATCAAGGAAACCCTTATGCGGAATCAGATTAAGTCGGCTCTCTTTGCTGCGCAAAGCATGTTTCAGAAATCAGCCCATTAAGATAAATGTAGTTGTCACACAAGCAATTTTTAATTTTTTGTCATATGGAATTATTTCAGGGGGGAAAATGCCGTGAAACGCACAGTGCATTCAGGATTAGGACTGATATATGTCGGTTTAAGCCTAATCAATTGTGTTTTAATGTCTTGCTATAGCATTCATCTAATTGCAGTCTATTTTTTTTCGGAGGCTACTCTGCTGTTGTCCTTGATGGGGATTTATTTTAACCCTTTTTAACACAATTTTCCTGCGACATTCCTGCGTCTCCCCCCCCCCTACGGAGCCCATTTCAGCACCGTGTCAGTAGACAGTTACAATCCTACGACGTCGTGAGTGCAGCGAATGCGCGTTCACGTTAAGAGGAGTTTCGGGAAACGCTCCAAAGAAATTGACGATGGATCGCAAGATCCATCGTGAGAATGATCGTACGAGCGTGGATCCATCGTTATCGGGAAACGGGGCCCTGAAGTGAGCGTGCGTGTTTGTGTTGGTGAAAGTTTAAGAAATGTACAACTGTCGTTTCAGCTCTCTGGTGCTCCCTGCTGGCAGTATCACTATACTGTCCTCATGTTTCACAAAATTAGTTTTGAGAGACGTTGTCAGTTTTGTATGTTGCTTAAATCCTCCAAAGCGGTTGGCAGTAAACATCAGGTCACGGTACGCCACGGTAGGCCACGGAGGCAATGAGCTCGAGTTTAAAAAGAAAAAGCTTGCAGCACCTGGTATTCCCAGGCGGTCTCCCATCCAAGTACTAACCAGGCCCGACCCTGCTTAGCTCCCGAGTTCAGACGAGATCGGGCGTGTTCAGGGTGGTATGGCCGTAAGCAATTAGTTCAGGCGCAAAACCAGGTTTTATACAGTAGCACATAGGAGTGAGAAAGCGGCTGAGGCTCGACGTTACACTTTTACAAAAACAATCATTAGTTAGATATAAACGGCAGTAATTGATTCAGTAGGACTCCTTATCCATGTAAACGATCATTGTGACATCTGAATTCATTAATTATCTGAAATACACTGCGTGTGCGTGTGATGTTAAATGTTTGAACCAAGGTTAACGGTTAAAGTGTCAGAGAATGGGTGGTGATTTTTTGACGTCCTCCCATGATCTGAAGTGAGCGTGTGTGTTTGTGTTGGTGAAAGTTTAAGAAATGTACAACTGTCGGTTCAGCTCTCTGGTGCTCCCTGCTGGCAGTATCACTATACTGTCCTCATGTTTCACAAAAACAGTTTTGAGAGACGTTGTCAGTTTTTGTATGTTGCTTAAATCCTCCAAAGCGGTTGGCAGTAAACATCAGGTCACGGTACGCCACGGTAGGCCACGGAGTCAATGAGCTCGAGTTGAAAAAGAAAAAGCTTACAGCACCTGGTATTCCCAGGCGGTCTCCCATCAAAGTACTAACCAGGCCCGACCCTGCTTAGCTTCCGAGATCAGACGAGATCGGGCTTGTTCAGGGTGATATGGCCGTAAGCAATTAGTGCAGGCGCAAAACCAGGTTTTATACAGTAGCACATAAGGAGTGTGAAAGCTGCTGAGGCTCGACGTTACACTTTTACAAAAACAATCATTAGTTAGATATAAACGGCAGTAATTGATTCAGTAGGACTCCTTATCCATGTAAACGATCATTGTGACATCTGAATTCATTAATTATCTGAAATACACTGCGTGTGCGTGTGATGTTAAATGTTTGAACCAAGGTTAACGGTTAAAGTGTCAGAGAATGGGTGGTGATTTTTTGACGTCCTCCCATGATCTGGGCCCCGTTTCCCGATAACGATGGATCCACGCTCGTACGATCATTCTCACGATGGATCTTGCGATCCATCGTCAATTTCTTTGGAGCGTTTCCCGAAACTCCTCTTAACGTGAACGCGCATTCGCTGCACTCACGACGTCGTAGGATTGTAACTGTCTACTGACACGGTGCTGAAATGGGCTCCGTAGGAGGGGGAGACGCAGGAATGTCGCAGGAAAATTGTGTTAAAAAGGGTTAAAATATATCCCCATCAAGGACAACAGCAGAGTAGCCTACGAAAAAAATAGACTGCAATTATATGAATGCTAAAGACATTAAAACACAATTGATTAGGCTTAAACCGACATATATCAGTCCTAATCCTGAATGCACTGTGCGTTTCACGGCATTTTCCCCCCTTAAATAATTCCTCTTCACACCTGTGAATAACCCGGGAGAGGTCCATGATGAGGAATACAACGAAGCCCACCGTCTGGCCCGGTGCATCGTTGAGCGCACGATCGGGAGGTGGAAGTTACGCTTTAGATGCCTTCACAAGTCAGGCGGAGGGCTCCAGTTTTCTCCGGCCAGTCATGCGCCGTGATATGTGTGACGGCTATGTTGCACAACATTGCAGCTAAGGGTGGGGTGGCATTGCTTGAACCGGAGGACGTTGAGGACGATGACGATGATGAGGAAGATCGGTGTGAGGACGGCCTCCCTCATAACTACGCGGCTGGTTTTCATGCGCGTCGAATAGTGATTGAGACTTTTTTTTAACCCCCTCCACCCTCCCTCATGTCACTAAACATTCCCGTCAACGTGACCAATCCCCACCATGCCTTTTGCCTGCTCCTTTGCTTGTTTTTTATAAAAAAAAAATATTTCTTTATTTCTTATTTTTTTTAATTTCTTTTATTTCGTTATTATTATTTTTTTTTAATTTGTTTAATTTAATTTATTTTTTACATTATTTTATGCTACGTTTTATGAGTAGCCTATGTCAGTCTGCACAAATCCCCCCACTTTCTCTCACACATTTTGAGTGCCCTGCCTGCGCAAAAAATTCTGGACTGTCCCGTTTTATTTTGGCCATTTTAAACATCTTTATTAATAAATTAATTAATAATCTTTATTAATTACCAAACTAAGAACATAAAGGCGCAATGCGTTTTAATAAAACGCATCCAATAGACGGAATGTCCGATGGTGTCGCCACTGAGGCTATAGCTGACGATGCTCTTAGCGTCCTACGAGTACCTACGAGCACCCCTGGAGTACTCGTTAGCTACGAGCGTTTCAAGACGTTCGTTCCCCACGATGCTTTCGGGAAACGCGGTGAAAACTCTACGATGCCCTTTCGACGCACTTCACGATCCACTTAGGCTAACGACGCTTTCGGGAAACGGGGCCCTGAAGTGAGCGTGCGTGTTTGTGTTGGTGAAAGTTTAAGAAATGTACAACTGTCGGTTCAGCTCTCTGGTGCTCCCTGCTGGCAGTATCACTATACTGTCCTCATGTTTCACAAAAATAGTTTTGAGAGACGTTGTCAGTTTTTGTATGTTGCTTAAATCCTCCAAAGCGGTTGGCAGTAAACATCAGGTCACGGTACGCCACGGTAGGCCACGGAGTCAATGAGCTCGAGTTGAAAAAGAAAAAGCTTACAGCACCTGGTATTCCCAGGCGGTCTCCCATCCAAGTACTAACCAGGCCCGACCCTGCTTAGCTTCCGAGATCAGACGAGATCGGGCGTGTTCAGGGTGGTATGGCCGTAAGCAATTAGTGCAGGCGCAAAACCAGGTTTTATACAGTAGCACATAAGGAGTGAGAAAGCTGCTGAGGCTCGACGTTACACTTTACAAAAACAATCATTAGTTAGATATAAACGGCAGTAATTGATTCAGTAGGACTCCTTATCCATGTAAACGATCATTGTGACATCTGAATTCATTAATTATCTGAAATACACTGCGTGTGCGTGTGATGTTAAATGTTTGAACCAAGGTTAACGGTTAAAGTGTCAGAGAATGGGTGGTGATTTTTTGACGTCCTCCCATGATCTGAAGTGAGCGTGCGTGTTTGTGTTGGTGAAAGTTTAAGAAATGTACAACTGTCGTTTCAGCTCTCTGGTGCTCCCTGCTGGCAGTATCACTATACTGTCCTCATGTTTCACAAAAATAGTTTTGAGAGACGTTGTCAGTTTTTGTATGTTGCTTAAATCCTCCAAAGCGGTTGGCAGTAAACATCAGGTCACGGTACGCCACGGTAGGCCACGGAGGCAATGAGCTCGAGTTGAAAAAGAAAAAGCTTACAGCACCTGGTATTCCCAGGCGGTCTCCCATCCAAGTACTAACCAGGCCCGACCCTGCTTAGCTTCCGAGATCAGACGAGATCGGGCGTGTTCAGGGTGGTATGGCCGTAAGCAATTAGTGCAGGCGCAAAACCAGGTTTTATACAGTAGCACATAAGGAGTGAGAAAGCTGCTGAGGCTCGACGTTACACTTTTACAAAAACAATCATTAGTTAGATATAAACGGCAGTAATTGATTCAGTAGGACTCCTTATCCATGTAAACGATCATTGTGACATCTGAATTCATTAATTATCTGAAATACACTGCGTGTGCGTGTGATGTTAAATGTTTGAACCAAGGTTAACGGTTAAAGTGTCAGAGAATGGGTGGTGATTTTTTGACGTCCTCCCATGATCTGAAGTGAGCGTGCGTGTTTGTGTTGGTGAAAGTTTAAGAAATGTACAACTGTCGGTTCAGCTCTCTGGTGCTCCCTGCTGGCAGTATCACTATACTGTCCTCATGTTTCACAAAAATAGTTTTGAGAGACGTTGTCAGTTTTTGTATGTTGCTTAAATCCTCCAAAGCGGTTGGCAGTAAACATCAGGTCACGGTACGCCACGGTAGGCCACGGAGTCAATGAGCTCGAGTTGAAAAAGAAAAAGCTTACAGCACCTGGTATTCCCAGGCGGTCTCCCATCCAAGTACTAACCAGGCCCGACCCTGCTTAGCTTCCGAGATCAGACGAGATCGGGCGTGTTCAGGGTGGTATGGCCGTAAGCAATTAGTGCAGGCGCAAAACCAGGTTTATACAGTAGCACATAAGGAGTGAGAAAGCTGCTGAGGCTCGACGTTACACTTTTACAAAAACAATCATTAGTTAGATATAAACGGCAGTAATTGATTCAGTAGGACTCCTTATCCATGTAAACGATCATTGTGACATCTGAATTCATTAATTATCTGAAATACACTGCGTGTGCGTGTGATGTTAAATGTTTGAACCAAGGTTAACGGTTAAAGTGTCAGAGAATGGGTGGTGATTTTTTGACGTCCTCCCATGATCTGAAGTGAGCGTGCGTGTTTGTGTTGGTGAAAGTTTAAGAAATGTACAACTGTCGGTTCAGCTCTCTGGTGCTCCCTGCTGGCAGTATCACTATACTGTCCTCATGTTTCACAAAAATAGTTTTGAGAGACGTTGTCAGTTTTTGTATGTTGCTTAAATCCTCCAAAGCGGTTGGCAGTAAACATCAGGTCACGGTACGCCACGGTAGGCCACGGAGTCAATGAGCTCGAGTTGAAAAAGAAAAAGCTTACAGCACCTGGTATTCCCAGGCTGTCTCCCATCCAAGTACTAACCAGGCCCGACCCTGCTTAGCTTCCGAGATCAGACGAGATCGGGCGTGTTAAGGGTGGTATGGCCGTAAGCAATTAGTGCAGGCGCAAAACCAGGTTTATACAGTAGCACATAAGGAGTGAGAAAGCTGCTGAGGCTCGACGTTACACTTTTACAAAAACAATCATTAGTTAGATATAAACGGCAGTAATTGATTCAGTAGGACTCCTTATCCATGTAAACGATCATTGTGACATCTGAATTCATTAATTATCTGAAATACACTGCGTGTGCGTGTGATGTTAAATGTTTGAACCAAGGTTAACGGTTAAAGTGTCAGAGAATGGGTGGTGATTTTTTGACGTCCTCCCATGATCTGAAGTGAGCGTGCGTGTTTGTGTTGGTGAAAGTTTAAGAAATGTACAACTGTCGGTTCAGCTCTCTGGTGCTCCCTGCTGGCAGTATCACTATACTGTCCTCATGTTTCACAAAAATAGTTTTGAGAGACGTTGTCAGTTTTTGTATGTTGCTTAAATCCTCCAAAGCGGTTGGCAGTAAACATCAGGTCACGGTACGCCACGGTAGGCCACGGAGTCAATGAGCTCGAGTTGAAAAAGAAAAAGCTTACAGCACCTGGTATTCCCAGGCGGTCTCCCATCCAAGTACTAACCAGGCCCGACCCTGCTTAGCTTCCAAGATCAGACGAGATCGGGCATGTTCAGGGTGGTATGGCCGTAAGCAATTAGTGCAGGCGCAAAACCAGGTTTTATACAGTAGCACATAAGGAGTGAGAAAGCTGCTGAGGCTCTACGTTACACTTTTACAAAAACAATCATAGTTAGATATAAACGGCAGTAATTGATTCAGTAGGACTCCTTATCCATGTAAACGATCATTGTGACATCTGAATTCATTAATTATCTGAAATACACTGCGTGTGCGTGTGATGTTAAATGTTTGAACCAAGGTTAACGGTTAAAGTGTCAGAGAATGGGTGGTGATTTTTTGACGTCCTCCCATGATCTGAAGTGAGCGTGCGTGTTTGTGTTGGTGAAAGTTTAAGAAATGTACAACTGTCGGTTCAGCTCTCTGGTGCTCCCTGCTGGCAGTATCACTATACTGTCCTCATGTTTCACAAAAATAGTTTTGAGAGACGTTGTCAGTTTTTGTATGTTGCTTAAATCCTCCAAAGCGGTTGGCAGTAAACATCAGGTCACGGTACGCCACGGTAGGCCACGGAGTCAATGAGCTCGAGTTGAAAAAGAAAAAGCTTACAGCACCTGGTATTCCCAGGCGGTCTCCCATCCAAGTACTAACCAGGCCCGACCCTGCTTAGCTTCCGAGATCAGACGAGATCGGGCGTGTTCAGGGTGGTATGGCCGTAAGCAATTAGTGCAGGCGCAAAACCAGGTTTTATACAGTAGCACATAAGGAGTGAGAAAGCTGCTGAGGCTCGACGTTACACTTTTACAAAAACAATCATTAGTTAGATATAAACGGCAGTAATTGATTCAGTAGGACTCCTTATCCATGTAAACGATCATTGTGACATCTGAATTCATTAATTATCTGAAATACACTGCGTGTGCGTGTGATGTTAAATGTTTGAACCAAGGTTAACGGTTAAAGTGTCAGAGAATGGGTGGTGATTTTTTGACGTCCTCCCATGATCTGAAGTGAGCGTGCGTGTTTGTGTTGGTGAAAGTTTAAGAAATGTACAACTGTCGGTTCAGCTCTCTGGTGCTCCCTGCTGGCAGTATCACTATACTGTCCTCATGTTTCACAAAAACAGTTTTGAGAGACGTTGTCAGTTTTTGTATGTTGCTTAAATCCTCCAAAGCGGTTGGCAGTAAACATCAGGTCACGGTACGCCACGGAGTCAATGAGCTCGAGTTGAAAAAGAATAAGCTTACAGCACCTGGTATTCCCAGGCGGACTCCCATCCAAGTACTAACCAGGCCCGACCCTGCTTAGCTTCCGAGATCAGACGAGATCGGGCGTGTTCAGGGTGGTATGGCCGTAAGCAATTAGTGCAGGCGCAAAACCAGTTTTATACAGTAGCACATAAGGAGTGAGAAAGCGGCTGAGGCTCGACGTTACACTTTACAAAAACAATCATTAGTTAGATATAAACGGCAGTAATTGATTCAGTAGGACTCCTTATCCATGTAAACGATCATTGTGACATCTGAATTCATTAATTATCTGAAATACACTGCGTGTGCGTGTGATGTTAAATGTTTGAACCAAGGTTAACGGTTAAAGTGTCAGAGAATGGGTGGTGATTTTTTGACGTCCTCCCATGATCTGAAGTGAGCGTGCGTGTTTGTGTTGGTGAAAGTTTAAGAAATGTACAACTGTCGGTTCAGCTCTCTGGTGCTCCCTGCTGGCAGTATCACTATACTGTCCTCATGTTTCACAAAAATAGTTTTGAGAGACGTTGTCAGTTTTGTATGTTGCTTAAATCCTCCAAAGCGGTTGGCAGTAAACATCAGGTCACGGTACGCCACGGAGTCAATGAGCTCGAGTTGAAAAAGAAAAAGCTTACAGCACCTGGTATTCCCAGGACGGTCTCCCATCCAAGTACTAACCAGGCCCGACCCTGCTTAGCTTCCGAGTTCAGACGAGATCGGGCGTGTTCAGGGTGGTATGGCCGTAGACAATTAGTGAAGGCGCAAAACCAGGATTTATACAGTAGCACATAAGGAGTGAGAAAGCTGCTGAGGCTCGACGTTACACTTTTACAAAAACAATCATTAGTTAGATATAAACGGCAGTAATTGATTCAGTAGGACTCCTTATCCATGTAAACGATCATTGTGACATCTGAATTCATTAATTATCTGAAATACACTGCGTGTGCGTGTGATGTTAAATGTTTGAACCAAGGTTAACGGTTAAAGTGTCAGAGAATGGGTGGGGATTTTTTGACGTCCTCCCATGATCTGAAGTGAGCGTGCGTGTTTGTGTTGGTGAAAGTTTAAGAAATGTACAACTGTCGGTTCAGCTCTCTGGTGCTCCCTGCTGGCAGTATCACTATACTGTCCTCATGTTTCACAAAAACAGTTTTGAGAGACGTTGTCAGTTTTTGTATGTTGCTTAAATCCTCCAAAGCGGTTGGCAGTAAACATCAGGTCACGGTACGCCACGGAGTCAATGAGCTCGAGTTGAAAAAGAAAAAGCTTACAGCACCTGGTATTCCCAGGCGGTCTCCCATCCAAGTACTAACCAGGCCCGACCCTGCTTAGCTTCCGAGATCAGACGAGATCGGGCATGTTCAGGGTGGTATGGCCGGAAGCAATTAGTGCAGGCGCAAAACCAGGTTTTATACAGTAGCACATAAGGAGTGAGAAAGCTGCTGAGGCTCGACGTTACACTCTTTACAAAAACAATCATTAGTTAGATATAAACGGCAGTAATTGATTCAGTAGGACTCCTTATCCATGTAAACGATCATTGTGACATCTGAATTCATTAATTATCTGAAATACACTGCAGTGTGCGTGTGATGTTAAATGTTTGAACCAAGGTTAACGGTTAAAGTGTCAGAGAATGGGTGGTGATTTTTTGACGTCCTCCCATGATCTGAAGTGAGCGTGCGTGTTTGTGTTGGTGAAAGTTTAAGAAATGTACAACTGTCGGTTCAGCTCTCTGGTGCTCCCTGCTGGCAGTATCACTATACTGTCCTCATGTTTCACAAAAACAGTTTTGAGAGACGTTGTCAGTTTTTGTATGTTGCTTAAATCCTCCAAAGCGGTTGGCAGTAAACATCAGGTCACGGTACGCCACGGTAGGCCACGGAGTTAATGAGCTCGAGTTGAAAAAGAAAAAGCTTACAGCACCTGGTATTCCCAGGCGGTCTCCCTTCCAAGTACTAACCAGGCCCGACCCTGCTTAGCTTCCGAGATCAGACGAGATCGGGCGTGTTCAGGGTGTTATGGCCGTAAGCAATTAGTGCAGGCGCAAAACCAGGTTTCATACAGTAGCACATAAGGAGTGAGAAAGCTGCTGAGGCTCGACGTTACACTTTTACAAAAACAATCATTAGTTAGATATAAACGGCAGTAATTGATTCAGTAGGACTCCTTATCCATGTAAACGATCATTGTGACATCTGAATTCATTAATTATCTGAAATACACTGCGTGTGCGTGTGATGTTAAATGTTTGAACCAAGGTTAACGATTAAAGTGTCAGAGAATGGGTGGTGATTTTTTGACGTCCTCCCATGATCTGAAGTGAGCGTGCGTGTTTGTGTTGGTGAAAGTTTAAGAAATGTACAACTGTCGGTTCAGCTCTCTGGTGCTCCCTGCTGGCAGTATCACTATACTGTCCTCATGTTTCACAAAAATAGTTTTGAGAGACGTTGTCAGTTTTTGTATGTTGCTTAAATCCTCCAAAGCGGTTGGCAGTAAACATCAGGTCACGGTACGCCACGGTAGGCCACGGAGTTAATGAGCTCGAGTTGAAAAAGAAAAAGCTTACAGCACCTGGTATTCCCAGGCGGTCTCCCATCCAAGTACTAACCATGCCCGACCCTGCTTAGCTTCCGAGATCAGACGAGATCGGGCGTGTTCAGGGTGGTATGGCCGTAAGCAATTAGTGCAGGCGCAAAACCAGGTTTTATACAGTAGCACATAAGGAGTGAGAAAGCTGCTGAGGCTTGACGTTACACTTTTACAAAAACAATCATTAGTTAGATATAAACGGCAGTAATTGATTCAGTAGGACTCCTTATCCATGTAAACGATCATTGTGACATCTGAATTCATTAATTATCTGAAATACACTGCGTGTGCGTGTGATGTTAAATGTTTGAACCAAGGTTAACGGTTAAAGTGTCAGAGAATGGGTGGTGATTTTTTGACGTCCTCCCATGATCTGAAGTGAGCGTGCGTGTTTGTGTTGGTGAAAGTTTAAGAAATGTACAACTGTCGGTTCAGCTCTCTGGTGCTCCCTGCTGGCAGTATCACTATACTGTCCTCATGTTTCACAAAAATAGTTTTGAGAGACGTTGTCAGTTTTTGTATGTTGCTTAAATCCTCCAAAGCGGTTGGCAGTAAACATCAGGTCACGGTACGCCACGGTAGGCCACGGAGTCAATGAGCTCGAGTTGAAAAAGAAAAAGCTTACAGCACCTGGTATTCCCAGGCGGTCTCCCTTCCAAGTACTAACCAGGCCCGACCCTGCTTAGCTTCCGAGATCAGACGAGATCGGGCGTGTTCAGGGTGGTATGGCCACAAGCAATTAGTGCAGGCGCAAAACCAGGTTTTATACAGTAGCACATAAGGAGTGAGAAAGCTGCTGAGGCTTGACGTTACACTTTTACAAAAACAATCATTAGTTAGATATAAACGGCAGTAATTGATTCAGTAGGACTCCTTATCCATGTAAACGATCATTGTGACATCTGAATTCATTAATTATCTGAAATACACTGCGTGTGCGTGTGATGTTAAATGTTTGAACCAAGGTTAACGGTTAAAGTGTCAGAGAATGGGTGGTGATTTTTTGAC
>NC_079423.1:6881653-6896653 GCF_026213295.1 Gadus chalcogrammus | reverse complement strand
CCGATCGTGCGCTCAACGATGCACCGGGCCAGACGGTGGGCTTCGTTGTATTCCTCATCATGGACGTCTCCCGGGTTATTCACAGGTGTGAAGAGGAATTATTTAAGGGGGGAAAATGCCGTGAAACGCACAGTGCATTCAGGATTAGGACTGATATATGTCGGTTTAAGCCTAATCAATTGTGTTTTAATGTCTTTAGCATTCATATAATTGCAGTCTATTTTTTTCGTAGGATACTCTGCTGTTGTCCTTGATGGGGATATATTTTAACCCTTTTTAACACAATTTTCCTGCGACATTCCTGCGTCTCCCCCTCCTACGGAGCCCATTTCAGCACCGTGTCAGTAGACAGTTACAATCCTACGACGTCGTGAGTGCAGCGAATGCGCGTTCACGTTAAGAGGAGTTTCGGGAAACGCTCCAAAGAAATTGACGATGGATCGCAAGATCCATCGTGAGAATGATCGTACGAGCGTGGATCCATCGTTATCGGGAAACGGGGCCCAGGCCCGACCCTGCTTAGCTTCCAAGTTCAGACGAGATCGGGCGTGTTCAGGGTGGTATGGCCGTAAGCAATTAGTGCAGGCGCAAAACCAGGTTTTATACAGTAGCACATAAGGAGTGAGAAAGCTGCTGAGGCTCGACGTTACACTTTTACAAAAACAATCATTAGTTAGATATAAACGGCAGTAATTGATTCAGTAGGACTCCTTATCCATGTAAACGATCATTGTGACATCTGAATTAATTAATTATCTGAAATACACTGCGTGTGCGTGTGATGTTAAATGTTTGAACCAAGGTTAACGGTTAAAGTGTCAGAGAATGGGTGGGGATTTTTTGACGTCCTCCCATGATCTGAAGTGAGCGTGCGTGTTTGTGTTGGTGAAAGTTTAAGAAATGTACAACTGTCGGTTCAGCTCTCTGGTGCTCCCTGCTGGCAGTATCACTATACTGTCCTCATGTTTCACAAAAACAGTTTTGAGAGACGTTGTCAGTTTTTGTATGTTGCTTAAATCCTCCAAAGCGGTTGGCAGTAAACATCAGGTCACGGTACGCCACGGAGTCAATGAGCTCGAGTTGAAAAAGAATAAGCTTACAGCACCTGGTATTCCCAGGCGGACTCCCATCCAAGTACTAACCAGGCCCGACCCTGCTTAGCTTCCGAGATCAGACGAGATCGGGCGTGTTCAGGGTGGTATGGCCGTAAGCAATTAGTGCAGGCGCAAAACCAGGTTTTATACAGTAGCACATAAGGAGTGAGAAAGCTGCTGAGGCTCGACGTTACACTTTTACAAAAACAATCATTAGTTAGATATAAACGGCAGTAATTGATTCAGTAGGACTCCTTATCCATGTAAACGATCATTGTGACATCTGAATTCATTAATTATCTGAAATACACTGCGTGTGCGTGTGATGTTAAATGTTTGAACCAAGGTTAACGGTTAAAGTGTCAGAGAATGGGTGGGGATTTTTTGACGTCCTCCCATGATCTGAAGTGAGCGTGCGTGTTTGTGTTGGTGAAAGTTTAAGAAATGTACAACTGTCGGTTCAGCTCTCTGGTGCTCCCTGCTGGCAGTATCACTATACTGTCCTCATGTTTCACAAAAATAGTTTTGAGAGACGTTGTCAGTTTTTGTATGTTGCTTAAATCCTCCAAAGCGGTTGGCAGTAAACATCAGGTCACGGTACGCCACGGAGTCAATGAGCTCGAGTTGAAAAAGAAATAAGCTTACAGCACCTGGTATTCCCAGGCGGTCTCCCATCCAAGTACTAACCAGGCCCGACCCTGCTTAGCTTCCGAGATCAGACGAGATCGGGCGTGTTCAGGGTGGTATGGCCGTAAGCAATTAGTGCAGGCGCAAAACCAGGTTTTATACAGTAGCACATAAGGAGTGAGAAAGCTGCTGAGGCTCGACGTTACACTTTTACAAAAACAATCATTAGTTAGATATAAACGGCAGTAATTGATTCAGTAGGACTCCTTATCCATGTAAACGATCATTGTGACATCTGAATTCATTAATTATCTGAAATACACTGCGTGTGCGTGTGATGTTAAATGTTTGAACCAAGGTTAACGGTTAAAGTGTCAGAGAATGGGTGGTGATTTTTTGACGTCCTCCCATGATCTGAAGTGAGCGTGCGTGTTTGTGTTGGTGAAAGTTTAAGAAATGTACAACTGTCGGTTCAGCTCTCTGGTGCTCCCTGCTGGCAGTATCACTATACTGTCCTCATGTTTCACAAAAATAGTTTTGAGAGACGTTGTCAGTTTTTGTATGTTGCTTAAATCCTCCAAAGCGGTTGGCAGTAAACATCAGGTCACGGTACGCCACGGAGTCAATGAGCTCGAGTTGAAAAAGAAAAAGCTTACAGCACCTGGTATTCCCAGGCGGTCTCCCATCCAAGTACTAACCAGGCCCGACCCTGCTTAGCTTCCGAGATCAGACGAGATCGGGCGTGTTCAGGGTGGTATGGCCGTAAGCAATAGTGCAGGCGCAAAACCAGGTTTTATACAGTAGCACATAAGGAGTGAGAAAGCTGCTGAGGCTCGACGTTACACTTTTACAAAAACAATCATTAGTTAGATATAAACGGCAGTAATTGATTCAGTAGGACTCCTTATCCATGTAAACGATCATTGTGACATCTGAATTCATTAATTATCTGAAATACACTGCGTGTGCGTGTGATGTTAAATGTTTGAACCAAGGTTAACGGTTAAAGTGTCAGAGAATGGGTGGTGATTTTTTGACGTCCTCCCATGATCTGAAGTGAGCGTGCGTGTTTGTGTTGGTGAAAGTTTAAGAAATGTACAACTGTCGGTTCAGCTCTCTGGTGCTCCCTGCTGGCAGTATCACTATACTGTCCTCATGTTTCACAAAAATAGTTTTGAGAGACGTTGTCAGTTTTTGTATGTTGCTTAAATCCTCCAAAGCGGTTGGCAGTAAACATCAGGTCACGGTACGCCACGGAGTCAATGAGCTCGAGTTGAAAAAGAAAAAGCTTACAGCACCTGGTATTCCCAGGCGGTCTCCCATCCAAGTACTAACCAGGCCCGACCCTGCTTAGCTTCCGAGATCAGACGAGATTCGGGCGTGTTCAGGGTGGTATGGCCGTAAGCAAATAGTGCAGGCGCAAAACCAGGTTTTATACAGTAGCACATAAGGAGTGAGAAAGCTGCTGAGGCTCGACGTTACACTTTTACAAAAACAATCATTAGTTAGATATAAACGGCAGTAATTGATTCAGTAGGACTCCTTATCCATGTAAACGATCATTGTGACATCTGAATTCATTAATTATCTGAAATACACTGCGTGTGCGTGTGATGTTAAATGTTTGAACCAAGGTTAACGGTTAAAGTGTCAGAGAATGGGTGGTGATTTTTTGACGTCCTCCCATGATCTGAAGTGAGCGTGCGTGTTTGTGTTGGTGAAAGTTTAAGAAATGTACAACTGTCGGTTCAGCTCTCTGGTGCTCCCTGCTGGCAGTATCACTATACTGTCCTCATGTTTCACAAAAATAGTTTTGAGAGACGTTGTCAGTTTTTGTATGTTGCTTAAATCCTCCAAAGCGGTTGGCAGTAAACATCAGGTCACGGTAGCCACGGTAGGCCACGGAGTCAATGAGCTCGAGTTGAAAAAGAAAAAGCTTACAGCACCTGGTATTCCCAGGCGGTCTCCCATCCAAGTACTAACCAGGCCCGACCCTGCTTAGCTTCCGAGATCAGACGAGATCGGGCGTGTTCAGGGTGGTATGGCCGTAAGCAATTAGTGCAGGCGCAAAACCAGGTTTATACAGTAGCACATAAGGAGTGAGAAAGCTGCTGAGGCTCGACGTTACACTTTTACAAAAACAATCATTAGTTAGATATAAACGGCAGTAATTGATTCAGTAGGACTCCTTATCCATGTAAACGATCATTGTGACATCTGAATTCATTAATTATCTGAAATACACTGCGTGTGCGTGTGATGTTAAATGTTTGAACCAAGGTTAACGGTTAAAGTGTCAGAGAATGGGTGGTGATTTTTTGACGTCCTCCCATGATCTGAAGTGAGCGTGCGTGTTTGTGTTGGTGAAAGTTTAAGAAATGTACAACTGTCGGTTCAGCTCTCTGGTGCTCCCTGCTGGCAGTATCACTATACTGTCCTCATGTTTCACAAAAATAGTTTTGAGAGACGTTGTCAGTTTTTGTATGTTGCTTAAATCCTCCAAAGCGGTTGGCAGTAAACATCAGGTCACGGTACGCCACGGAGTCAATGAGCTCGAGTTGAAAAAGAAAAAGCTTACAGCACCTGGTATTCCCAGGCGGTCTCCCATCCAAGTACTAACCAGGCCCGACCCTGCTTAGCTTCCGAGATCAGACGAGATCGGGCGTGTTCAGGGTGGTATGGCCGTAAGCAATTAGTGCAGGCGCAAAACCAGGTTTTATACAGTAGCACATAAGGAGTGAGAAAGCTGCTGAGGCTCGACGTTACACTCTTACAAAAACAATCATTAGTTAGATATAAACGGCAGTAATTGATTCAGTAGGACTCCTTATCCATGTAAACGATCATTGTGACATCTGAATTCATTAATTATCTGAAATACACTGCGTGTGCGTGTGATGTTAAATGTTTGAACCAAGGTTAACGGTTAAAGTGTCAGAGAATGGGTGGTGATTTTTTGACGTCCTCCCATGATCTGAAGTGAGCGTGCGTGTTTGTGTTGGTGAAAGTTTAAGAAATGTACAACTGTCGGTTCAGCTCTCTGGTGCTCCCTGCTGGCAGTATCACTATACTGTCCTCATGTTTCACAAAAATAGTTTTGAGAGACGTTGTCAGTTTTTGTATGTTGCTTAAATCCTCCAAAGCGGTTGGCAGTAAACATCAGGTCACGGTACGCCACGGTAGGCCACGGAGTCAATGAGCTCGAGTTGAAAAAGAAAAAGCTTACAGCACCTGGTATTCCCAGGCGGTCTCCCATCCAAGTACTAACCAGGCCCGACCCTGCTTAGCTTCCGAGATCAGACGAGATCGGGCGTGTTCAGGGTGGTATGGCCGTAAGCAATTAGTGCAGGCGCAAAACCAGGTTTTATACAGTAGCACATAAGGAGTGAGAAAGCTGCTGAGGCTCGACGTTACACTCTTACAAAAACAATCATTAGTTAGATATAAACGGCAGTAATTGATTCAGTAGGACTCCTTATCCATGTAAACGATCATTGTGACATCTGAATTCATTAATTATCTGAAATACACTGCGTGTGCGTGTGATGTTAAATGTTTGAACCAAGGTTAACGGTTAAAGTGTCAGAGAATGGGTGGTGATTTTTTGACGTCCTCCCATGATCTGAAGTGAGCGTGCGTGTTTGTGTTGGTGAAAGTTTAAGAAATGTACAACTGTCGGTTCAGCTCTCTGGTGCTCCCTGCTGGCAGTATCACTATACTGTCCTCATGTTTCACAAAAATAGTTTTGAGAGACGTTGTCAGTTTTTGTATGTTGCTTAAATCCTCCAAAGCGGTTGGCAGTAAACATCAGGTCACGGTACGCCACGGTAGGCCACGGAGTCAATGAGCTCGAGTTGAAAAAGAAAAAGCTTACAGCACCTGGTATTCCCAGGCGGTCTCCCATCCAAGTACTAACCAGGCCCGACCCTGCTTAGCTTCCGAGATCAGACGAGATCGGGCGTGTTCAGGGTGGTATGGCCGTAAGCAAATAGTGCAGGCGCAAAACCAGGTTTTATACAGTAGCACATAAGGAGTGAGAAAGCTGCTGAGGCTCGACGTTACACTCTTACAAAAACAATCATTAGTTAGATATAAACGGCAGTAATTGATTCAGTAGGACTCCTTATCCATGTAAACGATCATTGTGACATCTGAATTCATTAATTATCTGAAATACACTGCGTGTGCGTGTGATGTTAAATGTTTGAACCAAGGTTAACGGTTAAAGTGTCAGAGAATGGGTGGTGATTTTTTGACGTCCTCCCATGATCTGAAGTGAGCGTGCGTGTTTGTGTTGGTGAAAGTTTAAGAAATGTACAACTGTCGGTTCAGCTCTCTGGTGCTCCCTGCTGGCAGTATCACTATACTGTCCTCATGTTTCACAAAAATAGTTTTGAGAGACGTTGTCAGTTTTTGTATGTTGCTTAAATCCTCCAAAGCGGTTGGCAGTAAACATCAGGTCACGGTACGCCACGGTAGGCCACGGAGTCAATGAGCTCGAGTTGAAAAAGAAAAAGCTTACAGCACCTGGTATTCCCAGGCGGTCTCCCATCCAAGTACTAACCAGGCCCGACCCTGCTTAGCTTCCGAGATTCAGACGAGATCGGGCGTGTTCAGGGTGGTATGGCCGTAAGCAAATTAGTGCAGGCGCAAAACCAGGTTTTATACAGTAGCACATAAGGAGTGAGAAAGCTGCTGAGGCTCGACGTTACACTTTACAAAAACAATCATTAGTTAGATATAAACGGCAGTAATTGATTCAGTAGGACTCCTTATCCATGTAAACGATCATTGTGACATCTGAATTCATTAATTATCTGAAATACACTGCGTGTGCGTGTGATGTTAAATGTTTGAACCAAGGTTAACGGTTAAAGTGTCAGAGAATGGGTGGTGATTTTTTGACGTCCTCCCATGATCTGAAGTGAGCGTGCGTGTTTGTGTTGGTGAAAGTTTAAGAAATGTACAACTGTCGGTTCAGCTCTCTGGTGCTCCCTGCTGGCAGTATCACTATACTGTCCTCATGTTTCACAAAAATAGTTTTGAGAGACGTTGTCAGTTTTTGTATGTTGCTTAAATCCTCCAAAGCGGTTGGCAGTAAACATCAGGTCACGGTACGCCACGGAGTCAATGAGCTCGAGTTGAAAAAGAAAAAGCTTACAGCACCTGGTATTCCCAGGCGGTCTCCCATCCAAGTACTAACCAGGCCCGACCCTGCTTAGCTTCCGAGATCAGACGAGATCGGGCGTGTTCAGGGTGGTATGGCCGTAAGACAATTAGTGCAGGCGCAAAACCAGGTTTTATACAGTAGCACATAAGGAGTGAGAAAGCTGCTGAGGCTCGACGTTACACTTTTACAAAAACAATCATTAGTTAGATATAAACGGCAGTAATTGATTCAGTAGGACTCCTTATCCATGTAAACGATCATTGTGACATCTGAATTCATTAATTATCTGAAATACACTGCGTGTGCGTGTGATGTTAAATGTTTGAACCAAGGTTAACGGTTAAAGTGTCAGAGAATGGGTGGTGATTTTTTGACGTCCTCCCATGATCTGAAGTGAGCGTGCGTGTTTGTGTTGGTGAAAGTTTAAGAAATGTACAACTGTCGGTTCAGCTCTCTGGTGCTCCCTGCTGGCAGTATCACTATACTGTCCTCATGTTTCACAAAAACAGTTTTGAGAGACGTTGTCAGTTTTTGTATGTTGCTTAAATCCTCCAAAGCGGTTGGCAGTAAACATCAGGTCACGGTACGCCACGGAGTCAATGAGCTCGAGTTGAAAAAGAAAAGCTTACAGCACCTGGTATTCCCAGGCGGTCTCCCATCCAAGTACTAACCAGGCCCGACCCTGCTTAGCTTCCGAGATCAGACGAGATCGGGCGTGTTCAGGGTGGTATGGCCGTAAGCAATTAGTGCAGGCGCAAAACCAGGTTTTATACAGTAGCACATAAGGAGTGAGAAAGCTGCTGAGGCTCGACGTTACACTCTTACAAAAACAATCATTAGTTAGATATAAACGGCAGTAATTGATTCAGTAGGACTCCTTATCCATGTAAACGATCATTGTGACATCTGAATTCATTAATTATCTGAAATACACTGCGTGTGCGTGTGATGTTAAATGTTTGAACCAAGGTTAACGGTTAAAGTGTCAGAGAATGGGTGGTGATTTTTTGACGTCCTCCCATGATCTGAAGTGAGCGTGCGTGTTTGTGTTGGTGAAAGTTTAAGAAATGTACAACTGTCGGTTCAGCTCTCTGGTGCTCCCTGCTGGCAGTATCACTATACTGTCCTCATGTTTCACAAAAATAGTTTTGAGAGACGTTGTCAGTTTTTGTATGTTGCTTAAATCCTCCAAAGCGGTTGGCAGTAAACATCAGGTCACGGTACGCCACGGTAGGCCACGGAGTCAATGAGCTCGAGTTGAAAAAGAAAAAGCTTACAGCACCTGGTATTCCCAGGCGGTCTCCCATCCAAGTACTAACCAGGCCCGACCCTGCTTAGCTTCCGAGATCAGACGAGATCGGGCGTGTTCAGGGTGGTATGGCCGTAAGCAAATTAGTGCAGGCGCAAAACCAGGTTTTATACAGTAGCACATAAGGAGTGAGAAAGCTGCTGAGGCTCGACGTTACACTTTTACAAAAACAATCATTAGTTAGATATAAACGGCAGTAATTGATTCAGTAGGACTCCTTATCCATGTAAACGATCATTGTGACATCTGAATTCATTAATTATCTGAAATACACTGCGTGTGCGTGTGATGTTAAATGTTTGAACCAAGGTTAACGGTTAAAGTGTCAGAGAATGGGTGGTGATTTTTTGACGTCCTCCCATGATCTGAAGTGAGCGTGCGTGTTTGTGTTGGTGAAAGTTTAAGAAATGTACAACTGTCGGTTCAGCTCTCTGGTGCTCCCTGCTGGCAGTATCACTATACTGTCCTCATGTTTCACAAAAATAGTTTTGAGAGACGTTGTCAGTTTTTGTATGTTGCTTAAATCCTCCAAAGCGGTTGGCAGTAAACATCAGGTCACGGTACGCCACGGAGTCAATGAGCTCGAGTTGAAAAAGAAAAAGCTTACAGCACCTGGTATTCCCAGGCGGACTCCCATCCAAGTACTAACCAGGCCCGACCCTGCTTAGCTTCCGAGATCAGACGAGATCGGGCGTGTTCAGGGTGGTATGGCCGTAAGCAATTAGTGCAGGCGCAAAACCAGGTTTTATACAGTAGCACATAAGGAGTGAGAAAGCTGCTGAGGCTCGACGTTACACTTTACAAAAACAATCATTAGTTAGATATAAACGGCAGTAATTGATTCAGTAGGACTCCTTATCCATGTAAACGATCATTGTGACATCTGAATTCATTAATTATCTGAAATACACTGCGTGTGCGTGTGATGTTAAATGTTTGAACCAAGGTTAACGGTTAAAGTGTCAGAGAATGGGTGGTGATTTTTTGACGTCCTCCCATGATCTGAAGTGAGCGTGCGTGTTTGTGTTGGTGAAAGTTTAAGAAATGTACAACTGTCGGTTCAGCTCTCTGGTGCTCCCTGCTGGCAGTATCACTATACTGTCCTCATGTTTCACAAAAATAGTTTTGAGAGACGTTGTCAGTTTTTGTATGTTGCTTAAATCCTCCAAAGCGGTTGGCAGTAAACATCAGGTCACGGTAAGCCACGGTAGGCCACGGAGTCAATGAGCTCGAGTTGAAAAAGAAAAAGCTTACAGCACCTGGTATTCCCAGGCGGTCTCCCATCCAAGTACTAACCAGGCCCGACCCTGCTTAGCTTCCGAGATCAGACGAGATCGGGCGTGTTCAGGGTGGTATGGCCGTAAGCAATTAGTGCAGGCGCAAAACCAGGTTTTATACAGTAGCACATAAGGAGTGAGAAAGCTGCTGAGGCTCGACGTTACACTTTTACAAAAACAATCATTAGTTAGATATAAACGGCAGTAATTGATTCAGTAGGACTCCTTATCCATGTAAACGATCATTGTGACATCTGAATTCATTAATTATCTGAAATACACTGCGTGTGCGTGTGATGTTAAATGTTTGAACCAAGGTTAACGGTTAAAGTGTCAGAGAATGGGTGGTGATTTTTGACGTCCTCCCATGATCTGAAGTGAGCGTGCGTGTTTGTGTTGGTGAAAGTTTAAGAAATGTACAACTGTCGGTTCAGCTCTCTGGTGCTCCCTGCTGGCAGTATCACTATACTGTCCTCATGTTTCACAAAAATAGTTTTGAGAGACGTTGTCAGTTTTTGTATGTTGCTTAAATCCTCCAAAGCGGTTGGCAGTAAACATCAGGTCACGGTACGCACGGTAGGCCACGGAGTCAATGAGCTCGAGTTGAAAAAGAAAAAGCTTACAGCACCTGGTATTCCCAGGCGGTCTCCCATCCAAGTACTAACCAGGCCCGACCCTGCTTAGCTTCCGAGATCAGACGAGATCGGGCGTGTTCAGGGTGGTATGGCCGTAAGCAATTAGTGCAGGCGCAAAACCAGGTTTTATACAGTAGCACATAAGGAGTGAGAAAGCTGCTGAGGCTCGACGTTACACTTTTACAAAAACAATCATTAGTTAGATATAAACGGCAGTAATTGATTCAGTAGGACTCCTTATCCATGTAAACGATCATTGTGACATCTGAATTCATTAATTATCTGAAATACACTGCGTGTGCGTGTGATGTTAAATGTTTGAACCAAGGTTAACGGTTAAAGTGTCAGAGAATGGGTGGTGATTTTTTGACGTCCTCCCATGATCTGAAGTGAGCGTGCGTGTTTGTGTTGGTGAAAGTTTAAGAAATGTACAACTGTCGGTTCAGCTCTCTGGTGCTCCCTGCTGGCAGTATCACTATACTGTCCTCATGTTTCACAAAAATAGTTTTGAGAGACGTTGTCAGTTTTTGTATGTTGCTTAAATCCTCCAAAGCGGTTGGCAGTAAACATCAGGTCACGGTACGCCACGGTAGGCCACGGAGTCAATGAGCTCGAGTTGAAAAAGAAAAAGCTTACAGCACCTGGTATTCCCAGGCGGTCTCCCATCCAAGTACTAACCAGGCCCGACCCTGCTTAGCTTCCGAGATCAGACGAGATCGGGCGTGTTCAGGGTGGTATGGCCGTAAGCAATTAGTGCAGGCGCAAAACCAGGTTTTATACAGTAGCACATAAGGAGTGAGAAAGCTGCTGAGGCTCGACGTTACACTTTACAAAAACAATCATTAGTTAGATATAAACGGCAGTAATTGATTCAGTAGGACTCCTTATCCATGTAAACGATCATTGTGACATCTGAATTCATTAATTATCTGAAATACACTGCGTGTGCGTGTGATGTTAAATGTTTGAACCAAGGTTAACGGTTAAAGTGTCAGAGAATGGGTGGTGATTTTTTGACGTCCTCCCATGATCTGAAGTGAGCGTGCGTGTTTGTGTTGGTGAAAGTTTAAGAAATGTACAACTGTCGGTTCAGCTCTCTGGTGCTCCCTGCTGGCAGTATCACTATACTGTCCTCATGTTTCACAAAAATAGTTTTGAGAGACGTTGTCAGTTTTTGTATGTTGCTTAAATCCTCCAAAGCGGTTGGCAGTAAACATCAGGTCACGGTACGCCACGGTAGGCCACGGAGTCAATGAGCTCGAGTTGAAAAAGAAAAAGCTTACAGCACCTGGTATTCCCAGGCGGTCTCCCATCCAAGTACTAACCAGGCCCGACCCTGCTTAGCTTCCGAGATCAGACGAGATCGGGCGTGTTCAGGGTGGTATGGCCGTAAGCAATTAGTGCAGGCGCAAAACCAGGTTTTATACAGTAGCACATAAGGAGTGAGAAAGCTGCTGAGGCTCGACGTTACACTTTTACAAAAACAATCATTAGTTAGATATAAACGGCAGTAATTGATTCAGTAGGACTCCTTATCCATGTAAACGATCATTGTGACATCTGAATTCATTAATTATCTGAAATACACTGCGTGTGCGTGTGATGTTAAATGTTTGAACCAAGGTTAACGGTTAAAGTGTCAGAGAATGGGTGGTGATTTTTTGACGTCCTCCCATGATCTGAAGTGAGCGTGCGTGTTTGTGTTGGTGAAAGTTTAAGAAATGTACAACTGTCGGTTCAGCTCTCTGGTGCTCCCTGCTGGCAGTATCACTATACTGTCCTCATGTTTCACAAAAATAGTTTTGAGAGACGTTGTCAGTTTTTGTATGTTGCTTAAATCCTCCAAAGCGGTTGGCAGTAAACATCAGGTCACGGTACGCCACGGTAGGCCACGGAGTCAATGAGCTCGAGTTGAAAAAGAAAAAGCTTACAGCACCTGGTATTCCCAGGCGGTCTCCCATCCAAGTACTAACCAGGCCCGACCCTGCTTAGCTTCCGAGATCAGACGAGATCGGGCGTGTTCAGGGTGGTATGGCCGTAAGCAATTAGTGCAGGCGCAAAACCAGGTTTTATACAGTAGCACATAAGGAGTGAGAAAGCTGCTGAGGCTCGACGTTACACTTTACAAAAACAATCATTAGTTAGATATAAACGGCAGTAATTGATTCAGTAGGACTCCTTATCCATGTAAACGATCATTGTGACATCTGAATTCATTAATTATCTGAAATACACTGCGTGTGCGTGTGATGTTAAATGTTTGAACCAAGGTTAACGGTTAAAGTGTCAGAGAATGGGTGGTGATTTTTTGACGTCCTCCCATGATCTGAAGTGAGCGTGCGTGTTTGTGTTGGTGAAAGTTTAAGAAATGTACAACTGTCGGTTCAGCTCTCTGGTGCTCCCTGCTGGCAGTATCACTATACTGTCCTCATGTTTCACAAAAATAGTTTTGAGAGACGTTGTCAGTTTTTGTATGTTGCTTAAATCCTCCAAAGCGGTTGGCAGTAAACATCAGGTCACGGTACGCCACGGTAGGCCACGGAGTCAATGAGCTCGAGTTGAAAAAGAAAAAGCTTACAGCACCTGGTATTCCCAGGCGGTCTCCCATCCAAGTACTAACCAGGCCCGACCCTGCTTAGCTTCCGAGATCAGACGAGATCGGGCGTGTTCAGGGTGGTATGGCCGTAAGCAATTAGTGCAGGCGCAAAACCAGGTTTATACAGTAGCACATAAGGAGTGAGAAAGCTGCTGAGGCTCGACGTTACACTTTACAAAAACAATCATTAGTTAGATATAAACGGCAGTAATTGATTCAGTAGGACTCCTTATCCATGTAAACGATCATTGTGACATCTGAATTCATTAATTATCTGAAATACACTGCGTGTGCGTGTGATGTTAAATGTTTGAACCAAGGTTAACGGTTAAAGTGTCAGAGAATGGGTGGTGATTTTTTGACGTCCTCCCATGATCTGAAGTGAGCGTGCGTGTTTGTGTTGGTGAAAGTTTAAGAAATGTACAACTGTCGGTTCAGCTCTCTGGTGCTCCCTGCTGGCAGTATCACTATACTGTCCTCATGTTTCACAAAAATAGTTTTGAGAGACGTTGTCAGTTTTTGTATGTTGCTTAAATCCTCCAAAGCGGTTGGCAGTAAACATCAGGTCACGGTACGCCACGGTAGGCCACGGAGTCAATGAGCTCGAGTTGAAAAAGAAAAAGCTTACAGCACCTGGTATTCCCAGGCGGTCTCCCATCCAAGTACTAACCAGGCCCGACCCTGCTTAGCTTCCGAGATCAGACGAGATCGGGCGTGTTCAGGGTGGTATGGCCGTAAGCAATTAGTGCAGGCGCAAAACCAGGTTTTATACAGTAGCACATAAGGAGTGAGAAAGCTGCTGAGGCTCGACGTTACACTCTTACAAAAACAATCATTAGTTAGATATAAACGGCAGTAATTGATTCAGTAGGACTCCTTATCCATGTAAACGATCATTGTGACATCTGAATTCATTAATTATCTGAAATACACTGCGTGTGCGTGTGATGTTAAATGTTTGAACCAAGGTTAACGGTTAAAGTGTCAGAGAATGGGTGGTGATTTTTTGACGTCCTCCCATGATCTGAAGTGAGCGTGCGTGTTTGTGTTGGTGAAAGTTTAAGAAATGTACAACTGTCGGTTCAGCTCTCTGGTGCTCCCTGCTGGCAGTATCACTATACTGTCCTCATGTTTCACAAAAATAGTTTTGAGAGACGTTGTCAGTTTTTGTATGTTGCTTAAATCCTCCAAAGCGGTTGGCAGTAAACATCAGGTCACGGTACGCCACGGAGTCAATGAGCTCGAGTTGAAAAAGAAAAAGCTTACAGCACCTGGTATTCCCAGGCGGTCTCCCATCCAAGTACTAACCAGGCCCGACCCTGCTTAGCTTCCGAGATCAGACGAGATCGGGCGTGTTCAGGGTGGTATGGCCGTAAGCAATTAGTGCAGGCGCAAAACCAGGTTTTATACAGTAGCACATAAGGAGTGAGAAAGCTGCTGAGGCTCGACGTTACACTCTTACAAAAACAATCATTAGTTAGATATAAACGGCAGTAATTGATTCAGTAGGACTCCTTATCCATGTAAACGATCATTGTGACATCTGAATTCATTAATTATCTGAAATACACTGCGTGTGCGTGTGATGTTAAATGTTTGAACCAAGGTTAACGGTTAAAGTGTCAGAGAATGGGTGGTGATTTTTTGACGTCCTCCCATGATCTGAAGTGAGCGTGCGTGTTTGTGTTGGTGAAAGTTTAAGAAATGTACAACTGTCGGTTCAGCTCTCTGGTGCTCCCTGCTGGCAGTATCACTATACTGTCCTCATGTTTCACAAAAATAGTTTTGAGAGACGTTGTCAGTTTTTGTATGTTGCTTAAAATCCTCCAAAGCGGTTGGCAGTAAACATCAGGTCACGGTACGCCACGGAGTCAATGAGCTCGAGTTGAAAAAGAAAAAGCTTACAGCACCTGGTATTCCCAGGCGGTCTCCCATCCAAGTACTAACCAGGCCCGACCCTGCTTAGCTTCCGAGATCAGACGAGATCGGGCGTGTTCAGGGTGGTATGGCCGTAAGCAATTAGTGCAGGCGCAAAACCAGGTTTTATACAGTAGCACATAAGGAGTGAGAAAGCTGCTGAGGCTCGACGTTACACTCTTACAAAAACAATCATTAGTTAGATATAAACGGCAGTAATTGATTCAGTAGGACTCCTTATCCATGTAAACGATCATTGTGACATCTGAATTCATTAATTATCTGAAATACACTGCGTGTGCGTGTGATGTTAAATGTTTGAACCAAGGTTAACGGTTAAAGTGTCAGAGAATGGGTGGTGATTTTTTGACGTCC
>NC_079423.1:6876578-6881553 GCF_026213295.1 Gadus chalcogrammus | reverse complement strand
ATCCAAGTACTAACCAGGCCCGACCCTGCTTAGCTTCCGAGATCAGACGAGATCGGGCGTGTTCAGGGTGGTATGGCCGTAAGCAATTAGTGCAGGCGCAAAACCAGGTTTTATACAGTAGCACATAAGGAGTGAGAAAGCTGCTGAGGCTCGACGTTACACTCTTACAAAAACAATCATTAGTTAGATATAAACGGCAGTAATTGATTCAGTAGGACTCCTTATCCATGTAAACGATCATTGTGACATCTGAATTCATTAATTATCTGAAATACACTGCGTGTGCGTGTGATGTTAAATGTTTGAACCAAGGTTAACGGTTAAAGTGTCAGAGAATGGGTGGTGATTTTTTGACGTCCTCCCATGATCTGAAGTGAGCGTGCGTGTTTGTGTTGGTGAAAGTTTAAGAAATGTACAACTGTCGGTTCAGCTCTCTGGTGCTCCCTGCTGGCAGTATCACTATACTGTCCTCATGTTTCACAAAAATAGTTTTGAGAGACGTTGTCAGTTTTTGTATGTTGCTTAAATCCTCCAAAGCGGTTGGCAGTAAACATCAGGTCACGGTACGCCACGGTAGGCCACGGAGGCAATGAGCTCGAGTTGAAAAAGAAAAAGCTTACAGCACCTGGTATTCCCAGGCGGTCTCCCATCCAAGTACTAACCAGGCCCGACCCTGCTTAGCTTCCGAGATCAGACGAGATCGGGCGTGTTCAGGGTGGTATGGCCGTAAGCAATTAGTGCAGGCGCAAAACCAGGTTTTATACAGTAGCACATAAGGAGTGAGAAAGCTGCTGAGGCTAGACGTTACACTTTTACAAAAACAATCATTAGTTAGATATAAACGGCAGTAATTGATTCAGTAGGACTCCTTATCCATGTAAACGATCATTGTGACATCTGAATTCATTAATTATCTGAAATACACTGCGTGTGCGTGTGATGTTAAATGTTTGAACCAAGGTTAACGGTTAAAGTGTCAGAGAATGGGTGGTGATTTTTTGACGTCCTCCCATGATCTGAAGTGAGCGTGCGTGTTTGTGTTGGTGAAAGTTTAAGAAATGTACAACTGTCGGTTCAGCTCTCTGGTGCTCCCTGCTGGCAGTATCACTATACTGTCCTCATGTTTCACAAAAATAGTTTTGAGAGACGTTGTCAGTTTTTGTATGTTGCTTAAATCCTCCAAAGCGGTTGGCAGTAAACATCAGGTCACGGTACGCCACGGTAGGCCACGGAGTCAATGAGCTCGAGTTGAAAAAGAAAAAGCTTACAGCACCTGGTATTCCCAGGCGGTCTCCCATCCAAGTACTAACCAGGCCCGACCCTGCTTAGCTTCCGAGATCAGACGAGATCGGGCGTGTTCAGGGTGGTATGGCCGTAAGCAATTAGTGCAGGCGCAAAACCAGGTTTTATACAGTAGCACATAAGGAGTGAGAAAGCTGCTGAGGCTCGACGTTACACTTTTACAAAAACAATCATTAGTTAGATATAAACGGCAGTAATTGATTCAGTAGGACTCCTTATCCATGTAAACGATCATTGTGACATCTGAATTCATTAATTATCTGAAATACACTGCGTGTGCGTGTGATGTTAAATGTTTGAACCAAGGTTAACGGTTAAAGTGTCAGAGAATGGGTGGTGATTTTTTGACGTCCTCCCATGATCTGAAGTGAGCGTGCGTGTTTGTGTTGGTGAAAGTTTAAGAAATGTACAACTGTCGGTTCAGCTCTCTGGTGCTCCCTGCTGGCAGTATCACTATACTGTCCTCATGTTTCACAAAAATAGTTTTGAGAGACGTTGTCAGTTTTTGTATGTTGCTTAAATCCTCCAAAGCGGTTGGCAGTAAACATCAGGTCACGGTACGCCACGGTAGGCCACGGAGTCAATGAGCTCGAGTTGAAAAAGAAAAAGCTTACAGCACCTGGTATTCCCAGGCGGTCTCCCATCCAAGTACTAACCAGGCCCGACCCTGCTTAGCTTCCGAGATCAGACGAGATCGGGCGTGTTCAGGGTGGTATGGCCGTAAGCAATTAGTGCAGGCGCAAAACCAGGTTTTATACAGTAGCACATAAGGAGTGAGAAAGCTGCTGAGGCTCGACGTTACACTTTTACAAAAACAATCATTAGTTAGATATAAACGGCAGTAATTGATTCAGTAGGACTCCTTATCCATGTAAACGATCATTGTGACATCTGAATTCATTAATTATCTGAAATACACTGCGTGTGCGTGTGATGTTAAATGTTTGAACCAAGGTTAACGGTTAAAGTGTCAGAGAATGGGTGGTGATTTTTTGACGTCCTCCCATGATCTGAAGTGAGCGTGCGTGTTTGTGTTGGTGAAAGTTTAAGAAATGTACAACTGTCGGTTCAGCTCTCTGGTGCTCCCTGCTGGCAGTATCACTATACTGTCCTCATGTTTCACAAAAATAGTTTTGAGAGACGTTGTCAGTTTTTGTATGTTGCTTAAATCCTCCAAAGCGGTTGGCAGTAAACATCAGGTCACGGTACGCCACGGTAGGCCACGGAGTCAATGAGCTCGAGTTGAAAAAGAAAAAGCTTACAGCACCTGGTATTCCCAGGCGGTCTCCCATCCAAGTACTAACCAGGCCCGACCCTGCTTAGCTTCCGAGATCAGACGAGATCGGGCGTGTTCAGGGTGGTATGGCCGTAAGCAATTAGTGCAGGCGCAAAACCAGGTTTTATACAGTAGCACATAAGGAGTGAGAAAGCTGCTGAGGCTCGACGTTACACTCTTACAAAAACAATCATTAGTTAGATATAAACGGCAGTAATTGATTCAGTAGGACTCCTTATCCATGTAAACGATCATTGTGACATCTGAATTCATTAATTATCTGAAATACACTGCGTGTGCGTGTGATGTTAAATGTTTGAACCAAGGTTAACGGTTAAAGTGTCAGAGAATGGGTGGTGATTTTTTGACGTCCTCCCATGATCTGAAGTGAGCGTGCGTGTTTGTGTTGGTGAAAGTTTAAGAAATGTACAACTGTCGGTTCAGCTCTCTGGTGCTCCCTGCTGGCAGTATCACTATACTGTCCTCATGTTTCACAAAAATAGTTTTGAGAGACGTTGTCAGTTTTTGTATGTTGCTTAAATCCTCCAAAGCGGTTGGCAGTAAACATCAGGTCACGGTACGCCACGGTAGGCCACGGAGGCAATGAGCTCGAGTTGAAAAAGAAAAAGCTTACAGCACCTGGTATTCCCAGGCGGTCTCCCATCCAAGTACTAACCAGGCCCGACCCTGCTTAGCTTCCGAGATCAGACGAGATCGGGCGTGTTCAGGGTGGTATGGCCGTAAGCAATTAGTGCAGGCGCAAAACCAGGTTTTATACAGTAGCACATAAGGAGTGAGAAAGCTGCTGAGGCTCGACGTTACACTTTTACAAAAACAATCATTAGTTAGATATAAACGGCAGTAATTGATTCAGTAGGACTCCTTATCCATGTAAACGATCATTGTGACATCTGAATTCATTAATTATCTGAAATACACTGCGTGTGCGTGTGATGTTAAATGTTTGAACCAAGGTTAACGGTTAAAGTGTCAGAGAATGGGTGGTGATTTTTTGACGTCCTCCCATGATCTGAAGTGAGCGTGCGTGTTTGTGTTGGTGAAAGTTTAAGAAATGTACAACTGTCGGTTCAGCTCTCTGGTGCTCCCTGCTGGCAGTATCACTATACTGTCCTCATGTTTCACAAAAATAGTTTTGAGAGACGTTGTCAGTTTTTGTATGTTGCTTAAATCCTCCAAAGCGGTTGGCAGTAAACATCAGGTCACGGTACGCCACGGTAGGCCACGGAGTCAATGAGCTCGAGTTGAAAAAGAAAAAGCTTACAGCACCTGGTATTCCCAGGCGGTCTCCCATCCAAGTACTAACCAGGCCCGACCCTGCTTAGCTTCCGAGATCAGACGAGATCGGGCGTGTTCAGGGTGGTATGGCCGTAAGCAATTAGTGCAGGCGCAAAACCAGGTTTTATACAGTAGCACATAAGGAGTGAGAAAGCTGCTGAGGCTCGACGTTACACTTTTACAAAAACAATCATTAGTTAGATATAAACGGCAGTAATTGATTCAGTAGGACTCCTTATCCATGTAAACGATCATTGTGACATCTGAATTCATTAATTATCTGAAATACACTGCGTGTGCGTGTGATGTTAAATGTTTGAACCAAGGTTAACGGTTAAAGTGTCAGAGAATGGGTGGTGATTTTTTGACGTCCTCCCATGATCTGAAGTGAGCGTGCGTGTTTGTGTTGGTGAAAGTTTAAGAAATGTACAACTGTCGTTTCAGCTCTCTGGTGCTCCCTGCTGGCAGTATCACTATACTGTCCTCATGTTTCACAAAAATAGTTTTGAGAGACGTTGTCAGTTTTTGTATGTTGCTTAAATCCTCCAAAGCGGTTGGCAGTAAACATCAGGTCACGGTACGCCACGGTAGGCCACGGAGGCAATGAGCTCGAGTTGAAAAAGAAAAAGCTTACAGCACCTGGTATTCCCAGGCGGTCTCCCATCCAAGTACTAACCAGGCCCGACCCTGCTTAGCTTCCGAGATCAGACGAGATCGGGCGTGTTCAGGGTGGTATGGCCGTAAGCAATTAGTGCAGGCGCAAAACCAGGTTTTATACAGTAGCACATAAGGAGTGAGAAAGCTGCTGAGGCTCGACGTTACACTCTTACAAAAACAATCATTAGTTAGATATAAACGGCAGTAATTGATTCAGTAGGACTCCTTATCCATGTAAACGATCATTGTGACATCTGAATTCATTAATTATCTGAAATACACTGCGTGTGCGTGTGATGTTAAATGTTTGAACCAAGGTTAACGGTTAAAGTGTCAGAGAATGGGTGGTGATTTTTTGACGTCCTCCCATGATCTGAAGTGAGCGTGCGTGTTTGTGTTGGTGAAAGTTTAAGAAATGTACAACTGTCGGTTCAGCTCTCTGGT
>NC_079423.1:6836578-6869078 GCF_026213295.1 Gadus chalcogrammus | reverse complement strand
CGGTTCTGTCCCGTAAAACCCTCTGTCTCCGGAGAGACGCCTGTACGAGAAGTGCGCAGAGGTCCACGGGAACACCCAGAAATGGTGACGCCATTGTCAGAGGAGGGGCTAGGAAGCTGCGCACGCCGATTTAAGTAGCCGATCTCCGGCTAGACTAAGCCGAAAAACTGCTCCCGACCAGGTTTGGTTGCGAGCATAAGTCACCATGGTGATACAGCGACGCTAAAAGAGATCGACTTTCGTGGTACAACTAACCCAGGCTTGGAGCTCAACATACCTCGCTAACCCTCTAAGCGAGCTTCGTGGTACAGGGCCCAGGTCACGGTACGCCACGGAGTCAATGAGCTCGAGTTGAAAAAGAAACAGCTTACAGCACCTGGTATTCCCAGGCGGTCTCCCATCCAAGTACTAACCAGGCCCGACCCTGCTTAGTTTCCGAGATCAGACGAGATCGGGCGTATTCAGGGTGGTATGGCCGTAAGCAATTAGTGCAGGCGCAAAACCAGGTTTTATACAGTAGCACATAAGGAGTGAGAAAGCTGCTGAGGCTCGACGTTACACTTTTACAAAAACAATCATTAGTTAGATATAAACGGCAGTAATTGATTCAGTAGGACTCCTTATCCATGTAAACGATCATTGTGACATCTGAATTCATTAATTATCTGAAATACACTGCGTGTGCGTGTGATGTTAAATGTTTGAACCAAGGTTAACGGTTAAAGTGTCAGAGAATGGGTGGTGATTTTTTGACGTCCTCCCATGATCTGAAGTGAGCGTGCGTGTTTGTGTTGGTGAAAGTTTAAGAAATGTACAACTGTCGGTTCAGCTCTCTGGTGCTCCCTGCTGGCAGTATCACTATACTGTCCTCATGTTTCACAAAAATAGTTTTGAGAGACGTTGTCAGTTTTTGTATGTTGCTTAAATCCTCCAAAGCGGTTGGCAGTAAACATCAGGTCACGGTACGCCACGGTAGGCCACGGAGTCAATGAGCTCGAGTTGAAAAAGAAAATGCTTACAGGACCTGGTATTCCCAGGCGGTCTCCCATCCAAGTACTAACAAGGCCCGACCCTGCTTAGCTTCCGAGATCAGACGAGATCGGGCGTGTTCAGGGTGGTATGGCCGTAAGCAATTATTGCAGGCGCAAAACCAGGTTTTATACAGTAGCACATAAGGAGTGAGAAAGCTGCTGAGGCTCAACGTTACACTTTTACAAAAACAATCATTAGTTAGATATAAACGGCAGTAATTGATTCAGTAGGACTCCTTATCCATGTAAACGATCATTGTGACATCTGAATTCATTAATTATCTGAAATACACTGCGTGTGCGTGTGACGTTAAATGTTTGAACCAAGGTTAACGGTTAAAGTGTCAGAGAATGGGTGGTGATTTTTGACGTCCTCCCATGATCTGAAGTGAGCGTGCGTGTTTGTGTTGGTGAAAGTTTAAGAAATGTACAACTGTCGGTTCAGCTCTCTGGTGCTCCCTGCTGGCAGTATCACTATACTGTCCTCATGTTTCACAAAAATAGTTTTGAGAGACGTTGTCAGTTTTTGTATGTTGCTTAAATCCTCCAAAGCGGTTGGCAGTAAACATCAGGTCACGGTACGCCACGGAGTCAATGAGCTCGAGTTGAAAAAGAAAAAGCTTACAGCACCTGGTATTCCCAGGCGGTCTCCCATCCAAGTACTAACCAGGCCCGACCCTGCTTAGTTTCCGAGATCAGACGAGATCGGGCGTGTTCAGGGTGGTATGGCCGTAAGCAATTAGTGCAGGCGCAAAACCAGGTTTTATACAGTAGCACATAAGGAGTGAGAAAGCTGCTGAGGCTCGACGTTACACTCTTACAAAAACAATCATTAGTTAGATATAAACGGCAGTAATTGATTCAGTAGGACTCCTTATCCATGTAAACGATCATTGTGACATCTGAATTCATTAATTATCTGAAATACACTGCGTGTGCGTGTGATGTTAAATGTTTGAACCAAGGTTAACGGTTAAAGTGTCAGAGAATGGGTGGTGATTTTTTGATGTCCTCCCATGATCTGAAGTGAGCGTGCGTGTTTGCGTTGGTGAAAGTTTAAGAAATGTACAACTGTCGGTTCAGCTCTCTGGTGCTCCCTGCTGGCAGTATCACTATACTGTCCTCATGTTTCACAAAAATAGTTTTGAGAGACGTTGTCAGTTTTTGTATGTTGCTTAAATCCTCCAAAGCGGTTGGCAGTAAACATCAGGTCACGGTACGCCACGGTAGGCCACGGAGTCAATGAGCTTGAGTTGAAAAAGAAAAAGCTTACAGCACCTGGTATTCCCAGGCGGTCTCCCATCCAAGTACTAACCAGGCCCGACCCTGCTTAGCTTCCGAGATCAGACGAGATCGGGCGTTTTTTTTTTTTTTTTTTTTTTTTTTTTTTTTATTCTTTTCTCCTCTCTCTTTCCCTTTCTTTTCTTTCTTTCCTTTCCTCTCTCTTTGTTTCTTTTCTTCTCTCTTCTGCTTCTTTTTCTCTCCTTTATTTCTTCTCTTTCTCTTTCTTCTCCCTCTCTTTTTCTCTCTTTCCCTCTTCTCTTCTTTTTTTTTTGTCTTTGTCGTTTTTCTCTCTCGTTTCTTTATTCTCTTTCTCTTTCCTTTCTCACTTTTTTTTCTCTTTTTCTCTCTCTCTCTTCTTCTCTCTATTCCTTTTTTTTCTCTCTCTCCTCTCTTCTTTCCTTCCTCTCTCTTCTCTCTCTTTTCTCTCCTCTTTCTCCTCTTTCTCGCTTCTTGTTTCTCCTTCACCTTCATCATGTCCAACTCCTTGCTCTTCACCAGTATCGTTGGTTTGCTCGCTGGGGTTTTTCTTCTGCAGAATCATGGCCATTGCATCTGCCCACCCAGCGTTAAGGTTAGTGGGTTCTCCGTCAACCTCCTCAATTCCTTTATCTTCATCGTCTGCCTCATCTCCGTCACTAACTTTAATGTCCTCTTTATCATCAGCATCATCATCATCAGCTTCTTCCTCCTCATCATCGTCATCATCATCCATGTCATTCATGTCATTTTTCTCCTCACTACTTACAGCACAATGGGCTTCTGAGGAGGTCTCCCATCCAAGTACTAACCAGGCCCGACCCTGCTTAGCTTCCGAGATCAGACGAGATCGGGCGTGTTCAGGGTGGTATGGCCGTAAGCAATTACTGCTGGCGTAAAACCAGGTTTTATACAGTAGCACATAAGGAGTGAGAAACCTGCTGAGGCTCGACGTTACACTTTTACAAAAACAATCATTAGTTAGATATAAACGGCAGTAATTGATTCAGTAGGACTCCTTATCCATGTAAACGATCATTGTGACATCTGAATTTATTAATTAACTGCAATACACTGCGTGTGCGTGTGATGTTAAATGTTTGAACCAAGGTTAACGGTTAAAGGGTCAGAGAATGGGTGGTGATTTTTTGACGTCCTCCCATGATCTGAAGTGAGCGTGCGTGTTTGTGTTGGTGAAAGTTTAAGAAATGTACAACTGTCGTTTCAGCTCTCTGGTGCTCCCTGCTGGCAGTATCACTATACTGTCCTCATGTTTCACAAAAATAGTTTTGAGAGACGTTGTCAGTCTTTGTATGTTGCTTAAATCCTCCAAAGCGGTTGGCAGTAAACATCAGGTCACGGTAGGCCACGGAGGCAATGAGCTTGAGTTGAAAAAGAAAAAGCTTACAGCACCTGGTATTCCCAGGCGGTCTCCCATCCAAGTACTAACCAGGCCCGACCCTACTTAGCTTCCGAGATCAGACGAGATCGGGCGTGTTCAGGGTGGTATGGCCGTAAGAAATTAGTGCTGGCGCAAAACCAGGTTTTATACAGAAGAACATAAGGAGTGAGAAAGCTGCTGAGGCTCGACGTTACACTTTTACAAAAACAATCATTAGTTAGATATAAACGGCAGTAATTGATTCAGTAGGACTCCTTATCCAAGTAAACGATCATTGTGACATCTGAATTCATTAATTATCTGAAATACACTGCGTGTGCGTGTGATGTTAAATGTTTGAACCAAGGTTAACGGTTAAAGGGTCAGAAAATGGGTGGTGATTTTTTGACGTCCTCCCATGATCTGAAGTGAGCGTGCGTGTTTGTGTTGGTGAAAGTTTAAGAAATGTACAACTGTCGTTTCAGCTCTCTGGTGCTCCCTGCTGGCAGTATCACTATACTGTCCTCGTGTTTCACAAAAATAGTTTTGAGAGACGTTGTCAGTCTTTGTATGTTGCTTAAATCCTCCAAAGCGGTTGGCAGTAAACATCATGTCACGGTAGGCCACGGAGGCAATGAGCTCGAGTTGAAAAAGAAAAAGCTTACAGCACCTGGTATTCCCAGGCGGTCTCCCATCCAAGTTCTAACCAGGCCCGACCCTGCTTAGCTTCCGAGATCAGACGAGAACGGGCGTGTTCAGGGTGGTATGGCCGTAAGCAATTAGTGCTGGCGCAAAACCAGGTTTTATACAGAAGCACATAAGGAGTGAGAAACCTGCTGAGGCTTGACGTTACACTTTTACAAAAACAATCATTAGTTAGATATAAACGGCAGTAATTGATTCAGTAGGACTCCTTATCCATGTAAACGATCATTGTGACATCTGAATTCATTAATTCTCTGAAATACACTGCGTGTGCGTGTGATGTTAAATGTTTGAACCAAGGTTAACGGTTAAAGTGTCAGAGAATGGGTGGTGATTTTTTGATGTCCTCCCATGATCTGAAGTGAGCGTGCGTGTTTGTGTTGGTGAAAGTTTAAGAAATGTACAACTGTCGTTTCAGCTCTCTGGTGCTCTCTGCTGGCAGTATCACTATACTGTCCTCATGTTTCACAAAAATTGTTTTGAGAGACGTTGTCAGTCTTTGTATGTTGCTTAAATCCTCCAAAGCGGTTGGCAGTAAACATCAGGTCACGGTAGGCCACGGAGGCAATGAGCTCGAGTTGAAAAAGAAAAAGCTTACAGCACCTGGTATTCCCAGGCGGTCTCCCATCCAAGTACTAACCAGGCCCGACCCTGCTTAGCTTCCGAGATCAGACAAGATCGGGCTTGTTCAGGGTGGTATGGCCGTAAGCAAATAGTGCTGGCGCAAAACCAGGTTTTATACAGTAGCACATAAGGAGTGAGAAACCTGCTGAGGCTCGACGTTACACTTTTACAAAAACAATCATTAGTTAGATATAAACGGCAGTAATTGATTCAGTAGGACTCCTTATCCATGTAAACGATCATTGTGACAACTGAATTTATTAATTATCTGCAATACACTGCGTGTGCGTGTGATGTTAAATGTTTGAACCAAGGTTAACGGTTAAAGGGTCAGAGAATGGGTGGTGATTTTTTGACGTCCTCCCATGATCTGAAGTGAGCGTGCGTGTTTGTGTTGGTGAAAGTTTAAGAAATGTACAACTGTCGTTTCAGCTCTCTGGTGCTCCCTGCTGGCAGTATCACTATACTGTCCTCATGTTTCACAAAAATAGTTTTGAGAGACGTTGTCAGTCTTTGTATGTTGCTTAAATCCTCCAAAGCGGTTGGCAGTAAACATCAGGTCACGGTAGGCCACGGAGGCAATGAGCTCGAGTTGAAAAAGAAATTGCTTACAGCACCTGGTATTCCCAGGCGGTCTCCCATCTAAGTACTAACCAGGCCCGACCCTGCTTAGCTTCCGAGATCAGACGAGATCGGGCGTGTTCAGGGTGGTATGCCCGTAAGCAATTAGTTCTGGCGCAAAACCAGGTTTTATACAGTAGCACATAAGGAGTGAGAAAGCTGCTGAGGCTCGACGTTACACTTTTACAAAAACAATCATTAGTTAGATATAAACGGCAGTAATTGATTCAGTAATTGATATCGTTTACTTGGATAAGGACTCCTTATCCAAGTAAACGATCATTGTGACATCTGAATTCATTAATTATCTGAAATACACTGCGTGTGCGTGTGATGTTAATTGTTTGAACCAAGGTTAACGGTTAAAGTGTCAGAGAATGGGTGGTGATTTTTGGACGTCCTCCCATGATCTGAAGTGAGCGTGCGTGTTTGTGTTGGTGAAAGTTTAAGAAATGTACAACTGTCGTTTCAGCTCTCTGGTGCTCCCTGCTGGCAGTATCACTATACTGTCCTCGTGTTTCACAAAAATAGTTTTGAGAGACGTTGTCAGTCTTTGTATGTTGCTTAAATCCTCCAAAGCGGTTGGCAGTAAACATCAGGTCACGGTAGGCCACGGAGGCAATGAGCTCGAGTTGAAAAAGAAAAAGCTTACTGCACCTGGTATTCCCAGGCGGTCTCCCATCCAAGTACTAACCAGGCCCGACCCTGCTTAGCTTCCGAGATCAGACGAGATCGTGCGTGTTCAGGGTGGTATGGCCGTAAGCAATTAGTGCTGGCGCAAAACCAGGTTTTATACAGTAGCACATAAGGAGTGAGAAACCTGCTGAGGCTCGACGTTACACTTTTACAAAAACAATCATTAGTTAGATATAAACGGCAGTAATTGATTCAGTAGGACTCCTTATCCATGTAAACGATCATTGTGACATCTGAATTCATTAATTATCTGAAATACACTGCGTGTGCGTGTGATGTTAAATGTTTGAACCAAGGTTAACGGTTAAAGTGTCAGAGAATGGGTGGTGATTTTTGGACGTCCTCCCATGATCAGGGCCCTGTACCACGAAGCTCGCTTAGAGGGTTAGCGAGGTATGTTGAGCTCCAAGCCTGGGTTAGTTGTACCACGAAAGTCGATCTCTTTTAGCGTCGCTGTATCACCATGGTGACTTATGCTCGCAACCAAACCTGGTCGGGAGCAGTTTTTCGGCTTAGTCTAGCCGGAGATCGGCTACTTAAATCGGCGTGCGCAGCTTCCTTGCCCCTCCTCTGACAATGGCGTCACCATTTGTGGGTGTTCCCGTGGACCTCGGCGCACTTCTCGTACAGGCGTCTCTCCGGAGACAGAGGGTTTTACGGGACAGAACCGATTCCCTGGCATTGTCTGACGATATTCAGATTTCAGACTTTATTGTCATTGTGCTAACAACGAAATTGGGGTTCTTCATGAGAGATACAGATTCTCATAAGAGGGTGTTCGTTATTTGATCGTCCTTTTGGACCTTATGTAGACAATGCTTACTGTTGCGCATTGTTTCTCCGTGACAGAGTGCTAGAGTGGAGGTAGCGCGTCAGTCTTGAATATCTGCGCGGGGGGTTCGACTCCCAAGTGACGCGAATTTATGTGAAGCTTAAAAAGTCCCAATTATCATGCATATGGAATGCTTATTCACTAAAGCTTATGGAATTATATATTTGTGCTTATTTCGAACTTGAACCCATATTTTAAAGGCCGTGCTGGCACCACATCTATGGGGGTAAAATGCATGATGATAGACCGGCGAATTTGAACCCCGGTCGCTGGCGTTCGGGTCTTATACTAATCCACTACGCTACAGCCGCTACCTCTCGGCGGTTGAAAACATGCGATACATTTCTTACATAGGGTGTATTTAAAGTGAATTCCCTAAATGATAGAATAAGGCAGGATGGACGTTGCTTATGCATTTTTAAATCATCATCATTCTATTTGGATTAATGGCGAACAATTCTGCATTTGGCATAGTTATTTTACAGACAATATGCAGAATCTTTTCACTTATACTCATATAGACTGCTTGATCTATCGTAAAGGTGAGAAAAATGACGCAAAAAACGCCCCTTTCACGTGAACGCGCACTGAACCTAAAGCGGAAAACCTGGTTCAACTAATTGAATCTAAAGTGAGCTTCGTGGTACCATTTAACTCTGATTGCGAGTTGCGGCTCTGTCGAGCCAGGTTTTCCCAAGAAAGCCTGGGTATGTTCAGCGAGCTTCGTGGTATAGGGCACTGAAGTGAGCGTGCGTGTTTGTGTTGGTGAAAGTTTAAGAAATGTACAACTGTCGTTTCAGCTCTCTGGTGCTCCCTGCTGGCAGTATCACTATACTGTCCTCATGTTTTACAAAAATAGTTTTGAGAGACGTTGTCAGTCTTTGTATGTTGCTTAAATCCTCCAAAGCGGTTGGCAGTAAACATCAGGTCACGGTAGGCCACGGAGGCAATGAGCTCGAGTTGAAAAAGAAACAGCTTACAGCACCTGGTATTCCCAGGCGGTCTCCCATCCAAGTACTAACCAGGCCCGACCCTGCTGAGCTTCCGAGATCAGACGAGATCGGGCGTGTTCAGGATGGTATGGCCGTAATCAAATATTGCTGGCGCAAAACCAGGTTTTATACAGAAGCACATAAGGAGTGAGAAACCTGCTGAGGCTTGACGTTACACTTTTACAAAAACAATCATTAGTTAGATATAAACGGCAGTAATTGATTCAGTAGGACTCCTTATCCATGTAAACGATCATTGTGACATCTGAATTCATTAATTCTCTGAAATACACTGCGTGTGCGTGTGATGTTAAATGTTTGAACCAAGGTTAACGGTTAAAGTGTCAGAGAATGGGTGGTGATTTTTTGACGTCCTCCCATGATCTGAAGTGAGCGTGCGTGTTTGTGTTGGTGAAAGTTTAAGAAATGTACAACTGTCGTTTCAGCTCTCTGGTGCTCTCTGCTGGCAGTATCACTATACTGTCCTCATGTTTCACAAAAATTGTTTTGAGAGACGTTGTCAGTCTTTGTATGTTGCTTAAATCCTCCAAAGCGGTTGGCAGTAAACATCAGGTCACGGTAGGCCACGGAGGCAATGAGCTCGAGTTGAAAAAGAAAAAGCTTACAGCACCTGGTATTCCCAGGCGGTCTCCCATCCAAGTACTAACCAGGCCCGACCCTGCTTAGCTTCCGAGATCAGACAAGAGCGGGCTTGTTCAGGGTGGTATGGCCGTAAGCAAATAGTGCTGGCGCAAAACCAGGTTTTATACAGTAGCACATAAGGAGTGAGAAACCTGCTGAGGCTCGACGTTACACTTTTACAAAAACAATCATTAGTTAGATATAAACGGCAGTAATTGATTCAGTAGGACTCCTTATCCATGTAAACGATCATTGTGACAACTGAATTTATTAATTATCTGCAATACACTGCGTGTGCGTGTGATGTTAAATGTTTGAACCAAGGTTAACGGTTAAAGGGTCAGAGAATGGGTGGTGATTTTTTGACGTCCTCCCATGATCTGAAGTGAGCGTGCGTGTTTGTGTTGGTGAAAGTTTAAGAAATGTACAACTGTCGTTTCAGCTCTCTGGTGCTCCCTGCTGGCAGTATCACTATACTGTCCTCATGTTTCACAAAAATAGTTTTGAGAGACGTTGTCAGTCTTTGTATGTTGCTTAAATCCTCCAAAGCGGTTGGCAGTAAACATCAGGTCACGGTAGGCCACGGAGGCAATGAGCTTGAGTTGAAAAAGAAAAAGCTTACAGCACCTGGTATTCCCAGGCGGTCTCCCATCCAAGTACTAACCAGGCCCGACCCTGCTTAGCTTCCGAGATCAGACGAGATCGGGCGTGTTCAGGGTGGTATGGCCGTAAGAAATTAGTGCTGGCGCAAAACCAGGTTTTATACAGAAGCACATAAGGAGTGAGAAAGCTGCTGAGGCTCGACGTTACACTTTTACTAAAACAATCATTAGTTAGATATAAACGGCAGTAATTGATTCAGTAGGACTCCTTATCCAAGTAAACGATCATTGTGACATCTGAATTCATTAATTATCTGAAATACACTGCGTGTGCGTGTGATGTTAAATGTTTGAACCAAGGTTAACGGTTAAAGTGTCAGAGAATGGGTGGTGATTTTTGGACGTCCTCCCATGATCTGAAGTGAGCGTGCGTGTTTGTGTTGGTGAAAGTTTAAGAAATGTACAACTGTCGTTTCAGCTCTCTGGTGCTCTCTGCTGGCAGTATCACTATACTGTCCTCATGTTTCACAAAAATAGTTTTGAGAGACGTTGTCAGTCTTTGTATGTTGCTTAAATCCTCCAAAGCGGTTGGCAGTAAACATCAGGTCACGGTAGGCCACGGAGGCAATGAGCTCGAGTTGAAAAAGAAAAAGCTTACACCACCTGGTATTCCCAGGCGGTCTCCCATCCAAGTACTAACCAGGCCCAACCCTGCTTAGCATCCGAGATCAGACAAGATCGGGCGTGTTCAGGGTGGTATGGCCGTAAGCAAATAGTGCTAGCGCAAAACCAGGTTTTATACAGTAGCACATAAGGAGTGAGAAACCTGCTGAGGCTCGACGTTACACTTTTACAAAAACAATCATTAGTTAGATATAAACGGCAGTAATTGATTCAGTAGGACTCCTTATCCATGTAAACGATCATTGTGACAACTGAATTTATTAATTATCTGCAATACACTGCGTGTGCGTGTGATGTTAAATGTTTGAACCAAGGTTAACGGTTAAAGGGTCAGAGAATGGGTGGTGATTTTTTGACGTCCTCCCATGATCTGAAGTGAGCGTGCGTGTTTGTGTTGGTGAAAGTTTAAGAAATGTACAACTGTCGTTTCAGCTCTCTGGTGCTCCCTGCTGGCAGTATGACTATACTGTCCTCATGTTTCGCAAAAATAGTTTTGAGAGACGTTGTCAGTCTTTGTATGTTGCTTAAATCCTCCAAAGCGGTTGGCAGTAAACATCAGGTCACGGTAGGCCACGGAGGCAATGAGCTTGAGTTGAAAAAGAAAAAGCTTACAGCACCTGGTATTCCCAGGCGGTCTCCCATCCAAGTACTAACCAGGCCCGACCCTGCTTAGCTTCCGAGATTAGACGAGATCGGGCGTGTTCAGGGTGGTATGGCCGTAAGAAAATAGTGCTGGCGCAAAACCAGGTTTTATACAGAAGCACATAAGGAGTGAGAAAGCTGCTGAGGCTTGACGTTACACTTTTACAAAAACAATCATTAGTTAGATATAAACGGCAGTAATTGATTCAGTAGGACTCCTTATCCATGTAAACGATCATTGTGACATCTGAATTCATTAATTATCTGAAATACACTGCGTGTGCGTGTGATGTTAAATGTTTGAACCAAGGTTAACGGTTAAAGTGTCAGAGAATGGGTGGTGATTTTTTGACGTCCTCCCATGATCTGAAGTGAGCGTGCGTGTTTGTGTTGGTGAAAGTTTAAGAAATGTACAACTGTCGGTTCAGCTCTCTGGTGCTCCCTGCTGGCAGTATCACTATACTGTCCTCATGTTTCACAAAAATAGTTTTGAGAGACGTTGTCAGTTTTTGTATGTTGCTTAAATCCTCCAAAGCGGTTGGCAGTAAACATCAGGTCACGGTACGCCACGGTAGGCCACGCAGTCAATGAGCTCGAGTTGAAAAAGAAAAAGCTTACAGCACCAGGTATTCCCAGGCGGTCTCCCATCCAAGTACTAACCAGGCCCGACCCTGCTTAGCTTCCGAGATCAGACGAGATCGGGCGTGTTCAGGGTGGTATGGCCGTAAGCAATTAGTGCAGGCGCAAAACCAGGTTTTATACAGTAGCACATAAGGAGTGAGAAAGCTGCTGAGGCTCGACGTTACACTTTTACAAAAACAATCATTAGTTAGATATAAACGGCAGTAATTGATTCAGTAGGACTCCTTATACATGTAAACGATCATTGTGACATCTGAATTCATTAATTATCTGAAATACACTGCGTGTGCGTGTGATGTTAAATGTTTGAAGCAAGGTTAACGGTTAAAGTGTCAGAGAATGGGTGGTGATTTTTTGACGTCCTCCCATGATCTGAAGTGAGCGTGCGTGTTTGTGTTGGTGAAAGTTTAAGAAATGTACAACTGTCGGTTCAGCTCTCTGGTGCTCCCTGCTGGCAGTATCACTATACTGTCCTCATGTTTCACAAAAATAGTTTTGAGAGACGTTGTCAGTTTTTGTATGTTGCTTAAATCCTCCAAAGCGGTTGGCAGTAAACATCAGGTCACGGTACGCCACGGTAGGCCACGGAGTCAATGAGCTCGAGTTGAAAAAGAAAAAGCTTACAGCACCTGGTATTCCCAGGCGGTCTCCCATCCAAGTACTAACCAGGCCCGACCCTGCTTAGCTTCCGAGATCAGACGAGATCGGGCGTGTTCAGGGTGGTATGGACGTAAGCAATTAGTACAGGCGCAAAACCAGGTTTTATACAGTAGCAGATAAGGAGTGAGAAAGCTGCTGAGGCTCGACGTTACACTTTTACAAAAACAATCATTAGTTAGATATAAACGGCAGTAATTGATTCAGTAGGACTCCTTATCCATGTAAACGATCATTGTGACATCTGAATTCATTAATTATCTGAAATACACTGCGTGTGCGTGTGATGTTAAATGTTTGAACCAAGGTTAACGGTTAAAGTGTCAGAGAATGGGTGGTGATTTTTTGACGTCCTCCCATGATCTGAAGTGAGCGTGCGTGTTTGTGTTGGTGAAAGTTTAAGAAATGTACAACTGTCGGTTCAGCTCTCTGGTGCTCCCTGCTGGCAGTATCACTATACTGTCCTCATGTTTCACAAAAATAGTTTTTGAGAGACGTTGTCAGTTTTTGTATGTTGCTTAAATCCTCCAAAGCGGTTGGCAGTAAACATCAGGTCACGGTACGCCACGGTAGGCCACGGAGTCAATGAGCTCGAGTTGAAAAAGAAAAAGCTTACAGCACCTGGTATTCCCAGGCGGTCTCCCATCCAAGTACTAACCAGGCCCGACCCTGCTTAGCTTCCGAGATCAGACGAGATCGGGCGTGTTCAGGGTGGTATGGACGTAAGCAATTAGTACAGGCGCAAAACCAGGTTTTATACAGTAGCAGATAAGGAGTGAGAAAGCTGCTGAGGCTCGACGTTACACTTTTACAAAAACAATCATTAGTTAGATATAAACGGCAGTAATTGATTCAGTAGGACTCCTTATCCATGTAAACGATCATTGTGACATCTGAATTCATTAATTATCTGAAATACACTGCGTGTGCGTGTGATGTTAAATGTTTGAACCAAGGTTAACGGTTAAAGTGTCAGAGAATGGGTGGTGATATTTTGACGTCCTCCCATGATCTGAAGTGAGCGTGCGTGTTTGTGTTGGTGAAAGTTTAAGAAATGTACAACTGTCGTTTCAGCTCTCTGGTGCTCCCTGCTGGCAGTATCACTATACTGTCCTCATGTTTCACAAAAATAGTTTTGAGAGACGTTGTCAGTTTTTGTATGTTGCTTAAATCCTCCAAAGCGGTTGGCAGTAAACATCAGGTCACGGTACGCCACGGAGTCAATGAGCTCGAGTTGAAAAAGAAAAAGCATACAGCACCTGGTATTCCCAGGCGGTCTCCCTTCCAAGTACTAACCATGCCCGACCCTGCTTAGCTTGCAAGATCAGACGAGATCGGGCGTGTTTTTTTTTTTTCTTTTGGTGACACCCGTCACTACTTACAGCAACCTGGGCTTCTGAGGAGGTCTCCCATCCAAGTACTAACCAGGCCCGACCCTGCTTAGCTTCCAAGATCAGACGAGATCGGGCGTGTTCAGGGTGGTATGGCCGTAAGCAATTAGTGTAGGCGCAAAACCAGGTTTTATACAGTAGCACATAAGGAGTGAGAAAGCTGCTGAGGCTTGACGTTACACTTTTACAAAAACAATCATCAGTTAGATATAAACGGCAGCAATTGATTCAGTAGGACTCCTTATACATGTAAACGATCATTGTGACATCTGAATTCATTAATTATCTGAAATACACTGCGTGTGCGTGTGATGTTAAATGTTTGAACCAAGGTTAACGGTTAAAGTGTCAGAGAATGGGTGGTGATTTTTTGACGTCCTCCCATGATCTGAAGTGAGCGTGCGTGTTTGTGTTGGTGAAAGTTTAAGAAATGTACAACTGTCGGTTCAGCTCTCTGGTGCTCCCTGCTGGCAGTATCACTATACTGTCCTCATGTTTCACAAAAATAGTTTTGAGAGACGTTGTCAGTTTTTGTATGTTGCTTAAATCCTCCAAAGCGGTTGGCAGTAAACATCAGGTCACGGTAGGCCACGGAGTCAATGAGCTCGAGTTGAAAAAGAAAATGCTTACAGCACCTGGTATTCCCAGGCGGTCTCCCATCCAAGTACTAACCAGGCCCGACCCTGCTTAGCTTCCAAGATCAGACGAGATCGGGCGTGTTCAGGGTGGTATGGCCGTAAGCAATTAGTGCAGGCGCAAAACCAGGTTTTATACAGTAGCACATAAGGAGTGAGAAAGCTGCTGAGGCTTGACGTTACACTTTTACAAAAACAATCATCAGTTAGATATAAACGGCAGTAATTGATTCAGTAGGACTCCTTATCCATGTAAACGATCATTGTGACATCTGAATTCATTAATTATCTGAAATACACTGCGTGTGCGTGTGATGTTAAATGTTTGAACCAAGGTTAACGGTTAAAGTGTCAGAGAATGGGTGGTGATTTTTTGACGTCCTCCCATGATCTGAAGTGAGCGTGCGTGTTTGTGTTGGTGAAAGTTTAAGAAATGTACAACTGTCGGTTCAGCTCTCTGGTGCTCCCTGCTGGCAGTATCACTATACTGTCCTCATGTTTCACAAAAATAGTTTTGAGAGACGTTGTCAGTTTTTGTATGTTGCTTAAATCCTCCAAAGCGGTTGGCAGTAAACATCAGGTCACGGTACGCCACGGAGTCAATGAGCTCGAGTTGAAAAAGAAAATGATTACAGCACCTGGTATTCCCAGGCGGTCTCCCATCCAAGTACTAACCAGGCCCGACCCTGCTTAGCTTCCGAGATCAACGAGATTGGGCGTGTTCAGGGTGGTATGGCCGTAAGCAATTAGTGCAGGCGCAAAACCAGGTTTTATACAGTAGCACATAAGGAGTGAGAAAGCTGCTGAGGCTCGACGTTACACTCTTACAAAAACAATCATTAGTTAGATATAAACGGCAGTAATTGATTCAGTAGGACTCCTTATCCATGTAAACGATCATTGTGACATCTGAATTCATTAATTATCTGAAATACACTGCGTGTGCGTGTGATGTTAAATGTTTGAACCAAGGTTAACGGTTAAAGTGTCAGAGAATGGGTGGTGATTTTTTGACGTCCTCCAATGATCTGAAGTGAGCGTGCGTGTTTGTGTTGGTGAAAGTTTAAGAAATGTACAACTGTCGGTTCAGCTCTCTGGTGCTCCCTGCTGGCAGTATCACTATACTGTCCTCATGTTTCACAAAAATAGTTTTGAGAGACGTTGTCAGTTTTTGTATGTTGCTTAAATCCTCCAAAGCGGTTGGCAGTAAACATCAGGTCACGGTACGCCACGGAGTCAATGAGCTCGAGTTGAAAAAGAAAAAGATTACAGCACCTGGTATTCCCAGGCGGTCTCCCACCCAAGTACTAACCAGGCCCGACCCTGCTTAGCTTCCGAGATCAAACGAGATTGGGCGTGTTCAGGGTGGTATGGCCGTAAGCAATTAGTGCAGGCGCAAAACCTGGTTTTATACAGTAGCACATAAGGAGTGAGAAAGCTGCTGAGGCTCGACGTTACACTTTCACAAAAACAATCATTAGTTAGATATAAACGGCAGTAATTGATTCAGTAGGACTCCTTATCCATGTAAACGATCATTGTGACATCTGAATTCATTAATTATCTGAAATACACTGCGTGTGCGTGTGATGTTAAATGTTTGAACCAAGGTTAACGGTTAAAGTGTCAGAGAATGGGTGGTGATTTTTTGACGTCCTCCCATGATCTGAAGTGAGCGTGCGTGTTTGTGTTGGTGAAAGTTTAAGAAATGTACAACTGTCGGTTCAGCTCTCTGGTGCTCCCTGCTGGCAGTATCACTATACTGTCCTCATGTTTCACAAAAATAGTTTTGAGAGACGTTGTCAGTTTTTGTATGTTGCTTAAATCCTCCAAAGCGGTTGGCAGTAAACATCAGGTCACGGTAGGCCACGGAGTCAATGAGCTCGAGTTGAAAAAGAAGATGCTTACAGCACCTGGTATTCCCAGGCGGTCTCCCATCGAAGTACTAACCAGGCCCGACCCTGCTTAGCTTCCGAGATCAGACGAGATCGGGCGTGTTCAGGGTGGTATGGCCGTAAGCAATTAGTGCAGGCGCAAAACCAGGTTTTATACAGTAGCACATAAGGAGTGAGAAAGCTGCTGAGGCTTGACGTTACACTTTTACAAAAACAATCATCAGTTAGATATAAACGGCAGTAATTGATTCAGTAGGACTCCTTATCCATGTAAACGATCATTGTGACATCTGAATTCATTAATTATCTGAAATACACTGCGTGTGCGTGTGATGTTAAATGTTTGAACCAAGGTTAACGGTTAAAGTGTCAGAGAATGGGTGGTGATTTTTTGACGTCCTCCCATGATCTGAAGTGAGCGTGCGTGTTTGCGTTGGTGAAAGTTTAAGAAATGTACAACTGTCGGTTCAGCTCTCTGGTGCTCCCTGCTGGCAGTATCACTATACTGTCCTCATGTTTCACAAAAATAGTTTTGAGAGACGTTGTCAGTTTTTGTATGTTGCTTAAATCCTCCAAAGCGGTTGGCAGTAAACATCAGGTCAAGGTACGCCACGGAGTCAATGAGCTCGAGTTGAAAAAGAAAAAGCTTACAGCACCTGGTATTCCCAGGCGGTCTCCCATCCATGTACTAACCAGGCCCGACCCTGCTTAGCTTCCGAGATCAGACGAGATCGGGCGTTTTTTTTTTTTTTTTTTTTTTTTTTTTTTTTTTATCTTTCATTATAAAAATAAATCAGATTTTACATACAAGCGTAATCTACACAGAGGGGAAAAAACATATACTTGAATTCAAATGTAAAATCACAAAATAAATAAAATAAAAGTAAACAATAACATCAGCATTTTAACAAGTAGGTCCTCCTGCCAAGCATTATTCAATCATACACATCAGTTTTCCTTTGTCATTGATAGAAATGAAACTGCATCCATTAACAAAATGTTTAAATTCTTCCTTTTCATACTTAAAAATTAAACGTATGTCTTTTTTCAACCCCGATACAAAGTAGGCCCAGACAGATATTATTTTTTGTTCAAAATGTGCTAGATTCCTTCTTAGCCATACAGCATATCTAGCATGACTTAGTACATAGTTTATCATATTTATGTTTACTTTCTCCTTCTTTTCCCATACTCCAAACAGAAATGTTTTTTTCCAGTCCTTTCCCTCAAAATACTGCTTCCCCCAGTTCTCCTGCAAGAATTCCTTTAACTTCATGAAAAAGATCTTCAATTTGTCACACTCATAATATAAATGCATTAATGTCTCCGGATCAGTTTTGCATATATCGCACTCCCTTCTTACATCCTTATTTATTTGGTGTATCACCACATTTGTGTACAGTCTGTTGTGCCGTAATTTAAAATCATGATCCTGACATTCTATACTATTTTTGCTTACATTCCACTGCTCCCATATTTGATTTCCTTCCATACCTGGGAACACCTTTTCCCAAACCTTTTCCGATGCAGGTTCCTTAAATTCCTTTTGGATCAGCGCTTTGTAGTAGTCCTTTATCTTTGAATCCCTTAGTGGCTTTTTTCCCCATTATTTTCTATATATAACTCGGGGAACGTTATTTTCCTTTCTATAACCACGTTATTTTCTATTTGCCTCACCCAATCTATTGGTATGCTTTCTTTTATTTTATCGTACATATTTACAGTAGTGGTTTCGTTCATTTCTTCATCATACTCCTTAACTGTGTCTATTATAGCCTGGTATCTTAGAAACCCAGGTATGAATTCATATAGGCAATGTTTTATTTGCGTTAGTCCAGAATAAAATATTTTTTTATCCCATAGCATGTTATTGTTCATTTTTATCAATGGGTTACACCATATTGGTTGATTTATTACCTGACTGTATTTTGTGCATTCATATTTAATGTTTATTCTGTATTTCCCCCATGCATCAAACACCTCTTTATAATATCTAGGCACTTTCTCATACATGGAGTTTTTCATTATCATTATTAGACCGTTTTCTTCACATCTTCCATTTTTATATAAATATTCCTTAAAAACATTTTTCCATCCATAATCAACCCTATCGTACAGATACTTTTTAACAGTTTTTATTCGTATTGCTTTTTTCTTAATATTCAAGTCCACCAATTTCAATCCTCCTTCTTCATATTTCCCTATCAGTGTCTTTTGTGCTATTCTTGCCAGTTTCCCATCCCAAATGTAATTTGTAATTGTGCCGTTTAGCTCTTTGTGCACCCACTCTGGCATGTCTATCACAGTCAAGACATAGACAATCTGGGATAGTATTAATGCATTTACCACTAAAACCTTCCCCTTTAATTTCAATCTCCTCGGCTTCCACGCATTTAATGTGTTTTTCACTTTATTTATTACCCCATTCCATGTCTCATCTCTCGCCTCCTTTTCTTTCACTCCCATATTTATCCCCAATATTTTCATATAATCATTTGAAACTCTAAAAGGTATGTTACAATCATTTTGGTTTATATTTCCGACGTACATTATTTCAGTTTTGTCTATATTTACTTTAGCCCCTGCTGCTCTCCCATATATTTCCATTTTTCCCATTATCCTTTTCACGCTATTCATATTTTTTACCATACATGTGGTGTCATCAGCATATTGCTGTATTTTGCTTTCACCCCCATTTGGCAATTTTATCCCCTCTATTTCCTTATCCTTCTTTATCATTTCCGCGAGACTTTCTGCAGTTAAGCTGTAAAGTACTGCCGATAGCGGGCACCCTTGCCTCACAGATCTTTCCAATGGAAAAGGATCTGTTATAGCTCCATTTATTTTTATCCTACTCCTTGCATTTTTGTACAATAATTTAATCCAGTTGATTATTCTTTGCCCAAAACCAAATTTTTCTAATGTGCAAAATAAAAAACTATGCTCAACCCTATCGAAGGCTTTATTAAGGTCCATACTTAAAATAATTCCACCATCCTTCCCCATGCATTCGATTGTGTCCCTTATTGTGCAAATAATGTCCGATATGTCCCTCCCTGGTATCCCATACGCCTGTGTTGGTGCTATGATTGTTGGTGCTGCTGTTTTTATTCTGTTTGCTAATACCTTTGTTAAGATCTTGTAATCCGTGTTTAGTACAGTTAGCGGCCTATAGTTTTCCAGTTTTCTTTTGCTTCCCTTATTTTTATATATGATCGTTATTAGTCCTGTTGCCAGCGACTCTGGTATCTCCTGCTCCTTCTCCATCTCTGCATAAAGTATGTTTAAAATTGGTAGCAGATCGTCTATAAATGTTTTATAAAATTCACTTGTAAGGCCATCTGTTCCCGGACTTTTATTGGTATTTAATGACATTATTGCTTCCTTTATTTCTATGTCTTTGATGTTGTCATCACACATACTTTTCTCATCATTTGTTATCGTTTTATTAATATTACCTAATACTGCATTTATATCTTCCTTCTTTGCATTTCCTTTTTTGTATAGATTTTTATAAAATGTCCCAACATTTCCAATAATGTCTACAAAATCATTTATTATCTCTCCATTTTCATTTTCTAACTCTTCAATATATACCCTTTCCTGTTTCCTTTTTTCTAATCCCAAAAAATAGCCTGTGCATCTCTCCCCCATCATCGCATATTTCTCCCTACTCCTTGTTATTGCCCCCATACATTTATTCTGTTCATAAACGTCCAGTTTGGATTTCACCTTTATGTATTTTTCTATGCTATGTTTTGGATCCTTATCAATTCTTTCTGCCTCTTCTGCCAGCTCATCCTTCAAACATTTTATTTTCTCTCTTTCTTTAAAAGCCCGGACCTTTGCATATCTAATACTTATTGTCCTTATCTTTTGCTTCAGTCTTTCCCACCATAATCCCTTGTTTCTACACATGTCCATGTTCTTTCTTCCATTCTCTATGCAGGCCACTATTTTATTTCTATATCCCTCTTCCTCTAGGAGAGTACTGTTTAGGCACCACACTCCTCCTCCCCTTCTCTCTATCCCAGTACCAACCTCTATTGACAGGATTGCATGGTCACTGAATGATGTGAATTTATGCATCATATTTTTTATAAATTTAACCATTGTCTGATGTGCTATACACAAGTCTATTCGGCTTTGTTTTAATTCCCCCATTACCATTTGCCTTCTTGAGTACTCTCTCCTGTTTGGGTTTTCGTTTCTCCATACATCAATTAATTGTTTTTCCTCCATTGTTTTCAGAAAAACCTTTCTTGAAGCATCATTTTTAAATTCCTTCCCTATTGCCATATCCAACCTTGTACTTTTTAAATTAAAATCTCCCACTATTATACAGTTTCCCACACACCATTTTCCTAAATCCAAAAGAAAAGCCTTCCTGTCTGCTTCTATATTTGGTGCATATATATTAATTATTCTGTACTCTATCTTTTTGTATTTAAATTCTATGATTATGACTCTTCCTTTTTTATCTTTGTAGATTTCTTTGAGGTTTTCTACAGTATTATTTTTTATCAGGATTGCTACCCCACATGATTTATCCGTACCATGGTTTGCATACATAATGTCTGTCCATTTCGTTTTTATATCTTTCATGATATGGTCTGTCCAGTTCGTTTCTTGCAGACATAACATGTCATTATTTTTACATTTAATTAATAGTTTTCCAAATTTGCTTTGATTCCTTAGCCCATTTGTGTTGAATGAAATCAAGCTTAACATTAAACACATAATTACGGTTTCATTCCCAACCTTCATTTTGTCCTTCTTTCCTCCCTCTTCCTCCTTTTCTCCTCAGCTTGGAGCGCAGCTTTTCTTTTCTTTGTGGTCTCCTCCGCCTTTCGTTCCTTCTGCGGTCTGCTTACACTCTCTGCCTCTGAAATATCCTCGATAATCATGAAGTCCATCGCAGTTTCCCTCTCGTCTCGGTTTCCATCTCCATGCTCCTTTACCCCAACGCTGCCGGTTCCGTCTGCTGGAGTCGTCTCGCGAGGAGCCTTCTCTCCACTCGATTCCTCTCCGGACCGGCTCTCCTCCTGCCCCACAGCTCCCAACACGTCTCCTGCTGCGACGTCACTCAGGGGATGCCGTCTTTGGTTCTGCACCATGGTCTCCGCCCTGCTCTCTGGGACGCCCCCTAGGTCTCCCTCCGTCTGCATGTCGTCCTCGTCGCTGTCCGTCTCCTCCTCCTCGCCGTCAGTGCTGTTGACCTCCTCCGCGACGTTGACCTCCTCCGCGACGCTGACATCCTCTCTCTCCGCTGCTTCTGGAACACACTCCCTTGCATAGTGTCCCTGTTTTTTACACCTGTGACATCTGAATTCTGGGCATTCTCGGAAGATGTGACCCGGTTTTATACATAATCTGCATACTTTCATCTGCCTGTCATGGATCACGCGGAAGTACTCTCCCCCCTCTAGTGTTTCGAACTTTGTTGTGTAAGGTAGCGATTTCACTGTTTCAGTGAACCGGACCTTCAAGAACCTGGTTCCATCGGCTATGTCAGTTCCTGGCCACATTCTTCTTTTAATTGGCGAGATTGCCTTAACTCCCCATTCTGCAAGTTTGGCAAGAATGACACCATCCACAATGTACGTCGGCAAGTTTAAAAAAGATACAACTAATTCGTCATTTCTAATTTCTTTTGCCACTACCGTGCTCTTCTTTATTCTAATCCCATCTAACAGTTTATCCTTCCCTTCAACATTGTCCATTGTTATTTCGTACTTTTTGGGCATTTTAAAACGGCATCCATTCACCACCCCGCACGTTTTTTTAACCTCACTTAGAAGCTCCATCATAGTCACCATCTCATCTCCAACGATCTCTACCGCCAAGGTAAGCTCCTTCTCAAATTTCTTATCTGTGCTTTGAAGAAGTTCCGAGGTACTTTTACTGTTGTCCGTGATCCTTCTCATAGTCGTTTCCTTTCCAATGTCGGCGTTCTTTGTCGGTTGCTGCGTCTTGCCGTTGTCCATGATCCTGCTCGTGGTCGGGGTCTTTCCATGGTCGGTGTTCTTGGGCGATGTCTGCTCCATGCCGTTGTCCATATTCTGTGTCGTTGTGCTTGCCGGTCCGCTGTCAGTTGCCATGAGATCCGTCCTACTCCTCTCTACTCGCTCTCTCCTCTCCATTACGTCACTCATTCAAACACACACACAAACAAAAACAAAAAAGACGTTCCCCCGAACAGCAAGCTGCTGGGGGAATAAAAAAAACTAAAACAAAAAGTAAAACACACTCACTCACTTTAAATCTAGCACAAACAAAAAAGTCCACCTGCTCTCTCCACCTGCTCTCTCTGCTCCCTGCTCACTTCCTGGTTGCACAGCTGAACGGGATCAGACGAGATCGGGCGTGTTTTTTTTTTTCTTTTTGGTGACACCCGTCACTACTTACAGCAACCTGGGCTTCTGAGGAGGTCTCCCATCCAAATACTAACCAGGCCCGACCCTGCTTAGCTTCCGAGATCAGACGAGATCGGGCGTGTTCAGGGTGGTATGGCCGTAAGCAATTAGTGCAGGCGCAAAACCAGGTTTTATACAGTAGCACATAAGGAGTGAGAAAGCTGCTGAGGCTCGACGTTACACTCTTACAAAAACAATCATTAGTTAGATATAAACGGCAGTAATTGATTCAGTAGGACTCCTTATCCATGTAAACGATCATTGTGACATCTGAATTCATTAATTATCTGAAATACACTGCGTGTGCGTGTGATGTTAAATGTTTGAACCAAGGTTAACGGTTAAAGTGTCAGAGAATGGGTGGTGATTTTTTGACGTCCTCCCATGATCTGAAGTGAGCGTGCGTGTTTGTGTTGGTGAAAGTTTAAGAAATGTACAACTGTCGGTTCAGCTCTCTGGTGCTCCCTGCTGGCAGTATCACTATACTGTCCTCATGTTTCACAAAAATAGTTTTGAGAGACGTTGTCAGTTTTTGTATGTTGCTTAAATCCTCCAAAGCGGTTGGCAGTAAACATCAGGTCACGGTACGCCACGGTAGGCCACGGAGTCAATGAGCTCGAGTTGAAAAAGAAAATGCTTACAGCACCTGGTATTCCCAGACGGTCTCCCATCCAAGTACTAACCAGGCCCGACCCTGCTTAGCTTCCGAGTTCAGACGAGATGGGCCGTGTTCAGGGTGGTATGGCCGTAAGCAATTAGTGCAGGCGCAAAACCAGGTTTTATACAGTAGCACATAAGGAGTGAGAAAGCTGCTGAGGCTCGACGTTACACTTTTACAAAAACAATCATTAGTTAGATATAAACGGCAGTAATTGATTCAGTAGGACTCCTTATCCATGTAAACGATCATTGTGACATCTGAATTCATTAATTATCTGAAATACACTGCGTGTGCGTGTGATGTTAAATGTTTGAACCAAGGTTAACGGTTAAAGTGTCAGAGAATGGGTGGTGATTTTTTGACGTCCTCCCATGATCTGAAGTGAGCGTGCGTGTTTGTGTTGGTGAAAGTTTAAGAAATGTACAACTGTCGGTTCAGCTCTCTGGTGCTCCCTGCTGGCAGTATCACTATACTGTCCTCATGTTTCACAAAATAGTTTTGAGAGACGTTGTCAGTTTTTGTATGTTGCTTAAATCCTCCAAAGCGGTTGGCAGTAAACATCAGGTCACGGTACGCCACGGTAGGCCACGGAGTCAATGAGCTTGAGTTGAAAAAGAAAAAGCTTACAGCACCTGGTATTCCCAGACGGTCTCCCATCCAAGTACTAACCAGGCCCGACCCTGCTTAGCTTCCGAGTTCAGACGAGATGGGCCGTGTTCAGGGTGGTATGGCCGTAAGCAATTAGTGCAGGCGCAAAACCAGGTTTTATACAGTAGCACATAAGGAGTGAGAAAGCTGCTGAGGCTCGACGTTACACTTTTACAAAAACAATCATTAGTTAGATATAAACGGCAGTAATTGATTCAGTAGGACTCCTTATCCATGTAAACGATCATTGTGACATCTGAATTCATTAATTATCTGAAATACACTGCGTGTGCGTGTGATGTTAAATGTTTGAACCAAGGTTAACGGTTAAAGTGTCAGAGAATGGGTGGTGATTTTTTGACGTCCTCCCATGATCTGAAGTGAGCGTGCGTGTTTGTGTTGGTGAAAGTTTAAGAAATGTACAACTGTCGGTTCAGCTCTCTGGTGCTCCCTGCTGGCAGTATCACTATACTGTCCTCATGTTTCACAAAAATAGTTTTGAGAGACGTTGTCAGTTTTTGTATGTTGCTTAAATCCTCCAAAGCGGTTGGCAGTAAACATCAGGTCACGGTACGCCACGGTAGGCCACGGAGGCAATGAGCTCGAGTTGAAAAAGAAAAAGCTTACAGCACCTGGTATTCCCAGGCGGTCTCCCATCCAAGTACTAACCAGGCCCGACCCTGCTTAGCTACCGAGATCAGACGAGATCGGGCGTGTTGTTTTTTTTTTTTTTTTTTTTTATTATCAAAAAATATAGTTTACAATTAAAATTCCGTATTTACAGTAATTTACAATCTTTTACGGTCATAACCAAACACAGTATGACACACAGAAGACATACAGACAGTTGATAATCACAAATGTACGCAACAATCATATAGAGAGGTTAACCCTAATCATACACAACAAACATTTGCGTCGGAGTGGTCTGCCAGGTCTTAACAAGCAGGAAAAACAATGCCCACACTACACACTAAATCCTAACGTCCCTGATTCCGTTACCATGACTAAAGTGCTGTTCCTAACAAAATACTTGTGAAAATCCTCCCCTTCCCATCATTCAGAACCTCCTTCACATTCCCAACCACATCCTCCTTTACAAGTATTGCCACACCACACGATCTTGCCGTCCCACAATTGACGAATAACAGTCCCCTCCATTTCTCCTTGATTTCTGGCATTTTAGCCTGTGTCCAGTTTGTTTCCTGCAGCACTAAAATATCGGATTTAAAATTGATTAACACCTCATCAAACTTCGCCATATTGTTAAGACCGTTGATGTTAATTGATGTGAGTGTGACCATTGAAATCAAAAGACACAGAGTGGGTATTACTGTTAAAATCATTTTTTTTTTTTACGTACCCCTTTCTTTTTCAAGTTCCTCTGTTCCTCATCGGAATCAACCCCTCTCCTGCGTCTGACCCTGGGCGCCCTCTCCCTACAAACACCCAACGCCTCATTCCCAGACTTATTCTCCCTCTCCCTTCCATCAGCCAGTGTGGGGGGGGGAATTATAGGCGCCATACCACGCCAATGAGACGCGTCGGCTGTATCCTCAATAGTCACAGCACAAGACCCCCAGGCTGCATCTTCCTCTACTGTAGGCCACCCGGGCGCCTGTAAAGAGAGGAGCCCCGCTTGAGAGCTCCTGCCCCCCCCCATCCCTGTGCCCCCATCTCCCCCTGATGCCGGGGCCATTGACACAACCAAATCAACTTCCAGGCTAGCCCCCGTGCCATGTCCCGCCTCGTTCCCCAACTGTCCAGACCCCCGCGGCACCTTGGCTATGCCCTCCGCTGGTGTAGGGTGCCCAGATGCCGGTAGAGAGGAAAGCTCTACTTGAGAGCTTTGCCCCCCGGGCAACCCCGTGCCCCCCACACCCGGGTCCTTCAGCTCAACCTGTAGCTGACTGTCCAAGACTGTCTCCCCGTCAGACAGCTCCCCGTGCTCCATCTCCTCTTCCGCACTCTCTTCCCCTCCACTTCCCTCACTCTCCAACGATACAGCCCTTGAGTCTGGGTAACTGAGAGGGCACCCCCTCCCACCTGCTCCTCCTTACACACACAATTTTCCTTTCTATTACCACACTCTCTGCATTTAATCACAGCCACACACTCCCTTGCATAGTGCCCCTGCTTCCCGCACTTCCGACAGAGGAAGTCAGGACAGTCCCTCACTATATGTCCAGGCTGGATGCACAATCTACACACCTTTAATTGTCTGTCATGGATGACACGGAAATATTCAGCACCCTTTTCAGTGTCAAAACGTGTGGACCAAGGCAAGGACCGTACTTCCTTGTTAAACTTCACCTTAACAAACCGTGTACCCTCACATATGGTCATCCCAGGCCACTTCCTCCTTGCAATCGGCGAAACTGCCTCCACACCCCAGTCCGCAAGCTTCTTCAGAATCTCCTCATCCGTAATGTACACTGGTAGACTCATAAAGGACACCACCATCTCATCTGCAGTCAAGTCTTTTGCGACGACGCTGGTCCCCCTTATCCTAAAACCATCCAACAATCGCCTCTTCCCGTTGGGGTGATTCATCGTTACTTCATATTGGTTCAATGAGAGGTAGCGACATCCCAAGACCAATCCACATACACTCTGCATCGCCCTTAGCATCTCAATCATCGGGATTTTCTCCTCTCCCACAAGCTCCACAGCCACAGACAACTCCCTGCTGTAGCTCGGGCCACCATCCGCAACCTTGTCCTCCTTCTCTCTTGTTGCTCTCTCCGCAGTCACCGGTCTCCCGCCTAGTACGTCCTCCGATGTCCTCTTCGCCACACAACCACCATCCGTCACCGCAGCAGGAGCCGTGTTCCGTTCCATGCCGTCCTCCATTCGAGTTTCCGAAACCGCGTGAGACATCGAAAAAAACCGAACTAAAGTATACTAATACTCCCCCAAACAGCAAGCTGTCGGGGGAATAAACGACGAGACGAAAAACTAACCAAAAAAATATCTATAAATACTTGATTTACCACCAAAAGAATCCTCGCTCCAACACCGTCCTCCTCTCACCACTCAAGCACACCAAACACTTCCTCAATGGGCGTATCACTTCCTCAATGGGCGTGTTCAGGGTGGTATGGCCGTAAGCAATTAGTGCAGGCGCAAAACCAGGTTTTATACAGTAGCACATAAGGAGTGAGAAAGCTGCTGAGGCTCGACGTTACACTCTTACAAAAACAATCATTAGTTAGATATAAACGGCAGTAATTGATTCAGTAGGACTCCTTATCCATGTAAACGATCATTGTGACATCTGAATTCATTAATTATCTGAAATACACTGCGTGTGCGTGTGATGTTAAATGTTTGAACCAAGGTTAACGGTTAAAGTGTCAGAGAATGGGTGGTGATTTTTTGACGTCCTCCCATGATCTGAAGTGAGCGTGCGTGTTTGTGTTGGTGAAAGTTTAAGAAATGTACAACTGTCGTTTCAGCTCTCTGGTGCTCCCTGCTGGCAGTATCACTATACTGTCCTCATGTTTTACAAAAATAGTTTTGAGAGACGTTGTCAGTCTTTGTATGTTGCTTAAATCCTCCAAAGCGGTTGGCAGTAAACATCAGGTCACGGTAGGCCACGGAGGCAATGAGCTCGAGTTGAAAAAGTAACAGCTTACAGCACCTGGTATTCCCAGGCGGTCTCCCATCCAAGTACTAACCAGCCCCGACCCTGCTGAGCTTCTGAGATCAGACGAGATCGGGCGTGTTCAGGATGGTATGGCCGTAATCAAATAGTGCTGGCGCAAAACCAGGTTTTATACAGTAGCACATAAGGAGTGAGAAACCTGCTGAGGCTCGACGTTACACTTATACAAAAACAATCATTAGTTAGATATAAACGGCAGTAATTGATTCAGTAGGGCTCCTTATCCATGTAAACGATCATTGTGACATCTGAATTCATTAATTATCTGAAATACACTGCGTGTGCGTGTGATGTTAAATGTTTGAACCAAGGTTAACGGTTAAAGTGTCAGAGAATGGGTGGTGATTTTTTGGACGTCCTCCCATGATCTGAAGTGAGCGTGCGTGTTTGTGTTGGTGAAAGTTTAAGAAATGTACAACTGTCGTTTCAGCTCTCTGGTGCTCCCTGCTGGCAGTATCACTATACTGTCCTCGTGTTTCACAAAAATAGTTTTGAGAGACGTTGTCAGTCTTTGTATGTTGCTTAAATCCTCCAAAGCGGTTGGCAGTAAACATCAGGTCACGGTAGGCCACGGAGGCAATGAGCTCGAGTTGAAAAAGAAGAAGCTTACAGCACCTGGTATTCCCAGGCGGTCTCCCATCCAAGTACTAACCAGGCCCGACCCTGCTTAGCTTCCGAGATCAGACGAGATCGGGCGTGTTCAGGGTGGTATAGCCGTAAGCAATTAGTGCTGGCGCAAAACCAGGTTTTATACAGTAGCACATAAGGAGTGAGAAACCTGCTGAGGCTCGACGTTACACTTATACAAAAACAATCATTAGTTAGATATAAACGGCAGTAATTGATTCAGTAGGACTCCTTATCCAAGTAAACGATCATTGTGACATCTGAATTCATTAATTATCTGAAATACACTGCGTGTGCGTGTGATGTTAAATGTTTGAACCAAGGTTAACGGTTAAAGTGTCAGAGAATGGGTGGTGATTTTTGGACGTCCTCCCATGATCTGAAGTGAGCGTGCGTGTTTGTGTTGGTGAAAGTTTAAGAAATGTACAACTGTCGTTTCAGCTCTCTGGTGCTCCCTGCTGGCAGTATCACTATACTGTCCTCGTGTTTCACAAAAATAGTTTTGAGAGACGTTGTCAGTCTTTGTATGTTGCTTAAATCCTCCAAAGCGGTTGGCAGTAAACATCATGTCACGGTAGGCCACGGAGGCAATGAGCTCGAGTTGAAAAAGAAAAAGCTTACAGCACCTGGTATTCCCAGGCGGTCTCCCATCCAAGTACTAACCAGGCCCGACCCTGCTTAGCTTCCGAGATCAGACGAGATCGGGCGTGTTCAGGGTGGTATGTCCGTAAGCAAAAAGTGCAGGCGCAAAACCAGGTTTTATACAGTAGCACATAAGGAGTGAGAAAGCTGCTGAGGCTTGACGTTACACTTTTACAAAAACAATCATTAGTTAGATATAAACGGCAGTAATTGATTCAGTAGGACTCCTTATCCATGTAAACGATCATTGTGACATCTGAATTCATTAATTATCCGAAATACACTGCGTGTGCAAGTGATGTTCAATGTTTGAAGCAAGGTTAACGGTTAAAGTGTCAGAGAATGGGTGGTGATTTTTGGACGTCCTCCCATGATCTGAAGTGAGCGTGCGTGTTTGTGTTGGTGAAAGTTTAAGAAATGTACAACTGTCGTTTCAGCTCTCTGGTGCTCCCTGCTGGCAGTATCACTATACTGTCCTCGTGTTTCACAAAAATAGTTTTGAGAGACGTTGTCAGTTTTTGTATGTTGCTTAAATCCTCCAAAGCGGTTGGCAGTAAACATCAGGTCACGGTACGCCACGGAGGCAATGAGCTTGAGTTGAAAAAGAAAAAGCTTACAGCACCTGGTATTCCCAGGCGGTCTCCCATCCAAGTACTAACCAGGCCCGACCCTGCTTAGCTTCCGAGATCAGACGAGATCGGGCGTGTTCAGGGTGGTATGGCCGTAAGAAATTAGTGCTGGCGCAAAACCAGGTTTTATACAGAAGCACATAAGGAGTGAGAAAGCTGCTGAGGCTCGACGTTACACTTTTACAAAAACAATCATTAGTTAGATATAAACGGCAGTAATTGATTCAGTAGGACTCCTTATCCAAGTAAACGATCATTGTGACATCTGAATTCATTAATTATCTGAAATACACTGCGTGTGCGTGTGATGTTAAATGTTTGAACCAAGGTTAACGGTTAAAGTGTCAGAGAATGGGTGGTGATTTTTGGACGTCCTCCCATGATCTGAAGTGAGCGTGCGTGTTTGTGTTGGTGAAAGTTTAAGAAATGTACAACTGTCGTTTCAGCTCTCTGGTGCTCTCTGCTGGCAGTATCACTATACTGTCCTCATGTTTCACAAAAATAGTTTTGAGAGACGTTGTCAGTCTTTGTATGTTGCTTAAATCCTCCAAAGCGGTTGGCAGTAAACATCAGGTCACGGTAGGCCACGGAGGCAATGAGCTCGAGTTGAAAAAGAAAAAGCTTACAGCACCTGGTATTCCCAGGCGGTCTCCCATCCAAGTACTAACCAGGCCCAACCCTGCTTAGCATCCGAGATCAGACAAGATCGGGCGTGTTCAGGGTGGTATGGCCGTAAGCAAATCGTGCTAGCGCAAAACCAGGTTTTATACAGTAGCACATAAGGAGTGAGAAACCTGCTGAGGCTCGACGTTACACTTTTACAAAAACAATCATTAGTTAGATATAAACGGCAGTAATTGATTCAGTAGGACTCCTTATCCATGTAAACGATCATTGTGACAACTGAATTTATTAATTATCTGCAATACACTGCGTGTGCGTGTGATGTTAAATGTTTGAACCAAGGTTAACGGTTAAAGGGTCAGAGAATGGGTGGTGATTTTTTGACGTCCTCCCATGATCTGAAGTGAGCGTGCGTGTTTTGTGTTGGTGAAAGTTTAAGCAATGTACAACTGTCGTTTCAGCTCTCTGGTGCTCCCTGCTGGCAGTATGACTATACTGTCCTCATGTTTCACAAAAATAGTTTTGAGAGACGTTGTCAGTCTTTGTATGTTGCTTAAATCCTCCAAAGCGGTTGGCAGTAAACATCAGGTCACGGTAGGCCACGGAGGCAATGAGCTTGAGTTGAAAAAGAAAAAGCTTACAGCACCTGGTATTCCCAGGCGGTCTCCCATCCAAGTACTAACCAGGCCCGACCCTGCTTAGCTTCCGAGATTAGACGAGATCGGGCGTGTTCAGGGTGGTATGGCCGTAAGAAATAGTGCAGGCGCAAAACCAGGTTTTATACAGAAGCACATAAGGAGTGAGAAAGCTGCTGAGGCTCGACGTTACACTTTTACAAAAACAATCATTAGTTAGATATAAACGGCAGTAATTGATTCAGTAGGACTCCTTATCCATGTAAACGATCATTGTGACATCTGAATTCATTAATTATCTGAAATACACTGCATGTGCGTGTGATGTTAAATGTTTGAACCAAGGTTAACGGTTAAGTGTCAGAGAATGGGTGGTGATTTTTTGACGTCCTCCCATGATCTGAAGTGAGCGTGCGTGTTTGTGTTGGTGAAAGTTTAAGAAATGTACAGCTTTCGGTTCAGCTCTCTGGTGCTCCCTGCTGGCAGTATCACTATACTGTCCTCATGTTTCACAAAACAGTTTTGAGAGACGTTGTCAGTTTTTGTATGTTGCTTAAATCCTCCAAAGCGGTTGGCAGTAAACATCAGGTCACGGTACGCCACGGTAGGCCACGGAGGTAATGAGCTCGAATTGAAAAAGAAAAAGCTTACAGCACCTGGTATTCCCAGGCGGTCTCCCATCCAAGTACTAACCAGGCCCGACCCTGCTTAGCTACCGAGATCAGACAAGATCGGGCGTGTTCAGGGTGGTATGGCCGTAAGCAATTAGTGCGGCGCAAAACCAGGTTTTATACAGTAGCACATAAGGAGTCAGGAGCAAGCTGCTGAGGCTTGACGTTACACTTTTACAAAAACAATCATTAGTTAGATATAACGGCTAGTAATTGATTCAGTAGGACTCCTTATCCATGTAAACGATCATTGTGACATCTGAATTCATTAATTATCTGAAATACACTGCGTGTGCGTGTGATGTTAAATGTTTGAACCAAGGTTAACGGTTAAAGTGTCAGAGAATGGGTGGTGATTTTTTGACGTCCTCCCATGATCTGAAGTGAGCGTGCGTGTTTGTGTTGGTGAAAGTTTAAGAAATGTACAACTGTCGGTTCAGCTCTCTGGTGCTCCCTGCTGGCAGTATCACTATACTGTCCTCATGTTTCACAAAAATAGTTTTGAGAGTACGTTGTCAGTTTTTGTATGTTGCTTAAATCCTCCAAAGCGGTTGGCAGTAAACATCAAGTCACGGTACGCCACGGTAGGCCACGGAGGCAACGAGCTCGAGTTGAAAAAGAAAAAGCTTACAGCACCTGGTATTCCCAGGCGGTCTCCCATCCAAGTACCAACCAGGCCCGACCCTGCTTAGCTTCCGAGATCAGACGAGATCGGGCAGTGTTCAGGGTGGTATGTCAGTAAGCAATTAGTGCGGGCGCAAAACCAGGTTTTATACAGTAGCACATAAGGAGTGAGAAAGCTGCTGAGGCTCGACGTTACACTTTTACAAAAACAATCATTAGTTAGATATAAACGGCATGTAATTGATTCAGTAGGACTCCTATCCATGTAAACGATCATTGTGACATCTGAATTCATTAATTATCCGAAATACACTGCGTGTGCAAGTGATGTTAAATGTTTGAAGCAAGGTTAACGGTTAAAGTGTCAGAGAATGGGTGGTGATTTTGACGTCCTCCCATGATCTGAAGTGAGCGTGCGTGTTTGTGTTGGTGAAAGTTTAAGAAATGTACAACTGTCGGTTCAGCTCTCTGGTGCTGACTGCTGGCAGTATCACTATACTGTCCTCATGTTTCACAAAAATAGTTTTGAGATACGTTGTCAGTTTTTGTATGTTGCTTAAATCCTCCAAAGCGGTTGGCAGTAAACATCAGGTCACGGTACGCCACGGTAGGCCACGGAGTCAATGAGCTCGAGTTGAAAAAGAAAAAGCTTACAGCACCTGGTATTCCCAGGCGGACTCCCATCCAAGTACTAACCAGGCCCGACCCTGCTTAGCTTCCGAGA
>NC_079423.1:6809917-6836478 GCF_026213295.1 Gadus chalcogrammus | reverse complement strand
CTGAAGTGAGCGTGCGTGTTTGTGTTGGTGAAAGTTTAAGAAATGTACAACTGTCGGTTCAGCTCTCTGGTGCTCCCTGCTGGCAGTATCACTATACTGTCCTCATGTTTCACAAAAATAGTTTTGAGAGACGTTGTCAGTTTTTGTATGTTGCTTAAATCCTCCAAAGCGGTTGGCAGTAAACATCAGGTCACGGTACGCCACGGTAGGCCACGGAGTCAATGAGCTCGAGTTGAAAAAGAAAAAGCTTACAGCACCTGGTATTCCCAGGCGGTCTCCCATCCAAGTACTAACCAGGCCCGACCCTGCTTAGCTTCCGAGATCAGACGAGATCGGGCGTGTTCAGGGTGGTATGGCCGTAAGCAATTAGTGCAGGCGCAAAACCAGGTTTTATACAGTAGCACATAAGGAGTGAGAAAGCTGCTGAGGCTCGACGTTACACTTTTACAAAAACAATCATTAGTTAGATATAAACGGCAGTAATTGATTCAGTAGGACTCCTTATCCATGTAAACGATCATTGTGACATCTGAATTCATTAATTATCTGAAATACACTGCGTGTGCGTGTGATGTTAAATGTTTGAACCAAGGTTAACGGTTAAAGTGTCAGAGAATGGGTGGTGATTTTTTGACGTCCTCCCATGATCTGAAGTGAGCGTGCGTGTTTGTGTTGGTGAAAGTTTAAGAAATGTACAACTGTCGGTTCAGCTCTCTGGTGCTCCCTGCTGGCAGTATCACTATACTGTCCTCATGTTTCACAAAAATAGTTTTGAGAGACGTTGTCAGTTTTTGTATGTTGCTTAAATCCTCCAAAGCGGTTGGCAGTAAACATCAGGTCACGGTACGCCACGGTAGGCCACGGAGTCAATGAGCTCGAGTTGAAAAAGAAAAGCTTACAGCACCTGGTATTCCCAGGCGGTCTCCCATCCAAGTACTAACCAGGCCCGACCCTGCTTAGCTTCCGAGATCAGACGAGATCGGGCGTGTTCAGGGTGGTATGGCCGTAAGCAATTAGTGCAGGCGCAAAACCAGGTTTTATACAGTAGCACATAAGGAGTGAGAAAGCTGCTGAGGCTCGACGTTACACTTTTACAAAAACAATCATTAGTTAGATATAAACGGCAGTAATTGATTCAGTAGGACTCCTTATCCATGTAAACGATCATTGTGACATCTGAATTCATTAATTATCTGAAATACACTGCGTGTGCGTGTGATGTTAAATGTTTGAACCAAGGTTAACGGTTAAAGTGTCAGAGAATGGGTGGTGATTTTTTGACGTCCTCCCATGATCTGAAGTGAGCGTGCGTGTTTGTGTTGGTGAAAGTTTAAGAAATGTACAACTGTCGGTTCAGCTCTCTGGTGCTCCCTGCTGGCAGTATCACTATACTGTCCTCATGTTTCACAAAAATAGTTTTGAGAGACGTTGTCAGTTTTTGTATGTTGCTTAAATCCTCCAAAGCGGTTGGCAGTAAACATCAGGTCACGGTACGCCACGGAGTCAATGAGCTCGAGTTGAAAAAGAAAAAGCTTACAGCACCTGGTATTCCCAGGCGGTCTCCCATCCAAGTACTAACCAGGCCCGACCCTGCTTAGCTTCCGAGATCAGACGAGATCGGGCGTGTTCAGGGTGGTATGGCCGTAAGCAATTAGTGCAGGCGCAAAACCAGGTTTTATACAGTAGCACATAAGGAGTGAGAAAGCTGCTGAGGCTCGACGTTACACTCTTACAAAAACAATCATTAGTTAGATATAAACGGCAGTAATTGATTCAGTAGGACTCCTTATCCATGTAAACGATCATTGTGACATCTGAATTCATTAATTATCTGAAATACACTGCGTGTGCGTGTGATGTTAAATGTTTGAACCAAGGTTAACGGTTAAAGTGTCAGAGAATGGGTGGTGATTTTTTGACGTCCTCCCATGATCTGAAGTGAGCGTGCGTGTTTGTGTTGGTGAAAGTTTAAGAAATGTACAACTGTCGGTTCAGCTCTCTGGTGCTCCCTGCTGGCAGTATCACTATACTGTCCTCATGTTTCACAAAAATAGTTTTGAGAGACGTTGTCAGTTTTTGTATGTTGCTTAAATCCTCCAAAGCGGTTGGCAGTAAACATCAGGTCACGGTACGCCACGGTAGGCCACGGAGTCAATGAGCTCGAGTTGAAAAAGAAAAAGCTTACAGCACCTGGTATTCCCAGGCGGTCTCCCATCCAAGTACTAACCAGGCCCGACCCTGCTTAGCTTCCGAGATCAGACGAGATCGGGCGTGTTCAGGGTGGTATGGCCGTAAGCAATTAGTGCAGGCGCAAAACCAGGTTTTATACAGTAGCACATAAGGAGTGAGAAAGCTGCTGAGGCTCGACGTTACACTCTTACAAAAACAATCATTAGTTAGATATAAACGGCAGTAATTGATTCAGTAGGACTCCTTATCCATGTAAACGATCATTGTGACATCTGAATTCATTAATTATCTGAAATACACTGCGTGTGCGTGTGATGTTAAATGTTTGAACCAAGGTTAACGGTTAAAGTGTCAGAGAATGGGTGGTGATTTTTTGACGTCCTCCCATGATCTGGGCCCCGTTTCCCGAAAGCATCGTTAGCCTAAGTGGATCGTGAAGTGCGTCGTAAGGGCATCGTAGAGTTTTCACCGCGTTTCCCGAAAGCATCGTGGGGAACGAACGTCTTGAAAACGCTCGTAGCTAACGAGTACTCCAGGGGTGCTCGTAGGACGCTAAGAGCATCGTCAGCTATAGCCTCAGTGGCGACACCATCGGACATTCCGTCTATTGGATGCGTTTTATTAAAACGCATTGCGCCTTTATGTTCTTAGTTTGGTAATTAATAAAGATTATTAATTTATTTATTAATAAAGATGTTAAAATGGCCAAAATAAAACGGGACAGTCCAGAAAATGTTTGCGCAGGCAGGGCACTCAAAATGTGTGAGAGAAAGTGGGGGGATTTGTGCAGACTGACATAGGCTACTCATAAAACGTAGCATAAAATAATGTAAAAAATTAAATTAAATTAAAAAAAATTAAAATAAAGAAATAAAATAAATTATAAAAAACAAGCAAAGGAGCAGGCAAAAGGCTGGGATATGGTGGGGATTGGTCACGTTGACGGGAATGTTTAGTGACATGTGGGAGGGTGGAGGGGGTTAAAAAAAAGTCTCAATCACTCTTCGACGCGCATGAAAACCAGCCGCGTAGTTATGAGGGAGGCCGTCCTCACACCGATCTTCCTCGTCGTCATCGTCCTCAGCGTCCTCCGGTTCAAGCAATGCCACCCCAGCCTTAGCTGCAATGTTGTGCAACATAGCCGTCACACATATCACGGCGCATGACTTGGCCGGCGAAAACTGGAGCCCTCCGCCTGACTTGTGAAGGCATCTAATATAGCGCAACTTCCACCTCCCGATCGTGCGCTCAACGATGCACCGGGCCAGACGGTGGGCTTCGTTGTATTCCTCATCAATACATACCTTACCCTATTTCCGGAGGGGCTTTTATAGCCAATCAAATTATCAATCAAGGAAACCCTTATGCGGAATCAGATTAAGTCGGCTCTCTTTGCTGCGCAAAGCATGTTTCAGAAATCAGCCCATTAAGATAAATGTAGTTGTCACACAAGCAATTTTTAATTTTTTGTCATATGGAATTATTTCAGGGGGGAAAATGCCGTGAAACGCACAGTGCATTCAGGATTAGGACTGATATATATGTCGGTTTAAGCCCAATCAATTGTGTTTTAATGTCTTGCTATAGCATTCATCTAATTGCAGTCTATTTTTTTCGGAGGCTACTCTGCTGTTGTCCTTGATGGGGATTTATTTTAACCCTTTTTAACACAATTTTCCTGCGACATTCCTGCGTCTCCCCCTCCTACGGAGCCCATTTCAGCACCGTGTCAGTAGACAGTTACAATCCTACGACGTCGTGAGTGCAGCGAATGCGCGTTCACGTTAAGAGGAGTTTCGGGAAACGCTCCAAAGAAATTGACGATGGATCGCAAGATCCATCGTGAGAATGATCGTACGAGCGTGGATCCATCGTTATCGGGAAACGGGGCCCTGAAGTGAGCGTGCGTGTTTGTGTTGGTGAAAGTTTAAGAAATGTACAACTGTCGTTTCAGCTCTCTGGTGCTCCCTGCTGGCAGTATCACTATACTGTCCTCATGTTTCACAAAAATAGTTTTGAGAGACGTTGTCAGTTTTTGTATGTTGCTTAAATCCTCCAAAGCGGTTGGCAGTAAACATCAGGTCACGGTACGCCACGGTAGGCCACGGAGGCAATGAGCTCGAGTTGAAAAAGAAAGAGCTTACAGCACCTGGTATTCCCAGGCGGTCTCCCATCCAAGTACTAACCAGGCCCGACCCTGCTTAGCTTCCGAGATCAGACAAGATCGGGCGTGTTCAGGGTGGTATGGCTGTAAGCAATTAGTGCAGGCGCAAAACCAGGTTTTATACAGTAGCACATAAGGAGTGAGAAAGCTGCTGAGGCTCGACGTTACACTTTTACAAAAACAATCATTAGTTAGATATAAACGGCAGTAATTGATTCAGTAGGACTCCTTATCCATGTAAACGATCATTGTGACATCTGAATTCATTAATTATCTGAAATACACTGCGTGTGCGTGTGATGTTAAATGTTTGAACCAAGGTTAACGGTTAAAGTGTCAGAGAATGGGTGGTGATTTTTTGACGTCCTCCCATGATCTGAAGTGAGCGTGCGTGTTTGTGTTGGTGAAAGTTTAAGAAATGTACAACTGTCGGTTCAGCTCTCTGGTGCTCCCTGCTGGCAGTATCACTATACTGTCCTCATGTTTCACAAAAATAGTTTTGAGAGACGTTGTCAGTTTTTGTATGTTGCTTAAATCCTCCAAAGCGGTTGGCAGTAAACATCAGGTCACGGTACGCCACGGAGTCAATGAGCTCGAGTTGAAAAAGAAAAAGCTTACAGCACCTGGTATTCCCAGGCGGTCTCCCATCCAAGTACTAACCAGGCCCGACCCTGCTTCGCTTCCGAGATCAGACGAGATCGGGCGTGTTCAGGGTGGTATGGCCGTAAGCAATTAGTGCAGGCGCAAAACCAGGTTTTATACAGTAGCACATAAGGAGTGAGAAAGCTGCTGAGGCTCGACGTTACACTCTTACAAAAACAATCATTAGTTAGATATAAACGGCAGTAATTGATTCAGTAGGACTCCTTATCCATGTAAACGATCATTGTGACATCTGAATTCATTAATTATCTGAAATACACTGCGTGTGCGTGTGATGTTAAATGTTTGAACCAAGGTTAACGGTTAAAGTGTCAGAGAATGGGTGGTGATTTTTTGACGTCCTCCCATGATCTGAAGTGAGCGTGCGTGTTTGTGTTGGTGAAAGTTTAAGAAATGTACAACTGTCGGTTCAGCTCTCTGGTGCTCCCTGCTGGCAGTATCACTATACTGTCCTCATGTTTCACAAAAATAGTTTTGAGAGACGTTGTCAGTTTTTGTATGTTGCTTAAATCCTCCAAAGCGGTTGGCAGTAAACATCAGGTCACGGTACGCCACGGTAGGCCACGGAGTCAATGAGCTCGAGTTGAAAAAGAAAAAGCTTACAGCACCTGGTATTCCCAGGCGGTCTCCCATCCAAGTACTAACCAGGCCCGACCCTGCTTATCTTCCGAGTTCAGACGAGATCGTGCGTGTTCAGGGTGGTATGGCCGTATGCAATTAGTGCAGGCGCAAAACCAGGTTTTATACAGTAGCACATAAGGAGTGAGAAAGCTGCTGAGGCTCGACGTTACACTTTTACAAAAACAATCATTAGTTAGATATAAACGGCAGTAATTGATTCAGTAGGACTCCTTATCCATGTAAACGATCATTGTGACATCTGAATTCATTAATTATCTGAAATACACTGCGTGTGCGTGTGATGTTAAATGTTTGAACCAAGGTTAACGGTTAAAGTGTCAGAGAATGGGTGGTGATTTTTTGACGTCCTCCCATGATCAGAGGCCTGTTTCAGGTAGCTGGTTTAACATACTCTGAGTTCAATCCTGCGCTCTGAGTTGGTTGACTCAGAGTTCAGAGTTGAAAAGCAACTCTGGGTTTTCGGTTTCAGAACAGGCGATCAGCGTTGGCTTAATCAACTCGGAGTGTGTTCACGCTGGGTTGGGGGCGTGCCTGTTGACTATAAAGAGCCATCATCAATGGATCTCTGATAACATGATCAAACATGGACCAAAAGCGGAGATCCACTTACTTTTCCCCACGGAAGTGGAAATTCTAATGAACGCGTATGCCGAGCAGTTACCCCTTTAAACAAAAAAAAACAATACCGCCGCGGCAGCGAGAGCGTGAGAGATTGCTTGGCAGGAAATAGCTGAACAAGTCAATGCCTGTGTAAAATAAATTAGTAAAATAAAATAAGAGGATAGTTTAATATCTTCCACTCATTCAATATGTAAATTGTGTGTATGTGTGTGTGTGTGTGTGTGTGTGTGTGTCAATTTACGCAACCCCAAGTTGCCGCAAGAGGACTTGGCAGCAAATGAAGATGAAGTACAAAAATATAGTTCAAAAATGTAAACTAATGTTTAATTGAAATCAAATCAATTGTGCTGTTTTGCCTGCTCTACCTAATTTAACAGCTATTTTCAACATGTGATGGGCCTATATTTAAGCAGTAAATGTAAGTAGTACATTTCCCAGCCACCCCAACACTGCCAATAGTTAATAGGATTTAGATATATTAGAAGGCTACACCTAGGCAAAATGCATTACATATATATATATATATATATGTCTTCAAAATAGCGCTTACTGAATTTTAGGGTAACATTTTCCTCCATGTTAGCAAATCGAAAAAAAAGCAGAGGCCCGGAAGACTGGAGGGGGTCCACCTCTGCAGCCCTCACAGAGGCTGAGGGGATGGCCCTCAGCGAACAGAGTATGCGTCCTGTGGCTGAGGGCATCCCTGGGGGGAGCTCCTCTGATCCCCCCCCACCCCCCAGGATAGAAGTGCCTTTACAGTATAAGAGGTTGGTTATTCAAAATAATTAAATATGTACACGCAACCCAGCGCGTTGCAAATTAGATGGGGCAATATTCTGGCTCAAGTAATAATTGCACTGACTAATCATCTTCTTCCAGTTACTGATGGCGTCATCGCCCTACTTGAACCAGATGCCCTCACCAACCTCCATGCAATTGTAACAATTCAAAAGATGCAAAAGGATGCTTTGGAGATCCACATTTTGGAACATAAGTTATAGGTGGGTGAGGTGCAAACTGGGATAGGCTACTGTTCCCTGCTCTAAAAACATACCCAATATAAATGACTTTTTTTTTTTTGTGATTTCAGGAAATAAAAAAATCCTCACAAGTAGAATGTCTTTATTAGAACACGGGCTGTGGTGGGACAAGTTATTTTGTTGAACAGTTTACTCAAAGGGTTTTACTTCAGTGAACAATGCAGACGATTATGCTGAGCATGTGCATGTAGAGAAGAACAGCATCTGGTTAAAAGCAGTACCAGGGTCTTTTCTGCCTTGCATTCTTAAAATGAGTTTCTTGACTTGCAGCAGTTATAGGTCCGTGGTTAGTCAGCTACTCTGATCATGGGAAAGCCACAACGTTGAAGTGACTGTAGTACAGAGCGGGTGGGATGCACGGGGCGGATCATTCTGCACATGCGTTAATTGCGATAAAAAAATAAATAATAAACTTAAAGCATGCCCCCGGTGCGTTTGACAGTTAACATGGGGGCTGAGAAGGTGGTCTAAATAAATGATAGATTGCGCTGAAAAACGATAGCGCTCGTGAAGAAAATTATCAGGAAAATAAAGTATATCCAACCGGGGTCTTAATAATCGTTCCTCACGGAGATTCCTTCTGAGGATCGCAGCCTCTACGTCCACAGGCTCTCGTAGAAAAGGACATGCCATTTCTAACACTTCCTTCTGTCGGAGAGCTGCCTTCAGCGACAACAAACTCAGAGTAGGTCTAACCACCTCCCGAGCAGGTTAGGTCCACGGCGTATGTTGCCGCAGCAACTAACTCTCGGTTGCGCTGAACCTGCTACCTGAAACGGAAAACCCAGAGTTTCCACTAACTCAGAGTGAACAAACTCGGGGTTGCCTCAAAACCAGCTACCTGAAACAGGGCTCTGAAGTGAGCGTGCGTGTTTGTGTTGGTGAAAGTTTAAGAAATGTACAACTGTCGGTTCAGCTCTCTGGTGCTCCCTGCTGGCAGTATCACTATACTGTCCTCATGTTTCACAAAAATAGTTTTGAGAGACGTTGTCAGTTTTTGTATGTTGCTTAAATCCTCCAAAGCGGTTGGCAGTAAACATCAGGTCACGGTACGCCACGGAGTCAATGAGCTCGAGTTGAAAAAGAAAAAGCTTACAGCACCTGGTATTCCCAGGCGGTCTCCCATCCAAGTACTAACCAGGCCCGACCCTGCTTAGCTTCCGAGATCAGACGAGATCAGGCGTGTTCAGGGTGGTATGGCCGTAAGCAATTAGTGCATGCGCAAAACCAGGTTTTATACAGTAGCACATAAGGAGTGAGAAAGCTGCTGAGGCTCGACGTTACACTCTTACAAAAACAATCATTAGTTAGATATAAACGGCAGTAATTGATTCAGTAGGACTCCTTATCCATGTAAACCATCATTGTGACATCTGAATTCATTAATTATCTGAAATACACTGCGTGTGCGTGTGATGTTAAATGTTTGAACCAAGGTTAACGGTTAAAGTGTCAGAGAATGGGTGGTGATTTTTTGACGTCCTCCCATGATCAGAGGGGTGTTCCACGAACGGAGGTTTAACAAACACCGAGTTAACGCTGAACTCTAGGTTGATTGACCCTGTGCCGACCAACCCAGAGTTTTCGGTTCCACAGCAGCGGTTATGCATTAGTTCAATCAACTCGGGGTTGGTTAACACAGGGTTGTGCGCGTCCACGCCAAACTTAAAAAGACGTGATGTATGGATCATGGAAACCCTGATCGATATGGCGAAACAGGCCGCTTATTTAAATGAAATGGAACTTCAGGTTCCCCTGGAGAGCTATGACGAGGAGAAGGACATTATCACAAGAAAAGGGAACGCTAAAACCTCTGGAACCCGGAGAACCAAAGCCTGGCAGCGGATCGCTGACCGCGTAAATGCGTTAGTTACACGTCAAAAGCATGATCCTTAATATTTGAGCCATGAATATATAAATATCCCAGTTAAGCATTCTTAAAGATCCTACCACATAACCCCTTTCTTCTAAAACAATATGTAGGCCTACTCCGATTGCTTCCAAGCGGTCAGAGGATCAAGTATAAAAATGAAGTATAAAAAACATACAAACTGGTAAGCTTTTCCCACCATCGTATTGGTATAAATTTAAATAAGCCATTTTTTTAAGCCAATCGTGAAAAGGCCGACAGTCGGCAGACTGGATCTGGCCCTCAAATTGTCTTGACCCCGGTGGAGGAGCTGTTAATAAACATAAATTCAGGGCGCCCTGGCATGGAGGGGGTACCTCGAGGTACCTAGTACCACCTCAGAGAGTCATGGGCCATACCCCACACTGGTTGAATGTAGGTTTTTGTGTTTTCTTGTATTTTAGATTTTTTTTGCCTTCGAAGTAACACATGCAAACCGTGTGCTTGCCACAGCGCATACTATTCCAAATGTTTCTTTTTTTGGTAACTGGGTAGAAAACCTAAAAGTGACAATTCATCAACTTCACAGATCAAGATGGATCAGTGCTTGTAATGATGCCGCCGGCTACGATCGAACATTCTCCAGTGGATGCAAGTCCGTTAGGACTATTTTATACTTTATGTTGTAAATGCCTCTCGGCATAGTACTCAGACCATATTGCTCTTTGTATGATAGGAGGCTGATACAAATCTTGGATGGGTCATCTGAAACGACTGTGATGTGCTCAGCATCTCCAGCATTATAGCCTAGATAAAACTACCATTTGAAAAAAACGGAGGGCTACGCAAATAGTCTGGAGTGAACTGAGGCCAGGTCCTCGATTGGTAGTGTTGGCTATGTAAGGCTATTTAAATATATTAAAGATTTGCGCGAGAATCTATATCTCTCCACTCCAGCAAAAAGTCATCCAATATGCCAAGATGTCGAGCCGTGGTCTTATCAATCGCTCCCGGTGGATTGCACGTATAATTTGCGCTCTGATATCAGCAGTTCTCTCATCAAAAGGGAATGCCATTGTGAACACATGAAATCTGCGGTGAACGCCGGTTGAAATACCCAAAACCGGGTTATGTTTCAGACTTAACCTGCGCAAAACCTGGTCCGACCAGGTTTGATTCAGAGCATATGTTGCTATAGCAACTAACATACCGTGATCCTTTTGGAACGGAAAACCTAGGGTTACAGCAAACCCTGGGTTAACATACCCGGTTATGTGATAAAACCGGCTTTGTGGAACACCCCACTGAAGTGAGCGTGCGTGTTTGTGTTGGTGAAAGTTTAAGAAATGTACAACTGTCGGTTCAGCTCTCTGGTGCTCCCTGCTGGCAGTATCACTATACTGTCCTCATGTTTCACAAAAATAGTTTTGAGAGACGTTGTCAGTTTTTGTATGTTGCTTAAATCCTCCAAAGCGGTTGGCAGTAAACATCAGGTCACGGTACGCCACGGTAGGCCACGGAGTCAATGAGCTCGAGTTGAAAAAGAAAAAGCTTACAGCACCTGGTATTCCCAGGCGGTCTCCCATCCAAGTACTAACCAGGCCCGACCCTGATTAGCTTCCGAGTTCAGACGAGACCGGGCGTGTTCAGAGTGGTATGGCCGTAAGCAAATAGTTCAGGCGCAAAACCAGGTTTTATACAGTAGCACATAAGGAGTGAGAAAGCTGCTGAGGCTCGACGTTACACTTTTACAAAAACAATCATTAGTTAGATATAAACGGCAGTAATTGATTCAGTAGAACTCCTTATCCATGTAAACGATCATTGTGACATCTGAATACATTAATTATCTGAAATACACTGCGTGTGCGTGTGATGTTAAATGTTTGAACCAAGGTTAACGGTTAAAGTGTCAGAGAATGGGTGGTGATTTTTTGACGTCCTCCCATGATCTGAAGTGAGCGTGCGTGTTTGTGTTGGTGAAAGTTTAAGAAATGTACAACTGTCGGTTCAGCTCTCTGGTGCTCCCTGCTGGCAGTATCACTATACTGTCCTCATGTTTCACAAAAATAGTTTTGAGAGACGTTGTCAGTTTTTGTATGTTGCTTAAATCCTCCAAAGCGGTTGGCAGTAAACATCAGGTCACGGTACGCCACGGAGTCAATGAGCTCGAGTTGAAAAAGAAAAAGCTTACAGCACCTGGTATTCCCAGGCGGTCTCCCATCCAAGTACTAACCAGGCCCGACCCTGCTTAGCTTCCGAGTTCAGACGAGATCGGGCGTGTTCAGGGTGGTATGGCCGTAAGCAAATAGTGCAGGCGCAAAACCAGGTTTTATACAGTAGCACATAAGGAGTGAGAAAGCTGCTGAGGCTCGACGTTACACTTTTACAAAAACAATCATTAGTTAGATATAAACGGCAGTAATTGATTCAGTAGGACTCCTTATCCATGTAAACGATCATTGTGACATCTGAATTCATTAATTATCTGAAATACACTGCGTGTGCGTGTGATGTTAAATGTTTGAACCAAGGTTAACGGTTAAAGTGTCAGAGAATGGGTGGTGATTTTTTGACGTCCTCCCATGATCTGAAGTGAGCGTGCGTGTTTGTGTTGGTGAAAGTTTAAGAAATGTACAACTGTCGTTTCAGCTCTCTGGTGCTCCCTGCTGGCAGTATCACTATACTGTCCTCATGTTTCACAAAAATAGTTTTGAGAGACGTTGTCAGTTTTTGTATGTTGCTTAAATCCTCCAAAGCGGTTGGCAGTAAACATCAGGTCACGGTACGCCACGGTAGGCCACGGAGGCAATGAGCTCGAGTTGAAAAAGAAATAGCTTACAGCACCTGGTATTCCCAGGCGGAATCCCATCCAAGTACTAACCAGGCCCGACCCTGCTTAGCTTCCGAGATCAGACGAGATCGGGCGTGTTCAGGGTGGTATGGCCGTAAGCAATTAGTTCAGGCGCAAAACCAGGTTTTATACAGTAGCACATAAGGAGTGAGAAAGCTGCTGAGGCTCGACGTTACACTCTTACAAAAACAATCATTAGTTAGATATAAACGGCAGTAATTGATTCAGTAGGACTCCTTATCCATGTAAACCATCATTGTGACATCTGAATTATCTGAAATACACTGCGTGTGCGTGTGATGTTAAATGTTTGAACCAAGGTTAACGGTTAAAGTGTCAGAGAATGGGTGGTGATTTTTTGACGTCCTCCCATGATCTGAAGTGAGCGTGCGTGTTTGTGTTGGTGAAAGTTTAAGAAATGTACAACTGTCGGTTCAGCTCTCTGGTGCTCCCTGCTGGCAGTATCACTATACTGTCCTCATGTTTCACAAAAATAGTTTTGAGAGACGTTGTCAGTTTTTGTATGTTGCTTAAATCCTCCAAAGCGGTTGGCAGTAAACATCAGGTCACGGTACGCCACGGAGTCAATGAGCTCGAGTTGAAAAAGAAAAAGCTTACAGCACCTGGTATTCCCAGGCGGTCTCCCATCCAAGTACTAACCAGGCCCGACCCTGCTTAGCTTCCGAGATCAGACGAGATCGGGCGTGTTCAGGGTGGTATGGCCGTAAGCAATTAGTGCAGGCGCAAAACCAGGTTTTATACAGTAGCACATAAGGAGTGAGAAAGCTGCTGAGGCTCGACGTTACACTCTTACAAAAACAATCATTAGTTAGATATAAACGGCAGTAATTGATTCAGTAGGACTCCTTATCCATGTAAACGATCATTGTGACATCTGAATTCATTAATTATCTGAAATACACTGCGTGTGCGTGTGATGTTAAATGTTTGAACCAAGGTTAACGGTTAAAGTGTCAGAGAATGGGTGGTGATTTTTTGACGTCCTCCCATGATCTGAAGTGAGCGTGCGTGTTTGTGTTGGTGAAAGTTTAAGAAATGTACAACTGTCGGTTCAGCTCTCTGGTGCTCCCTGCTGGCAGTATCACTATACTGTCCTCATGTTTCACAAAAATAGTTTTGAGAGACGTTGTCAGTTTTTGTATGTTGCTTAAATCCTCCAAAGCGGTTGGCAGTAAACATCAGGTCACGGTACGCCACGGAGTCAATGAGCTCGAGTTGAAAAAGAAAAAGCTTACAGCACCTGGTATTCCCAGGCGGTCTCCCATCCAAGTACTAACCAGGCCCGACCCTGCTTAGCTTCCGAGATCAGACGAGATCGGGCGTGTTCAGGGTGGTATGGCCGTAAGCAATTAGTGCAGGCGCAAAACCAGGTTTTATACAGTAGCACATAAGGAGTGAGAAAGCTGCTGAGGCTCGACGTTACACTCTTACAAAAACAATCATTAGTTAGATATAAACGGCAGTAATTGATTCAGTAGGACTCCTTATCCATGTAAACGATCATTGTGACATCTGAATTCATTAATTATCTGAAATACACTGCGTGTGCGTGTGATGTTAAATGTTTGAACCAAGGTTAACGGTTAAAGTGTCAGAGAATGGGTGGTGATTTTTTGACGTCCTCCCATGATCTGAAGTGAGCGTGCGTGTTTGTGTTGGTGAAAGTTTAAGAAATGTACAACTGTCGGTTCAGCTCTCTGGTGCTCCCTGCTGGCAGTATCACTATACTGTCCTCATGTTTCACAAAAATAGTTTTGAGAGACGTTGTCAGTTTTTGTATGTTGCTTAAATCCTCCAAAGCGGTTGGCAGTAAACATCAGGTCACGGTACGCCACGGTAGGCCACGGAGTCAATGAGCTCGAGTTGAAAAAGAAAAGCTTACAGCACCTGGTATTCCCAGGCGGTCTCCCATCCAAGTACTAACCAGGCCCGACCCTGCTTAGCTTCCGAGATCAGACGAGATCGGGCGTGTTCAGGGTGGTATGGCCGTAAGCAATTAGTGCAGGCGCAAAACCAGGTTTTATACAGTAGCACATAAGGAGTGAGAAAGCTGCTGAGGCTCGACGTTACACTTTTACAAAAACAATCATTAGTTAGATATAAACGGCAGTAATTGATTCAGTAGGACTCCTTATCCATGTAAACGATCATTGTGACATCTGAATTCATTAATTATCTGAAATACACTGCGTGTGCGTGTGATGTTAAATGTTTGAACCAAGGTTAACGGTTAAAGTGTCAGAGAATGGGTGGTGATTTTTTGACGTCCTCCCATGATCTGAAGTGAGCGTGCGTGTTTGTGTTGGTGAAAGTTTAAGAAATGTACAACTGTCGGTTCAGCTCTCTGGTGCTCCCTGCTGGCAGTATCACTATACTGTCCTCATGTTTCACAAAAATAGTTTTGAGAGACGTTGTCAGTTTTTGTATGTTGCTTAAATCCTCCAAAGCGGTTGGCAGTAAACATCAGGTCACGGTACGCCACGGTAGGCCACGGAGTCAATGAGCTCGAGTTGAAAAAGAAAAAGCTTACAGCACCTGGTATTCCCAGGCGGTCTCCCATCCAAGTACTAACCAGGCCCGACCCTGCTTAGCTTCCGAGATCAGACGAGATCGGGCGTGTTCAGGGTGGTATGGCCGTAAGCAATTAGTGCAGGCGCAAAACCAGGTTTTATACAGTAGCACATAAGGAGTGAGAAAGCTGCTGAGGCTCGACGTTACACTTTTACAAAAACAATCATTAGTTAGATATAAACGGCAGTAATTGATTCAGTAGGACTCCTTATCCATGTAAACGATCATTGTGACATCTGAATTCATTAATTATCTGAAATACACTGCGTGTGCGTGTGATGTTAAATGTTTGAACCAAGGTTAACGGTTAAAGTGTCAGAGAATGGGTGGTGATTTTTTGACGTCCTCCCATGATCTGAAGTGAGCGTGCGTGTTTGTGTTGGTGAAAGTTTAAGAAATGTACAACTGTCGGTTCAGCTCTCTGGTGCTCCCTGCTGGCAGTATCACTATACTGTCCTCATGTTTCACAAAAATAGTTTTGAGAGACGTTGTCAGTTTTTGTATGTTGCTTAAATCCTCCAAAGCGGTTGGCAGTAAACATCAGGTCACGGTACGCCACGGAGTCAATGAGCTCGAGTTGAAAAAGAAAAAGCTTACAGCACCTGGTATTCCCAGGCGGTCTCCCATCCAAGTACTAACCAGGCCCGACCCTGCTTAGCTTCCGAGATCAGACGAGATCGGGCGTGTTCAGGGTGGTATGGCCGTAAGCAATTAGTGCAGGCGCAAAACCAGGTTTTATACAGTAGCACATAAGGAGTGAGAAAGCTGCTGAGGCTCGACGTTACACTCTTACAAAAACAATCATTAGTTAGATATAAACGGCAGTAATTGATTCAGTAGGACTCCTTATCCATGTAAACGATCATTGTGACATCTGAATTCATTAATTATCTGAAATACACTGCGTGTGCGTGTGATGTTAAATGTTTGAACCAAGGTTAACGGTTAAAGTGTCAGAGAATGGGTGGTGATTTTTTGACGTCCTCCCATGATCTGAAGTGAGCGTGCGTGTTTGTGTTGGTGAAAGTTTAAGAAATGTACAACTGTCGGTTCAGCTCTCTGGTGCTCCCTGCTGGCAGTATCACTATACTGTCCTCATGTTTCACAAAAATAGTTTTGAGAGACGTTGTCAGTTTTTGTATGTTGCTTAAATCCTCCAAAGCGGTTGGCAGTAAACATCAGGTCACGGTACGCCACGGTAGGCCACGGAGTCAATGAGCTCGAGTTGAAAAAGAAAAAGCTTACAGCACCTGGTATTCCCAGGCGGTCTCCCATCCAAGTACTAACCAGGCCCGACCCTGCTTAGCTTCCGAGATCAGACGAGATCGGGCGTGTTCAGGGTGGTATGGCCGTAAGCAATTAGTGCAGGCGCAAAACCAGGTTTTATACAGTAGCACATAAGGAGTGAGAAAGCTGCTGAGGCTCGACGTTACACTTTTACAAAAACAATCATTAGTTAGATATAAACGGCAGTAATTGATTCAGTAGGACTCCTTATCCATGTAAACGATCATTGTGACATCTGAATTCATTAATTATCTGAAATACACTGCGTGTGCGTGTGATGTTAAATGTTTGAACCAAGGTTAACGGTTAAAGTGTCAGAGAATGGGTGGTGATTTTTTGACGTCCTCCCATGATCTGAAGTGAGCGTGCGTGTTTGTGTTGGTGAAAGTTTAAGAAATGTACAACTGTCGGTTCAGCTCTCTGGTGCTCCCTGCTGGCAGTATCACTATACTGTCCTCATGTTTCACAAAAATAGTTTTGAGAGACGTTGTCAGTTTTTGTATGTTGCTTAAATCCTCCAAAGCGGTTGGCAGTAAACATCAGGTCACGGTACGCCACGGTAGGCCACGGAGGCAATGAGCTCGAGTTGAAAAAGAAAATGCTTACAGCACCTGGTATTCCCAGGCGGTCTCCCATCCAAGTACTAACCAGGCCCGACCCTGCTTAGCTTCCGAGATCAGACGAGATCGGGCGTGTTCAGGGTGGTATGGCCGTAAGCAATTAGTGCAGGCGCAAAACCAGGTTTTATACAGTAGCACATAAGGAGTGAGAAAGCTGCTGAGGCTCGACGTTACACTTTTACAAAAACAATCATTAGTTAGATATAAACGGCAGTAATTGATTCAGTAGGACTCCTTATCCATGTAAACGATCATTGTGACATCTGAATTCATTAATTATCTGAAATACACTGCGTGTGCGTGTGATGTTAAATGTTTGAACCAAGGTTAACGGTTAAAGTGTCAGAGAATGGGTGGTGATTTTTTGACGTCCTCCCATGATCTGAAGTGAGCGTGCGTGTTTGTGTTGGTGAAAGTTTAAGAAATGTACAACTGTCGGTTCAGCTCTCTGGTGCTCCCTGCTGGCAGTATCACTATACTGTCCTCATGTTTCACAAAAATAGTTTTGAGAGACGTTGTCAGTTTTTGTATGTTGCTTAAATCCTCCAAAGCGGTTGGCAGTAAACATCAGGTCACGGTACGCCACGGTAGGCCACGGAGGCAATGAGCTCGAGTTGAAAAAGAAAAAGCTTACAGCACCTGGTATTCCCAGGCGGTCTCCCATCCAAGTACTAACCAGGCCCGACCCTGCTTAGCTTCCGAGATCAGACGAGATCGGGCGTGTTCAGGGTGGTATGGCCGTAAGCAATTAGTGCAGGCGCAAAACCAGGTTTTATACAGTAGCACATAAGGAGTGAGAAAGCTGCTGAGGCTCGACGTTACACTTTACAAAAACAATCATTAGTTAGATATAAACGGCAGTAATTGATTCAGTAGGACTCCTTATCCATGTAAACGATCATTGTGACATCTGAATTCATTAATTATCTGAAATACACTGCGTGTGCGTGTGATGTTAAATGTTTGAACCAAGGTTAACGGTTAAAGTGTCAGAGAATGGGTGGTGATTTTTTGACGTCCTCCCATGATCTGAAGTGAGCGTGCGTGTTTGTGTTGGTGAAAGTTTAAGAAATGTACAACTGTCGGTTCAGCTCTCTGGTGCTCCCTGCTGGCAGTATCACTATACTGTCCTCATGTTTCACAAAAATAGTTTTGAGAGACGTTGTCAGTTTTTGTATGTTGCTTAAATCCTCCAAAGCGGTTGGCAGTAAACATCAGGTCACGGTACGCCACGGTAGGCCACGGAGTCAATGAGCTCGAGTTGAAAAAGAAAAAGCTTACAGCACCTGGTATTCCCAGGCGGTCTCCCATCCAAGTACTAACCAGGCCCGACCCTGCTTAGCTTCCGAGATCAGACGAGATCGGGCGTGTTCAGGGTGGTATGGCCGTAAGCAATTAGTGCAGGCGCAAAACCAGGTTTTATACAGTAGCACATAAGGAGTGAGAAAGCTGCTGAGGCTCGACGTTACACTTTACAAAAACAATCATTAGTTAGATATAAACGGCAGTAATTGATTCAGTAGGACTCCTTATCCATGTAAACGATCATTGTGACATCTGAATTCATTAATTATCTGAAATACACTGCGTGTGCGTGTGATGTTAAATGTTTGAACCAAGGTTAACGGTTAAAGTGTCAGAGAATGGGTGGTGATTTTTTGACGTCCTCCCATGATCTGAAGTGAGCGTGCGTGTTTGTGTTGGTGAAAGTTTAAGAAATGTACAACTGTCGGTTCAGCTCTCTGGTGCTCCCTGCTGGCAGTATCACTATACTGTCCTCATGTTTCACAAAAATAGTTTTGAGAGACGTTGTCAGTTTTTGTATGTTGCTTAAATCCTCCAAAGCGGTTGGCAGTAAACATCAGGTCACGGTACGCCACGGTAGGCCACGGAGTCAATGAGCTCGAGTTGAAAAAGAAAAAGCTTACAGCACCTGGTATTCCCAGGCGGTCTCCCATCCAAGTACTAACCAGGCCCGACCCTGCTTAGCTTCCGAGATCAGACGAGATCGGGCGTGTTCAGGGTGGTATGGCCGTAAGCAATTAGTGCAGGCGCAAAACCAGGTTTTATACAGTAGCACATAAGGAGTGAGAAAGCTGCTGAGGCTCGACGTTACACTTTTACAAAAACAATCATTAGTTAGATATAAACGGCAGTAATTGATTCAGTAGGACTCCTTATCCATGTAAACGATCATTGTGACATCTGAATTCATTAATTATCTGAAATACACTGCGTGTGCGTGTGATGTTAAATGTTTGAACCAAGGTTAACGGTTAAAGTGTCAGAGAATGGGTGGTGATTTTTTGACGTCCTCCCATGATCTGAAGTGAGCGTGCGTGTTTGTGTTGGTGAAAGTTTAAGAAATGTACAACTGTCGGTTCAGCTCTCTGGTGCTCCCTGCTGGCAGTATCACTATACTGTCCTCATGTTTCACAAAAATAGTTTTGAGAGACGTTGTCAGTTTTTGTATGTTGCTTAAATCCTCCAAAGCGGTTGGCAGTAAACATCAGGTCACGGTACGCCACGGAGTCAATGAGCTCGAGTTGAAAAAGAAAAAGCTTACAGCACCTGGTATTCCCAGGCGGTCTCCCATCCAAGTACTAACCAGGCCCGACCCTGCTTAGCTTCCGAGATCAGACGAGATCGGGCGTGTTCAGGGTGGTATGGCCGTAAGCAATTAGTGCAGGCGCAAAACCAGGTTTTATACAGTAGCACATAAGGAGTGAGAAAGCTGCTGAGGCTCGACGTTACACTCTTACAAAAACAATCATTAGTTAGATATAAACGGCAGTAATTGATTCAGTAGGACTCCTTATCCATGTAAACGATCATTGTGACATCTGAATTCATTAATTATCTGAAATACACTGCGTGTGCGTGTGATGTTAAATGTTTGAACCAAGGTTAACGGTTAAAGTGTCAGAGAATGGGTGGTGATTTTTTGACGTCCTCCCATGATCTGAAGTGAGCGTGCGTGTTTGTGTTGGTGAAAGTTTAAGAAATGTACAACTGTCGGTTCAGCTCTCTGGTGCTCCCTGCTGGCAGTATCACTATACTGTCCTCATGTTTCACAAAAATAGTTTTGAGAGACGTTGTCAGTTTTTGTATGTTGCTTAAATCCTCCAAAGCGGTTGGCAGTAAACATCAGGTCACGGTACGCCACGGTAGGCCACGGAGGCAATGAGCTCGAGTTGAAAAAGAAAAAGCTTACAGCACCTGGTATTCCCAGGCGGTCTCCCATCCAAGTACTAACCAGGCCCGACCCTGCTTAGCTTCCGAGATCAGACGAGATCGGGCGTGTTCAGGGTGGTATGGCCGTAAGCAATTAGTGCAGGCGCAAAACCAGGTTTTATACAGTAGCACATAAGGAGTGAGAAAGCTGCTGAGGCTCGACGTTACACTTTACAAAAACAATCATTAGTTAGATATAAACGGCAGTAATTGATTCAGTAGGACTCCTTATCCATGTAAACGATCATTGTGACATCTGAATTCATTAATTATCTGAAATACACTGCGTGTGCGTGTGATGTTAAATGTTTGAACCAAGGTTAACGGTTAAAGTGTCAGAGAATGGGTGGTGATTTTTTGACGTCCTCCCATGATCTGAAGTGAGCGTGCGTGTTTGTGTTGGTGAAAGTTTAAGAAATGTACAACTGTCGGTTCAGCTCTCTGGTGCTCCCTGCTGGCAGTATCACTATACTGTCCTCATGTTTCACAAAAATAGTTTTGAGAGACGTTGTCAGTTTTTGTATGTTGCTTAAATCCTCCAAAGCGGTTGGCAGTAAACATCAGGTCACGGTACGCCACGGTAGGCCACGGAGTCAATGAGCTCGAGTTGAAAAAGAAAAAGCTTACAGCACCTGGTATTCCCAGGCGGTCTCCCATCCAAGTACTAACCAGGCCCGACCCTGCTTAGCTTCCGAGATCAGACGAGATCGGGCGTGTTCAGGGTGGTATGGCCGTAAGCAATTAGTGCAGGCGCAAAACCAGGTTTTATACAGTAGCACATAAGGAGTGAGAAAGCTGCTGAGGCTCGACGTTACACTTTTACAAAAACAATCATTAGTTAGATATAAACGGCAGTAATTGATTCAGTAGGACTCCTTATCCATGTAAACGATCATTGTGACATCTGAATTCATTAATTATCTGAAATACACTGCGTGTGCGTGTGATGTTAAATGTTTGAACCAAGGTTAACGGTTAAAGTGTCAGAGAATGGGTGGTGATTTTTTGACGTCCTCCCATGATCTGAAGTGAGCGTGCGTGTTTGTGTTGGTGAAAGTTTAAGAAATGTACAACTGTCGGTTCAGCTCTCTGGTGCTCCCTGCTGGCAGTATCACTATACTGTCCTCATGTTTCACAAAAATAGTTTTGAGAGACGTTGTCAGTTTTTGTATGTTGCTTAAATCCTCCAAAGCGGTTGGCAGTAAACATCAGGTCACGGTACGCCACGGTAGGCCACGGAGTCAATGAGCTCGAGTTGAAAAAGAAAAAGCTTACAGCACCTGGTATTCCCAGGCGGTCTCCCATCCAAGTACTAACCAGGCCCGACCCTGCTTAGCTTCCGAGATCAGACGAGATCGGGCGTGTTCAGGGTGGTATGGCCGTAAGCAATTAGTGCAGGCGCAAAACCAGGTTTTATACAGTAGCACATAAGGAGTGAGAAAGCTGCTGAGGCTCGACGTTACACTCTTACAAAAACAATCATTAGTTAGATATAAACGGCAGTAATTGATTCAGTAGGACTCCTTATCCATGTAAACGATCATTGTGACATCTGAATTCATTAATTATCTGAAATACACTGCGTGTGCGTGTGATGTTAAATGTTTGAACCAAGGTTAACGGTTAAAGTGTCAGAGAATGGGTGGTGATTTTTTGACGTCCTCCCATGATCTGAAGTGAGCGTGCGTGTTTGTGTTGGTGAAAGTTTAAGAAATGTACAACTGTCGGTTCAGCTCTCTGGTGCTCCCTGCTGGCAGTATCACTATACTGTCCTCATGTTTCACAAAAATAGTTTTGAGAGACGTTGTCAGTTTTTGTATGTTGCTTAAATCCTCCAAAGCGGTTGGCAGTAAACATCAGGTCACGGTACGCCACGGTAGGCCACGGAGTCAATGAGCTCGAGTTGAAAAAGAAAAAGCTTACAGCACCTGGTATTCCCAGGCGGTCTCCCATCCAAGTACTAACCAGGCCCGACCCTGCTTAGCTTCCGAGATCAGACGAGATCGGGCGTGTTCAGGGTGGTATGGCCGTAAGCAATTAGTGCAGGCGCAAAACCAGGTTTTATACAGTAGCACATAAGGAGTGAGAAAGCTGCTGAGGCTCGACGTTACACTTTTACAAAAACAATCATTAGTTAGATATAAACGGCAGTAATTGATTCAGTAGGACTCCTTATCCATGTAAACGATCATTGTGACATCTGAATTCATTAATTATCTGAAATACACTGCGTGTGCGTGTGATGTTAAATGTTTGAACCAAGGTTAACGGTTAAAGTGTCAGAGAATGGGTGGTGATTTTTTGACGTCCTCCCATGATCTGAAGTGAGCGTGCGTGTTTGTGTTGGTGAAAGTTTAAGAAATGTACAACTGTCGGTTCAGCTCTCTGGTGCTCCCTGCTGGCAGTATCACTATACTGTCCTCATGTTTCACAAAAATAGTTTTGAGAGACGTTGTCAGTTTTTGTATGTTGCTTAAATCCTCCAAAGCGGTTGGCAGTAAACATCAGGTCACGGTACGCCACGGTAGGCCACGGAGTCAATGAGCTCGAGTTGAAAAAGAAAAAGCTTACAGCACCTGGTATTCCCAGGCGGTCTCCCATCCAAGTACTAACCAGGCCCGACCCTGCTTAGCTTCCGAGATCAGACGAGATCGGGCGTGTTCAGGGTGGTATGGCCGTAAGCAATTAGTGCAGGCGCAAAACCAGGTTTTATACAGTAGCACATAAGGAGTGAGAAAGCTGCTGAGGCTCGACGTTACACTTTTACAAAAACAATCATTAGTTAGATATAAACGGCAGTAATTGATTCAGTAGGACTCCTTATCCATGTAAACGATCATTGTGACATCTGAATTCATTAATTATCTGAAATACACTGCGTGTGCGTGTGATGTTAAATGTTTGAACCAAGGTTAACGGTTAAAGTGTCAGAGAATGGGTGGTGATTTTTTGACGTCCTCCCATGATCTGAAGTGAGCGTGCGTGTTTGTGTTGGTGAAAGTTTAAGAAATGTACAACTGTCGGTTCAGCTCTCTGGTGCTCCCTGCTGGCAGTATCACTATACTGTCCTCATGTTTCACAAAAATAGTTTTGAGAGACGTTGTCAGTTTTTGTATGTTGCTTAAATCCTCCAAAGCGGTTGGCAGTAAACATCAGGTCACGGTACGCCACGGTAGGCCACGGAGTCAATGAGCTCGAGTTGAAAAAGAAAAAGCTTACAGCACCTGGTATTCCCAGGCGGTCTCCCATCCAAGTACTAACCAGGCCCGACCCTGCTTAGCTTCCGAGATCAGACGAGATCGGGCGTGTTCAGGGTGGTATGGCCGTAAGCAATTAGTGCAGGCGCAAAACCAGGTTTTATACAGTAGCACATAAGGAGTGAGAAAGCTGCTGAGGCTCGACGTTACACTCTTACAAAAACAATCATTAGTTAGATATAAACGGCAGTAATTGATTCAGTAGGACTCCTTATCCATGTAAACGATCATTGTGACATCTGAATTCATTAATTATCTGAAATACACTGCGTGTGCGTGTGATGTTAAATGTTTGAACCAAGGTTAACGGTTAAAGTGTCAGAGAATGGGTGGTGATTTTTTGACGTCCTCCCATGATCTGAAGTGAGCGTGCGTGTTTGTGTTGGTGAAAGTTTAAGAAATGTACAACTGTCGGTTCAGCTCTCTGGTGCTCCCTGCTGGCAGTATCACTATACTGTCCTCATGTTTCACAAAAATAGTTTTGAGAGACGTTGTCAGTTTTTGTATGTTGCTTAAATCCTCCAAAGCGGTTGGCAGTAAACATCAGGTCACGGTACGCCACGGTAGGCCACGGAGTCAATGAGCTCGAGTTGAAAAAGAAAAAGCTTACAGCACCTGGTATTCCCAGGCGGTCTCCCATCCAAGTACTAACCAGGCCCGACCCTGCTTAGCTTCCGAGATCAGACGAGATCGGGCGTGTTCAGGGTGGTATGGCCGTAAGCAATTAGTGCAGGCGCAAAACCAGGTTTTATACAGTAGCACATAAGGAGTGAGAAAGCTGCTGAGGCTCGACGTTACACTCTTACAAAAACAATCATTAGTTAGATATAAACGGCAGTAATTGATTCAGTAGGACTCCTTATCCATGTAAACGATCATTGTGACATCTGAATTCATTAATTATCTGAAATACACTGCGTGTGCGTGTGATGTTAAATGTTTGAACCAAGGTTAACGGTTAAAGTGTCAGAGAATGGGTGGTGATTTTTTGACGTCCTCCCATGATCTGAAGTGAGCGTGCGTGTTTGTGTTGGTGAAAGTTTAAGAAATGTACAACTGTCGGTTCAGCTCTCTGGTGCTCCCTGCTGGCAGTATCACTATACTGTCCTCATGTTTCACAAAAATAGTTTTGAGAGACGTTGTCAGTTTTTGTATGTTGCTTAAATCCTCCAAAGCGGTTGGCAGTAAACATCAGGTCACGGTACGCCACGGTAGGCCACGGAGTCAATGAGCTCGAGTTGAAAAAGAAAAAGCTTACAGCACCTGGTATTCCCAGGCGGTCTCCCATCCAAGTACTAACCAGGCCCGACCCTGCTTAGCTTCCGAGATCAGACGAGATCGGGCGTGTTCAGGGTGGTATGGCCGTAAGCAATTAGTGCAGGCGCAAAACCAGGTTTTATACAGTAGCACATAAGGAGTGAGAAAGCTGCTGAGGCTCGACGTTACACTTTACAAAAACAATCATTAGTTAGATATAAACGGCAGTAATTGATTCAGTAGGACTCCTTATCCATGTAAACGATCATTGTGACATCTGAATTCATTAATTATCTGAAATACACTGCGTGTGCGTGTGATGTTAAATGTTTGAACCAAGGTTAACGGTTAAAGTGTCAGAGAATGGGTGGTGATTTTTTGACGTCCTCCCATGATCTGAAGTGAGCGTGCGTGTTTGTGTTGGTGAAAGTTTAAGAAATGTACAACTGTCGGTTCAGCTCTCTGGTGCTCCCTGCTGGCAGTATCACTATACTGTCCTCATGTTTCACAAAAATAGTTTTGAGAGACGTTGTCAGTTTTTGTATGTTGCTTAAATCCTCCAAAGCGGTTGGCAGTAAACATCAGGTCACGGTACGCCACGGTAGGCCACGGAGTCAATGAGCTCGAGTTGAAAAAGAAAAAGCTTACAGCACCTGGTATTCCCAGGCGGTCTCCCATCCAAGTACTAACCAGGCCCGACCCTGCTTAGCTTCCGAGATCAGACGAGATCGGGCGTGTTCAGGGTGGTATGGCCGTAAGCAATTAGTGCAGGCGCAAAACCAGGTTTTATACAGTAGCACATAAGGAGTGAGAAAGCTGCTGAGGCTCGACGTTACACTCTTACAAAAACAATCATTAGTTAGATATAAACGGCAGTAATTGATTCAGTAGGACTCCTTATCCATGTAAACGATCATTGTGACATCTGAATTCATTAATTATCTGAAATACACTGCGTGTGCGTGTGATGTTAAATGTTTGAACCAAGGTTAACGGTTAAAGTGTCAGAGAATGGGTGGTGATTTTTTGACGTCCTCCCATGATCTGAAGTGAGCGTGCGTGTTTGTGTTGGTGAAAGTTTAAGAAATGTACAACTGTCGGTTCAGCTCTCTGGTGCTCCCTGCTGGCAGTATCACTATACTGTCCTCATGTTTCACAAAAATAGTTTTGAGAGACGTTGTCAGTTTTTGTATGTTGCTTAAATCCTCCAAAGCGGTTGGCAGTAAACATCAGGTCACGGTACGCCACGGTAGGCCACGGAGTCAATGAGCTCGAGTTGAAAAAGAAAAAGCTTACAGCACCTGGTATTCCCAGGCGGTCTCCCATCCAAGTACTAACCAGGCCCGACCCTGCTTAGCTTCCGAGATCAGACGAGATCGGGCGTGTTCAGGGTGGTATGGCCGTAAGCAATTAGTGCAGGCGCAAAACCAGGTTTTATACAGTAGCACATAAGGAGTGAGAAAGCTGCTGAGGCTCGACGTTACACTCTTACAAAAACAATCATTAGTTAGATATAAACGGCAGTAATTGATTCAGTAGGACTCCTTATCCATGTAAACGATCATTGTGACATCTGAATTCATTAATTATCTGAAATACACTGCGTGTGCGTGTGATGTTAAATGTTTGAACCAAGGTTAACGGTTAAAGTGTCAGAGAATGGGTGGTGATTTTTTGACGTCCTCCCATGATCTGAAGTGAGCGTGCGTGTTTGTGTTGGTGAAAGTTTAAGAAATGTACAACTGTCGGTTCAGCTCTCTGGTGCTCCCTGCTGGCAGTATCACTATACTGTCCTCATGTTTCACAAAAATAGTTTTGAGAGACGTTGTCAGTTTTTGTATGTTGCTTAAATCCTCCAAAGCGGTTGGCAGTAAACATCAGGTCACGGTACGCCACGGAGTCAATGAGCTCGAGTTGAAAAAGAAAAAGCTTACAGCACCTGGTATTCCCAGGCGGTCTCCCATCCAAGTACTAACCAGGCCCGACCCTGCTTAGCTTCCGAGATCAGACGAGATCGGGCGTGTTCAGGGTGGTATGGCCGTAAGCAATTAGTGCAGGCGCAAAACCAGGTTTTATACAGTAGCACATAAGGAGTGAGAAAGCTGCTGAGGCTCGACGTTACACTCTTACAAAAACAATCATTAGTTAGATATAAACGGCAGTAATTGATTCAGTAGGACTCCTTATCCATGTAAACGATCATTGTGACATCTGAATTCATTAATTATCTGAAATACACTGCGTGTGCGTGTGATGTTAAATGTTTGAACCAAGGTTAACGGTTAAAGTGT
>NC_079423.1:6783872-6809817 GCF_026213295.1 Gadus chalcogrammus | reverse complement strand
AAATGGTCTGCAAAGATAGCCCTGCTCCCTCCAGGGGGGGCTCCATCTGTTCTAAACCCAGACACCTAGGCACTGTGTGTTTTCCACTATTAAGCATAAAAGACCTCATAATAATCACAGAATATAATCAGTAATTTCTACCACACATCCCCCCTTTTTTGTAAGATAAGATCACAACAAAAACATAACAGTCGTTTAGGCTATATTTTGCACTACATTTGATCATCATTAAAAACCTTTAAGCATGTTCAGGAATCTCAACCTGCATAATTCTCAGGATTTTAAACCTGTTTAAGGCAAAAAGATCTATCAAATGTAGAATACAAACTAGAATTCACACATAACATAGTATTTTCAGCATGCATTGAAAATTAGCATTTCAGAATATATGGCATAAAAATATGAAACTCAAAAAATGACATTTCAAAAAATCAGTAAACAATAGAAATCAAAAATAAAAATAAATAAAAACTAAGATTGTAAACAAGCCTGCATAGATTTGGATAGCTCTGATTATTGTCATGTACCGGTATACTATATAAACGTGGGGGGTTAGGGCATTGTGGTTGTTGCTCCTGTTTGCAGCCACCAGCCCTGAAACCCATTAGTCCAATGTCCATTTGTTCAAATGGTCTGAAATGGTTGTTTCCCATGGAGAGGTCACCAGTTAAGAAAATAGGACCTCCTTCCGTTGTCCGATTCTCACATTCCGGTCTCCTCACTAGTTTCACTCCAATCTATCTTCCCATAAAGCATCCTCTCCCACTCCCCCGACTCCTCTATGCCAGTCACCATGAGGGCCATCTCTTTAGAAAGCCTGGATGCTATTACGGATCTGACTATGGGAATGCAGCAGCAGAAGATCAGACCCATCACTGTTAGTACTATTAGGAGCACTACCCCTATCTTTGCGAACATCATTCCCCACATACCAAACTTTGTTTCAAGCCATCCAAACATTCCCTGATCATGGCCTGCGTTTTCCTTTAACTCTTTTCTTAAACGTTTTAAATTGTTCATTGCAAGTGTGAATGATCCATCTGGGGCAGTATTATTTGGGATGAAGGTACAACACATTTCACCAATAAGATCACAAACTCCCCCCCTTTCTGCTAGAAGCCAATCTAAAGCCTGTCTGTTCTGCCAAGCCACAGCGCTTGTGGCTGTCAGCTGCTCGCCCAATGCAGATAATGCATCATCTGTGTAGTTAATGAACCTCTGTTGGTTGTAAAATATATAATTGATCCATTCCGCATTTTTAGCAATTCCGATTGCTGGCAGTAGTGCCTCAAATCCTGCTGCTACTTCACTTCGTGCCTTAAATTTATCGGGTATTCCCCTGGGTTGTCCTATTTTATAAATTTTTATGTTCTCGTCTGCCTCGTATGCTCTCTTCCGCCTGTTTAGGTTATCTGTTTGTAAGTTATCGACAACATCTTTTATTGATGGTAGTATTGCAATCTCCGTAACCACTTGGACTTTTGCGCATCGTCCTCTCCACATTTTAGCAAGTACGGGACGAATAATGTTATTACCGCAAAGCCAAAACTGATCTGCCACCACTCTGTCCTGGCTCACGAATGCTCCATCACTCCATAGTATTGACATGTAGTTCTCTCTAGACTTCTGCTGAGAGCCTGGTAAAAGCTGAACATTTTTAATCGCAGGTGATTGATATAACAATCGTTTCCCGTTTATATCGAATAGGGTGACATTCCAAATTATGCGACATTGTTCCTCTGGTATACTACCTACATCGCTGGCATTTTTGTTTCCTTCGTCATTTTGAAAGCATTCTAAGCCTTCTTCAATTTGAAAATTGGTTTGTTTTGGTCGTGTTACTTCGCCTATTTCTTGTGATAGGGTTATGTCAAATTCTCGGCATCTTTTCATGATTACATTCCATGGCATTCCATCATATTCATCTTCAAGATATTTGTTATGTTGACTCGATCCTAACAGCAGAAAACATTTCATTGAACATATAACGTACTTTTTCTGATATGGAATACCCTCTGTTCGTGTTCTATTTAAATTGACCTCTATATCATGCTCCTGCTGCGTCCGTTCTTCTAAGCAAAATTCAAAATCATATTTAGTATTTACGACATACATTGCATCCTGACGATTTTTGCTGCACAAATAACAGCTGTCTGCCTCTATTTGTTTTCCAGTAAATTCGACCCATTTATACCACCTATTTGCTTTGGCCTGTCTAAACAGTTGGTCAGAGGTTTTGACGCTGATGAGGCCACTGGGATCAGGTTTAAATAGTTTTAGGGTCCTAGCTGTCGAGCGGCGACCAAGTTTTTTTGTTTTATTACCCTCTCGAACAGTTGTCTGTTCTACAAGAGTCTCTTCAAGAGACATTGAGGTCGATGTTAAGATCCTTGTCGCCATAGTTTCTGAATTTACCATTGATATTGCGGTTGCCACTGTTACTATATTATCCTCTTTAGACATTTTCATACTAGCCAAAGTGGTCACCTCTACTTTGGCTAGTATTGTTGTTAGTTGTATTTGACTCTGAGCAGTTGCTGCTGTACCATTTGTTGTTAGTTGTATTTGACTCTGAGCAGTTGCTGCTGTACCATTTGTTGTTAGTTGTATTTGATCACTCATGACTGTTGTTATTTCTCTAATTGGAGTTATGTTAGTGGTTGCTAGTATTGTGGTTGCCTCTTTAACAGAAGTTATATCAGTGACTGAAGGGTGTGCTAACTCCCTGATGTCAGAAGTTTTGTTAGTCTTCCCATTATCCCCAACTGGAGGTTGATCTTTGATTACACAAGGGTCGTCTGCTTCTAATGTAAAATTGAACGTTATGTTTGATACTGTTTTAAAAAATATATGTTCTCTCATATTTAATTCATACTTTCTTTTATAGTCCCATGCTTTTCCAGACGTTACTGTTAAACACCATTTCATTGGATTAAATTGGATGTTTACTTCACACCAATTTTTCCTATGCACATGATTCTGGCGGGAGGTTAATGCACATAACGGTTGGTTATCCGACATAACAGTAAACACAAATTCATTCGGTCCTGTGGTGGTATCTGAGCATATAAGACAATTTTCCCTTTGTTGTCAACCAGTCCTGAATGATTTTGGGCCGGATTATCCTGTGTTCCTCTCTGGCTTTCTTCAGTAGGCCTATCACCCCCTAATACCTGGCCCTTCCAGGTTTGTGTTGTCCCCGTGGTTTCATCCTTCCTCGGGGTCTGTGCTTGTGCCAGCGAAATCTGGCACAACCCGTAAAGGATCAGAAACAGGCTCCCCGTTTTCAGCAACATCATGTTGCTGAATCTCTTGGCTCGACTGGATCTGGTCCTGGGGCAGCTGGTCAGCCCCACGTGTGTCTGCGTCTGGCTCCTCCTCCTCACGATCGTCTCTGGCTTTGGGTTGAGCAGCTTTTGTGCAGTGGTTGAGATGATACCACGTGGCACTTCCTTCCACTTGGATGGCTGTTGGTGTTGCGCTGGTGACTTTGTATGGTCCTTCTCGCCTGGGTTCGTTCCACTTCCTCCTGAAGACTGATGTACACGTGGTCACCCGGCTCCACCCCCCTTGGTGGTTCCTCCTCCAACTCTGGAACTCTGCTTTTCTCCTGTTGCAAAACAAGCCTGTGTATGCCAGTCAGTTGTCCCATATAGCGTCTTAATTCAGTTTCCAATTGTTCTAATGGAGGTCCTTTATGAGGCCCTCGAATGACAGGTGAAGGCATGGGTCGACCCGTAAGCATTTCATGCGGGGTTAGATGCGTCGTTCTGTTAGATTGCATGCGATAACTCATTAGTGCCAGTGGTAATGCATCAATCCAATTCAATTTAGTACTTGCACAAATTTTGTTAATTTTTGTTTTTAGCGTCCCATTCACTCTTTCCACCATACCTTGTGATTGAGGATGGTAGACGCAGCCTAATCTTTGTTTGACATGCAAATGCTGGATTACTTGTTTTAGTGTTTTCTGAATAAAAGCAGCCCCGTTGTCTGAACTTATTTCTGACGGAATTCCAAACCTTGGCATGACTTCTCTGGTTAGAAATTTGATCACTGTAGCTGCACTTTGGTCTTTTGATGGGACTGCTTCTACCCATCTGCTAAACCTGTCTATGATAACTAACATATACCTTTTACCACCTATACTTTTAATCATGTCAACATAGTCCATGACCAAATGTCTAAATGGTCCTTCAGGTGTAGGAATGTGCCCCAATGGAGTAGTGATTGTTTTTCTTACATTGTTTTTTGCACATACTCCACACTCATTTAGCTGGTAATCGATCATTGTTTGCAAGTATGGTGAAGAAAAACCTTGTTTTCTAATTCTCCTCAAAACCTCCCCCCTTGCGCAATGGTCAAAACCGTGCGCATTAGTGATGAGTAACCCCAACAGTGCCGTAGGCGCCAACATCATCCCGTCATGAGTTCTCCATAACCCTGCGGGGGAGCGTATAGCACCTCTTTTCAGCCACATGTTCTGCTCATAGACACCAGCTTTCTCCTGCATGCGGACAATGTCGTCCTCAGTAGGCGCGGCCTCAGGCATGGATAATACTGACTGGATTGCCCTGCAGCTGTCCGAAGCTACTTTTGCAGCCTCATCTGCAGCGTTATTACCTTTCGTGATATTATCAATGCCCTTTCTGTGTGCTCGACATTTGATTATCGCCACTTGTTTTGGCAGCATCAACGCCGACATCAATTCCACAATCTGATTACAATGCAATATGGGGGATCCATCAGTTTTCTTAAACCCCCTCATTTTCCACACTGCCCCGAACAAATGACATACGCCGTGCGCATATGCAGAGTCTGTGTAGATGTTCACCGATCTACCCGCCCCCTCTTGACAGGCCGCTGTAAGAGCCTTCAACTCAGCCAACTGAGCCGAGCATGGCTGTGCGCACCGTGAACTACGAACAACAGCGAATGTGTGGTCCGGATTCTGTCTAACCACTGCAAAACCTGCATGGTTACCCAAATGATCTCTGAAACATGATCCATCCACAAAGAAATCCTCTTCTGCCCCAACCATGGGCTCAGACAATAGATCGGGCCTTAGTTTAGTAAAAGTGAGAGAATCCGCCACACAGTCATGTGGTGTCCCTTCAAAATCATGTGGAATTCTGTCTGCTGGATTCACCGTGAAACATTTTTCTATTGTTACATCTGGAAATGTTAGTAATGCCAAATAATCCAACAACCTAGCGTCCGTTAACACAAACTTTCCTTTCTCAATCAACTCTGTGATTTTGTGATGTGTCCGAATCGTCACCGGATACCCCATTGTGATGGATGAGGCCTTGTCATAGGCATATTGTACTGCAGCCAATCCTTGGTAACATGGTGGGTAGCCCTGTGCTACCGCATCCAACTTTGTGCTGTAGTATGCTATTGGTTGACTCCGCCTACCAACACACAAGTCCTGCATTAACACTGCTGATGCATAGCCCTGACTCCTATTCGCTACATACAACAGGAACGGCTTGGTGTAATCTGGAATTGCCAATGTGCTTGCCCCTTGCATTTCACGTTTTATGCTTTCGAATGCCGCTGATGCATCTATATTCCATGTTAACCGAGCTTGTAGGTTAGTTGTTCCTGCCTCCTTCATGATGTCTCGCAATGACGCAGTTTTTAAAGCATAGTTCTCTATCCAATCTGAACTAAACCCTGTCATCCCCAAAAAGGTCATCATGTGTCTGACTGTTTCTGGTTTGGGTGCTTTACCAATCCCTTCTAGCTGACTAGGAGCTATGGTTTTAGTTTGATGTGCTACCAACCTGCCTAGATATTCAACCTCTGTCTGACAATATTGTAATTTTTTCTCTGACACCTTGTGTCCGCCTTTTTCCAATTTTCTTAATACAGACATGGAGTCTTCGTGACATTGTTCCATTGTGGGGGAACATATCAGAAGATCATCCACATACTGTATCAGAGTTCCATGCAATTCTAATTCCTCCAAATCATTTTTCAGCACTTGATTAAACAAATGTGGGGAATGTTTGAATCCTTGTGGCATCCTTGTGTATGTGTATTGTTTACCTTTATACGTGAATGCAAATAGATATCTGCTTTCCTCCGCAAGCGGCACACTGAAAAATGCTCCACATAAGTCAATTACTGTAAAGTATTTAGCATCTGGAGGGATGTTGGTCAGCAGCGTGTGTGGATTTGGAACTTCTGCATGCATATCTTCAACAACATCATTTACAGCTCGTAGATCATGCACCAACCGCCACTTTTCTTTGTCAGCTTTTAACACTGGAAGCAGAGGAGTGTTACAGTTGCTTTTGGTCTCTATTAGTACTCCCGCTGTTATAAGACCTTCTATGGTAGAGGCTATTCCTATCTCTGCTGCTGGTTTCATGTAATACTGCCTTCGCCATGGTAGCTTAACATTTTGTCTAGTCCGGACTACCACTGGGTTAGCTGAATGTACTAAACCCACATCTGTATCGAACCTTGACCACACCTTTCCAGGTATGGCTGCCAACATTTCTTTTCTCATCTCATTCCGCCTATCACATGGTTCCTCTACTGTCATCTGCCGTTTTTTCTGAACCACCTCCACTTCCTGTAAGATTCCTGTCATATGCGCATAACACAGAATCTTCAAAAACTTCCCGCAACATGACATGAGAACCAACGGATTCTCTGTGTTTTCCCAAGTTTGTTGTTTTTCATTAAACATCATTTCCCCCAGATCTTTTGCTTCAAATCCCCTGTTTATCAACAATGTTACATGGGCAGCTTTGTTAGTGTCTTTAAACCAATCCTTTATAGCCGATGATTGATCTGCATCTTGTATCATCATGGCTGCTCCTTGTGGCCCAATTACCATGTACTGAGACTCTATCTCTGCTGCTTTTCCTGCCGCTTTCTCCTGCCATTTGTTTTCCAAATCTGGGTCCTGTGCTGGGTCATACATTAGAGTGCAATGATATCCTATCCTTGACTCCCTTGCATTTGGGATCTGAGCCTTGATGTAGCTACCCCATTTCCCCACTGTCTCTTTTACCTGGTCTTGAATTCTCCCTATCCAATATACATTTGCAGTGTCAGGCTTTGATAGAGTCATTTGAGATGCTGTTCCTGCGGTTTCAATCATTATGCCCTGTGGTGTACATAATATCTGCAATCCTAATTTACACAATGCATCTCTTCCAATCAAATTAACCGGTGTAGTGTCTGATACCAAGATGGGTAGCTTAGCTGTACGTCCGTACAGTTTTAGCGTTACTGGAGCTGTCATAGGTATTAACTGCGTGTGTCCCGAGAATCCTACAGTTTTGGCGAATTTTCCTGCCATGGGGAGGTGAGAGGCATATTTTGAACCTACGCAAGTGTAAGTGGCTCCAGTATCAGCCATCATTGGCGTGCCTCTATCATTTATCAGAACCTGCAGTATTGGTTCCTCATCAGCTTGTTTTGTGATTGCTACAAGCTGACCCTCCCCCTGTGGATTCTCTGGGCACCCCTAGTATCCCTGACCCATAAAGGGACCCTGTTGTCCCTGGTTGTAGTTCCCTTGATCTTGCCTCCCCTGATAACCGTTACCCTGTCCTTGCTGGGATGGAAAAGGGTTAATCAAACAATGTTTCTTAATATGTCCTTCCTGGTTGCATCCAAAACATATTAAAGGACCTCTGCGTTGTCCTTGGAATCCCTGCTGTTGATTATTTCTATTCTGTCCTTGGGACCCCTGCTGCTGATTATTTTTATACTGTCCCTGGGACCCCTTGTTGTGATTCTGCTTGTTCCCACCCATTGGGTTCCCATTGTTATGTGTGTGTATATTTATGGCAGGTGGAGTGGGTGACCATTGGCTCTGAGGCTGTTGTACTGGGGGGGAGAATGCCTGTTGAGGAGGTTGGGTTTGTGGTGTGCCCTGCTGGACAGCTTGCAGTATTGTATCAACAGACTCGGAAACAACCGCCTGTTTCTTCTTCTCTTTCTCTCTTCTTGTGAGTTCTTCCAACTGAAGCTGAGATAGCTTCCTCTGCACCTCTTTGCTTTGTTCCTGTATTTTATGTTCATTTTGCCGATATTTGTCCACTGCATGAACCACATGATCGCAAAAGTCTCTGTGAGATTTATTTGTAACCAGTCCAACCACATCATCCAGCTTAACTTTGACTGGGCTAGGTAGAATCTCTATCACAGAGTTTCTGAACATGACCGAAAACACAGGATGGATCTCAGGATCCTCATTCGTCTCCAAGCGCCATCTGTCCACTTGGGTCTGGAGGTAGGATGCAGGATTCTCTGTGTCGTTGATAGGGAGACCTCTCATGTTTTTATGATCGATATGGGTCGGGAACTCCCTTCTGAGTGTGGCCCACATCGCCACTCTGTAGCGATTTAGTGAAAGCCCATCGAGCATTGCGTCCATTATATCCAACCCTCCATTCCTCAGTACAGACTCCATTTTAGATAACCCCAATACTCTTGCCAACAGAGCTTTCAGGTCCCCCACTGCCATTAGCTTTCCCACTGTGAGTTCCTCAAATGTTCTAATCCATTTAGACGCCCCGTTATGTATGTTTGGGAGTTTAGCAATGACTCCCTCCAAGTCCTGTGTGCCCCACGGATGATAGTAGACATGTTGTCCTTTGACTAAAATAGGAAAAATTCCTGTGACGGTGTTGGGTGCCTTTTTTCCTCTTTGTGATTTCCTTAGTTTCTCATCTAACTCGAGTGGTGTGAGGCTTGGTAATGATGTACTGCAACCAGGCTCCTCTGCCGCTGGGCTCCAACTACGCCCCTCCCCCATTGGGTCATTACTCTCTCTTAGCTTCCTCTGAGTCTTTGTCCAGTTTACTGCCCTCTTTCCTCTCTTTATCTTTCCCGGAGAAGGCCCCTCGCAAACCTGCTCATAGCCATCTTTCACATCTTCATTACTTTCGTCAACACCACTTGCCCCATCCTCGTCCTCACCTTCACCCTCACAGGAATTAATTTCAGCATTGCTACACTCTTCCCTTGGTTCCCTAATCCCCTCATAACAGTCCATGTGTATGGGTGCGCCCCTCCTCCCCTGTGTGTTACATTTATTATCTCCTTCATCTAGTGTGACTTCCCCTTTAACTTCTAAGTTGCCTGTTAACATTGGATACATCTTAGTTTCTTTGTACGGCGGTGGCTCAAGCTTCAGAGGCAAAGGTTGAGCCTCTTCTTTCTTTGTGATTATTTTCCTGGCCACTTGTTGTATTGCACGCCACCTCTCTCCCTCCTCTTCGAACAAAGCTAGCACTAACTTCTCCCTGTCTCTCTTCTCCAAGGCCTTTTTACCACTTCTGTTAGGTTTGTAGTTCCTTATTACTACCTCCATGTCCCTACACATTGTCTGATCAAAAGTCCCTCCCGCGGGCCAAATTGTGCCTGATTTAACAGTCCGCTTCTCCCACTTCTCAGAAATTCGTTTGATCTCATTTCTGAGGAGTGGATTGTCTCTGCTCAAAACTTCTACCGCTGTTGGTGCCATTTTTAATTATTACTTTATTACCTTATTTATTTTTTCTGAAATACACTATTTATTAATACAATTTATTTGAGTTTATTCTACTAGTTAGTTTAAATACTTTACTATCTCTAAGCTACAAACGTGAACTCCCCCCCGGCGCTCGTCTCCCTCCCTGCTTTGCAGGCTCCTGCTCGTCCCCTGTGTGATTGCGGTGATGTCAAAGAAGATTTACACATTTATTCAATACTTCAACAAATTAACTATTCTCTATCCGTCTAATTTATTTATGATTATCAACTACTTTAAACAAATTAACTATTCTCTGTCCGCCTAATTTATTTATGACAGAATCAACAACAACAAAAATGAACCGGGTCGTAAAAACCTCCGAGGTAACTTAATCCTAACACGACTTAAATACAGACAATAAGCCGGTTCATACAATTTCTTTATCTTATATTGAAAAATGTCCGAATTGTTTGTAATTAATTACAAATAAAAAGTTGACCGATCATAGAAACTGGCCTTTTGGTTAATCACATGTACGGTCGGATGTATAATGAATCAATCAGAACTTCAAACAAGAATGATTGCCACAAAGCACCAAGATCAGAATTAAAGACTGGCCCCACCTCCAGATCCAATATCTGCAGTTTAAATGAACTCATACAAACGATGCTTCGCACAACTAGTCTATTCCTTCAAAATAATGGCTAATCACATACACACTCGACCAGATCACGAACAAACAAGAGACTCCTCAAAATACCAACTCAAACGGTACTCCAACCTTATCTATTCAAAAGTGCGAGAATCTGCTTTCTCAAAAATGCCAACTTCGGAACTAGAAATTCACCAGTCGACATCCCAAGCAAACCTCTAAAATAAAAATGAATTCATCAACGGCAATGAATTCCAACAGACAAGAAACTTATCTATTCAAAAGTGCGAGAATCTGCTTTCTCAAAAATGCCAATATCGGAACTAGAAATTCACCAGTCAACATCCCAAGCAGACCTCTAAAATAAAAATGAATTCATCAACGGCAATGAATTCCAACAGACAAAAAACTTATTTATTCAAAAGTGCGAGAATCTGCTTTCTCAAAAATGCCAACATTGGAACTAGAAATTCACCAGTCAACATCCCAAGCAGACCTCTAAAATAAAAATGAATTAATCAACGGCAATGAATTCCAACTCAACTCTCTGTGATTCTCTCAAACATCCAACAGGCACTTCAATCGACCTGCGGACCTGTTACTGTCCTATTGGAACTTTCCCACTAATTCGATCCTCTAGAATACAACCACAGGACTTTATAATAGGTCTATTTGACCAAAACCAAATAACAACAACTCGTATCAAAATAGGAAACCACACAGCGTCTTGGTCATTTAGAACCACAGCGCCTAGGGCTTATGTGCGCGCGCACGTCAATCTCTTCCGGAGCTCCCGTCTCTCGCTCTCTCTCTCTTTAGGTTCGTTTGACTGAAGAGACACTTTAACCCGTTCACCAAGCGTTCAGACGGGGCAAAAACAGATCAACCAACCATTAAATTAGTGGTAAGCCAACTTACCGGGAATAGTTTTGTGCGCTTGGTTGTGTGATTCGTCCGCGCCCCGCCTTGCAGCCCGGCAGTTGGGCTGTCTCTTTCCAGTCCTGGTCGCGACGCCAATATATTGAAGATTAACCGAGATATAAAACACTTAGACTAATTCAAGAGAGAGAGTAGAATGAAAACGAGGGGTCCGGAGCAAGAATTGACAAAATACTTTATCGTGCAGAAAAACAACAACGACAACAGCCTGAGTGGGTTTGCAAAGTCACTCTCGTTCACAAACTGCGGCGTCTTTTTATACACACAAACAGAACAGCTTCTCCTTGAGGTGTCTGCCTCCATTCAGTCATAAATCCACTTTAACCTGAATGGTCAGAAAATAGACAACAAATGGTCTGCAAAGATAGCCCTGCTCCCTCCAGGGGGGGCTCCATCTGTTCTAAACCCAGACACCTAGGCACTGTGTGTTTTCCACTATTAAGCATAAAAGACCTCATAATAATCACAGAATATAATCAGTAATTTCTACCACAGTATCACTATACTGTCCTCATGTTTCACAAAAATAGTTTTGAGAGACGTTGTCAGTTTTTGTATGTTGCTTAAATCCTCCAAAGCGGTTGGCAGTAAACATCAGGTCACGGTACGCCACGGTAGGCCACGGAGTCAATGAGCTCGAGTTGAAAAAGAAAAAGCTTACAGCACCTGGTATTCCCAGGCGGTCTCCCATCCAAGTACTAACCAGGCCCGACCCTGCTTAGCTTCCGAGTTCAGACGAGATCGGGCGTGTTCAGGGTGGTATGGCCGTAAGCAAATAGTGCAGGCGCAAAACCAGGTTTTATACAGTAGCACATAAGGAGTGAGAAAGCTGCTGAGGCTCGACGTTACACTTTTACAAAAACAATCATTAGTTAGATATAAACGGCAGTAATTGATTCAGTAGGACTCCTTATCCATGTAAACGATCATTGTGACATCTGAATTCATTAATTATCTGAAATACACTGCGTGTGCGTGTGATGTTAAATGTTTGAACCAAGGTTAACGGTTAAAGTGTCAGAGAATGGGTGGTGATTTTTTGACGTCCTCCCATGATCTGAAGTGAGCGTGCGTGTTTGTGTTGGTGAAAGTTTAAGAAATGTACAACTGTCGGTTCAGCTCTCTGGTGCTCCCTGCTGGCAGTATCACTATACTGTCCTCATGTTTCACAAAAACAGTTTTGAGAGACGTTGTCAGTTTTTGTATGTTGCTTAAATCCTCCAAAGCGGTTGGCAGTAAACATCAGGTCACGGTACGCCACGGTAGGCCACGGAGTCAATGAGCTCGAGTTGAAAAAGAAATAGCTTACAGCACCTGGTATTCCCAGGCGGTCTCCCATCCAAGTACTAACCAGGCCCGACCCTGCTTAGCTTCCGAGATCAAACGAGATCGGGTGTGTTCAGGGTGGTATGGCCGTAAGCAATTTGTGCATGCGCAAAACCAGGTTTTATACAGTAGCACATAAGGAGTGAGAAAGCTGCTGAGGCTCGACGTTACACTTTTACAAAAACAATCATTAGTTAGATATAAACGGCAGTAATTGATTCAGTAGGACTCCTTATCCATGTAAACGATCATTGTGACATCTGAATTCATTAATTATCTGAAATACACTGCGTGTGCGTGTGATGTTAAATGTTTGAACCAAGGTTAACGGTTAAAGTGTCAGAGAATGGGTGGTGATTTTTTGACGTCCTCCCATGATCTGAAGTGAGCGTGCGTGTTTGTGTTGGTGAAAGTTTAAGAAATGTACAACTGTCGGTTCAGCTCTCTGGTGCTCCCTGCTGGCAGTATCACTATACTGTCCTCATGTTTCACAAAAATAGTTTTGAGAGACGTTGTCAGTTTTTGTATGTTGCTTAAATCCTCCAAAGCGGTTGGCAGTAAACATCAGGTCACGGTACGCCACGGTAGGCCACGGAGTCAATGAGCTCGAGTTGAAAAAGAAAAAGCTTACAGCACCTGGTATTCCCAGGCGGTCTCCCATCCAAGTACTAACCAGGCCCGACCCTGCTTAGCTTCCGAGTTCAGACGAGATCGGGCGTGTTCAGGGTGGTATGGCCGTAAGCAAATAGTGCAGGCGCAAAACCAGGTTTTATACAGTAGCACATAAGGAGTGAGAAAGCTGCTGAGGCTCGACGTTACACTTTTACAAAAACAATCATTAGTTAGATATAAACGGCAGTAATTGATTCAGTAGGACTCCTTATCCATGTAAACGATCATTGTGACATCTGAATTCATTAATTATCTGAAATACACTGCGTGTGCGTGTGATGTTAAATGTTTGAACCAAGGTTAACGGTTAAAGTGTCAGAGAATGGGTGGTGATTTTTTGACGTCCTCCCATGATCTGAAGTGAGCGTGCGTGTTTGTGTTGGTGAAAGTTTAAGAAATGTACAACTGTCGTTTCAGCTCTCTGGTGCTCCCTGCTGGCAGTATCACTATACTGTCCTCATGTTTCACAAAAATAGTTTTGAGAGACGTTGTCAGTTTTTGTATGTTGCTTAAATCCTCCAAAGCGGTTGGCAGTAAACATCAGGTCACGGTACGCCACGGTAGGCCACGGAGGCAATGAGCTCGAGTTGAAAAAGAAAAAGCTTACCGCACCTGGTATTCCCAGGCGGTCTCCCAGGCGGTCTCCCATCCAAGTACTAACCAGGCCCGACCCTGCTTAGCTTCCTAGATCAGACGAGATCGGGAGTGTTCAGGGTGGTATGGCCGTAAGCAATTAGTGCAGGCGCAAAACCAGGTTTTATACAGTAGCACATAAGGAGTGAGAAAGCTGCTGAGGCTCGACGTTACACTTTTACAAAAACAATCATTAGTTAGATATAAACGGCAGTAATTGATTCAGTAGGACTCCTTATCCATGTAAACGATCATTGTGACATCTGAATTCATTAATTATCTGGAATACACTGCGTGTGCGTGTGATGTTAAATGTTTGAACCAAGGTTAACGGTTAAAGTGTCAGAGAATGGGTGGTGATTTTTTGACGTCCTCCCATGATCTGATGTGAGCGTGCGTGTTTGTGTTGGTGAAAGTTTAAGAAATGTACAACTGTCGGTTCAGCTCTCTGGTGCTCCCTGCTGGCAGTATCACTATACTGTCTTCATGTTTCACAAAAATAGTTTTGAGAGACGTTGTCCGTTTTTGTATGTTGCTTAAATCCTCCAAAGCGGTTGGCAGTAAACATCAGGTCAAGGTACGCCACGGAGTCAATGAGCTCGAGTTGAAAAAGAAAAAGCTTACAGCACCTAGTATTCCCAGGCGGTCTCCCATCCAAGTACTAACCAGGCCCGACCCTGCTTAGCTTCCGAGATCAGACGAGATCGGGCGTGTTTTTTTTTTTTTTTCTTTTGGTGACACCCGTCACTACTTACAGCAACCTGGGCTTCTGAGGAGGTCTCCCATCCAAGTACTAACCAGGCCCGACCCTGCTTAGCTTCCGAGATCAGACGAGATCGGGCGTGTTCAGGGTGGTATGGCCGTAAGCAATTAGTGCATGCGCAAAACCAGGTTTTATACAGTAGCACATAAGGAGTGAGAAAGCTGCTGAGGCTCGACGTTACACTTTTACAAAAACAATCATTAGTTAGATATAAACGGCAGTAATTGATTCAGTAGGACTCCTTATCCATGTAAACGATCATTGTGACATCTGAATTCATTAATTATCTGAAATACACTGCGTGTGCGTGTGATGTTAAATGTTTGAACCAAGGTTAACGGTTAAAGTGTCAGAGAATGGGTGGTGATTTTTTGACGTCCTCCCATGATCTGAAGTGAGCGTGCGTGTTTGTGTTGGTGAAAGTTTAAGAAATGTACAACTGTCGGTTCAGCTCTCTGGTGCTCCCTGCTGGCAGTATCACTATACTGTCCTCATGTTTCACAAAAATAGTTTTGAGAGACGTTGTCAGTTTTTGTATGTTGCTTAAATCCTCCAAAGCCGTAGGCAGTAAACATCAGGTCACGGTAGGCCACGGAGTCAATGAGCTCGAGTTGAAAAAGAAAAAGCTTACAGCACCTGGTATTCCCAGGCGGTCTCCCATCCAAGTACTAACCAGGCCCGACCCTGCTTAGCTTCCGAGATCAGACGAGATCGGGCGTGTTTTTTTTAAATCTTTTTTATTATCAAAAATATATTCAATTTTATACAATTACGCATTCATTTATACATATATCAAATAAAAGTAAATGAAAAACTGTCCCACAAATTAAACCACAAACCGCACAAACAATTAACTAAACACACTTTCTCTTTTAAATTAAAAATAAGAACCACACAGCAAAAACAGTATCTTTTCCCAAATACACTTACCCTCGAAATTAAACCGCCCCTCAGTCCCAAAGCACAAACCGAACAGCCCAAACCCAGAATTTTTAACCTCGAACATTTACCCACAAAATTAAACCACCCCTCATTCGAAAAAAACACACAAAACCAAAATCCCACACAAAACTCCCTCGCTCTCCCACCTCCAAAATTATGCCACCCCCTTTAAACCACCCAAATCAACCCCAAACGGTGCCCTGCTCAGTCATCCATACAATTCCATTCTCATTCACACCACATACTCCCGCACTCTCTACAAACATACTCACAAACAAAGCCTCGTCCACAACATACAGCATTCGTAAGTGTCTTTTCCATTCATTCACAAACAGCCTCCATGCATCCAACTTTCTCCTTTCATACAGCGCAAAATTGCGCCTGTTAAAAATCGCCCTCCTTGCAAATCCAAAGATCATATTGATCATTTTCCAATTTCTATATTTCCTACTCACTCCCAAGAGTACAGACAATTCCCACCCCCGTTCCACCCAGCAGTCTCCCACACTGCACCCTCCCAGCAGCCCCTTGATTTTTCCCCAGAATTCCACTAGCTCGCAACAATACACAAAAATGTGATTCACGTCTTCATCCCCACTTTCACACACCATACACGTCCTCCCATACACTCCCCTGTGCATTTGGTGCAGGATGATGCATGTGAAAATCCTCCTGTGCCTTATCTTGAAATCAAGATCAAATATTGCATGCGGTGTGTGCGGTATGTTAATGTACTTCCACAAAATGTTGGGTGTAATGTCCGGATATGTGTCTGCCCATTTACTCTCACATGTGGGTTTTTGCACTCTATGTGTCAATGCATGCTTGTACCAAATCTTTGTCTTGACATCAGTAATGGCGTGTGACTCCCCCCCCAGGCACAGGAAGATTCCCACCGCATCATCCTGCCCAACCCTCCCCTTATTTCTAAACCCGTCCCCCCATTCACTCATCACACACTCTTCCACTCTCTCCAACACTTTCACAATCACTCCCCTCCTATATGTTATCCCCTTCTCTCTCATTATCCTAATCACTCTTTCTTTATCCCATCTCCCTCCCCTGTCGACTAGATCTCCCACCCGCTTCAGCCCCGCCCTCTCAAGAGCCACGCTCTTGTTGACCCCTCCGCCCCCCTGTTTAAAATATGGGCTGGAGAGGAAAGGTAGCCTCATCACAGACGCTCTTGACTCGCATACGAGTGTAGTCTTATCAAACAGCAGGAACCACGCGTTGAGCACCTCCTGGAAGAACCGCGGCAGATGTGCATATGCCGCTGCGTTCTGCGTCTGCAACAAATTGTCATCACTTAAGAGACCAAATGTGCTCAGCCACTGGCTGAAGTGGCCCTTCCAGGCCGCCTCCCGACTTGCATCCCTAAATTTGCCTATCAATTTAGTTCGTAACGCAGTTCTTTTTGCGAGTACGTCCATCAATCCTAGCCCACCCTGATCATTGACCCTTATCAGCGTTCTATGCGCTATACTGGCTGCTTTGCTCCTCCAAATAAAGTCTCTAACGACTTTGGCAATCTTCTGCTCAGCCCAAGTCGGAAGCGCACAAGTGCTCAAGGCATGATTCACCTGCGACAACACTAGAGCATTGGTGACGGCCACCCTTCCCCTCAACAGCAGACCCCTAGCCCTCCACATACTCAGGGTCTTTTGCATACGCCCAATAACATCCTTCCACGTCAAATCATCGCATTCATTCTCATCACTACCAACATACACTCCGAGCACTTTTCTTTGATTCTCCACTACTTTGAATCCCCATTTGTTATCTAGGTCTTTGTTCCTACCCATCCCCATTATTTCAGATTTCTCTATATTAATTTTTGCTCCTGAAGCTCTCTCATACGTTTCTATATGTTTCAACACTATATCCACATCACTCTCACTTTTTACCATTACATTAATATCATCCGCATACTGCATTAAACTAATTTTTCCCTTACCTATTCCACACACTCTTTTGTCATTCAAAATTAAAGCCGCCAACGGCTCCGCCACCATGCTATAGAGCAGTGCTGACATTGGGCAGCCCTGCCTCACTGACCTCTTGACATCGAAAGAGTCAGTCAGAGCACCGTTACACTTAATTTTACTCTTAGCCCCCCCATAGAGCAATCCCACCCACCCCCTTAATTTAGTCCCAAATCCAAGTTTCTCCAGTACCCTCCCCAAAAAATCCTGATCCACCCTATCAAACGCTTTGTTTAAATCAATCCCCAGCCACAATCCTCCCTCCCCTTCCATATCTCTAACTACCTGTTTTATTGTTAATATCGAATCCCCAATGTCCCTCCCCGGAATGCTATACGCTTGAGTTGGACCTATTACTGAGCCTATTACCTCCCTCATTCTATTCGCAAGTATCTTAGCAATAATTTTATAGTCAGTGTTGAGTAGACTGATTGGCCTATAGTTATCAAGATTTTTGTTATCACCCTTATTTTTATAAAAAATCGTAATTATGCCTAATCCCATACTCTCCGGGAGCCAGCCGGTTTTCTCCACATACTTGCAGAGTTTTTCAACCACCGGAGCCAGAATTCCCTTAAAGCCGACGTAAAACTCGGCTGTCAGACCATCACTCCCCGGGCTCTTATTCTTGTTTAGTCCATCAATAGCACTATAAATCTCTTGCACAGAAAATTCACAATCGCACCAAGCACTATCCTCCCTACTTAAAGTCCTCTCCAGTGCCTCTAGGGCCTCTCCCACACTATCCTCATCACATGCATCTTTTTTAAATAAACACTCATAATAATCCCTAACTAATGTTAAGCTTGCTGGTAGTTCTACCATGAGGACTCAAATCACGCGCGGCTGGCCGCCAATCACCAGCTACCAATCACCTGCCTACACCTGCTCTATAAAGAGTAGTCTAACATATGTCTTGCTGCTCAGGTCTTCGTTCAACGCATGAGCTGCTTACTGTGCTTTCGATTCGCTAAATCTCGTCGCATAGTACCATGTCGTTTAATACATACCCAGAGGCCGTAATGTCGGATTTCGATGAGGACGCTTTTCCTCCATCTCCTGCCGTATCACGTAGGAGTTCGCGAATCCAATTAAAATCGGCTTCTTGGGCGTCTTGGCCAACCAAAAAACTGCTGGAACTCCTGACCCAAGAAGGCGTCCCAGTGGAAGTCGGCTCGTCGCGGGCGGATGCCCTGCAGCTTGCCGACACAGCGCTGGGGGAACATCTCCACGCTCAACTCTCCCCAACGTTCACTCCGGATGCCGCCGCCGCTGGCTCCGCTGCTGCGACGACTACAAAACCCGGCAAAAAGCGCGCTGGTCGGCTTACTACCTCCGGCCCGGCCAAGCGAGCGCGGAAAGCCGGTAATTTCGTTCCACGGGATCCTCATCACCACCCCCAACAAATCCCCGACGCGGACCTTCGCCAGGTTCTACACACCCTCGCCGAGTCGGTCCAAAGCCTCGGCGCCAGGATGGATGCTGTTGAAACACCAGGCCGCATTCCCGGACGGGTCCAGGCCCTCAACCCGCCGTCGTTCATCGCCACGGCGCCTTTTTCCTTCCAGCTACCATCCGGCTCCATAGGCTATGCTCCCGGCACGTGCTCGGGTACCACGGCTACTGCAGCCCCCGCGGTAGCCCCTTTCGCGTATTCGCTCGCTACTGCTCTACCAGTCCAGCTCCAGGGTAGGAGCTTTATTACGCCCGCCGCGGCTACGGTTTCTCAGACCACAAAAAATAATATAATCCAGGGCAGAGACGTTAATCTCGCGGCGTTACTGTTACCCTCCCCCGCCATAGAGCGTCAATGGGTTGATTGCGGTGACGTGTCCGTTCTTCTGAAAACGTCAGACCCTAGACTTACGCGTAATCTCTCTTTTGGCGAGTTCGTCATTACATTCGGGATTTACAGAGACATTATGTGCCAAGTTTATCCGGATAGGAGGGCAGAACTTGACGCTTACCTCGCTATTATCGCCGACCTCAACCAGCGCTACGCCGGAACGTTATTTTATGAATATCATAAAGCATTTTCTGCCAAGTCGGCCCAATGGATCTCCATGCTTAATGTGAGGATTGATTGGTCCACTACGGACACCGAGCTTCTGCTCCACCACTTCGGTGGCCATCAGTCAATTTCTTGCGCTATCTGCAGTTCCCACGGGCACACAACGGTGCTATGCCCCAAGACCGCTACTACCGCCCCCGTCTATGCCCCTAAAACGCCACTCGTCCATAGTGACGTTAACGTAAGACCACCGTGCGATCGTCTCGGACGGGCTGTCGTTTCTTTCAATGGGAGGCCTATCTGTAATAATTTTAATGAATCTGTCTGTTCTTACTATCAATGTAAATTCTCCCACATTTGCAGCTTTTGCAGGGACCCGCACCCGAAAACTACCTGCCCCCGCCGCCAAAGGCCGGCAATTCAAGGGAGGGGCCATCCCTCCAAGAGATTTTAAAATCTCACCCATCTACCCCAATTAACATTGCTTCTCTTTCATCATTCCTCTCATCGCACCCCGACTCCGGTTTTGTAGACCATCTCATCACAGGCCTTTCACAGGGGTTCCGGGTGGGAGTCCTTTCTCCATTGTCCACTAAATATGTGGCAAAAAATCTCCAGTCAGCTCTGGCAGAACCAGAAATAGTGTTAAAATTATGTTATCGGCCCATTTAGTTCTCCCCCCTTTTCTTTCTTTAGAATAAATTCTCTCGGCGTTGCTACCCGGAGATATTCAGGGAAAAAACGTCTTATTTTTGATATGTCTTCTCCTCACTCTGACTCTTTCGCTAGCGTTAACGAATGTATCCCACCAGAACCATTCTCGTTGTACTATGCCACTATCGACCACGCCATCGCGTTGATAAAAATCGCAGGCCAGGGAGTTTGGCTCGCTAAAGCCGACATTACAGATGCTTTTAAAATAATGCCCATTCATCGGTCCGATTGGCCGTTGTTCGGTGTGAAATGGCAGTCTAAATTCTATTTCGCAGTTAGACTAACATTCGGGTGTAGGAGCAGCCCCCACCTCTTCAATTTGCTATCTGAGGCCCTATGCTGGATTATGCTAAACATATGTAGGTTGCCATTCCACCTCAATTTCGCTATGCGTATTATACCACAAGGGCGCTCGTTCATCTCTCGCCTCCTAGATCTGGCACATTCGGTCCCAAAACTGAACGACGTGATACACCTCAACGAAGGCTGCAGGTCCGATCTCAAATTCTGGTCGTTCCTCATCGCTAACTGGAACGGAATTTCCTTCTTCTATAACGACACGCCTGAATCATCTGATTCTCTCGAACTATTCACTGATGCGGCCCCCTCGGTCGGGTTTGGGGGTTTCTTCCAAGGCCAATGGTTCGCTGGGAGATGGCCGGTCGAATTCCGCACATTCGCCTTCGGGTCAGAGTCGTCTGCGTTGTTCGAGCTCTACCCTATTGTGGCAGCTAGCGTTCTGTGGGGCCAAGCATGGCGGCGTAAACGTATCACCATGTTTTGCGATAACGAAGCAGTGGTGGCTATCATTAATAAAAAGCGATCTGCATGCCCCACTATCATGTCCATGCTCAGACGTCTCACATGGCAGTCCGTCACTCTCAATTTCATCATTAATGCTGAGCATATACCTGGTCACCATAATAGTCTTGCTGATTCTCTCTCTCGTTTCCGTTTCCAGGAATTCAGACGTCTATGCCCCGCAGCGAATACGGACCCAATAATCAGCCCACCCTTCCACGAACTCCGGCTGGATTAGGCAATAGGCTAAATTCGTTGCTAGACTCCGCGAGTGTTTTTATGGCAAAAGCTCTAGCGCCATCTACTCTCAAAGCTTATAGCTACGCGTGGTCCCTGTTTAATTTATTTTGCATTTCCATGCACGTTTCAGTTCTTCCAGTGTCGGTATCTATTGTCTGCGCTTTTATCGTCCACTGCTTCGAATCTCATAGACATAAATTGTCTACGATTCGGGGGAATATAGCTGGTATTCAATTTTATGCTAGATGCCAAGATCCTGGCTCTCCTAGTCTATTTTCGGCTCCCTGCAATCCGTCTCTTATTGAAGGGCATGTATAAATCGGTGCCAAAAGTACCAGACAAACGCTCTCCTATCACACTCGATATATTGAACAGATTAGTGTGCGCTCTTAGAGCTGGGAAATTCCATCCTTATTTTAACACATTACTCGAGACAGTGTTTCTCACAGCATTCTACGGGTTCATGCGTCCAGGGGAATATACGTCTCCTACTCAGACTTTTTCCCCTACACGGGGCCTGGCTTTTGCTGATGTCACCTTCTCTGCAAGGCATTTTTCCATCTTCTTAAAACGGTCCAAAAGCGATAGCCTAGGGGCAGGTGCTACTATTATCATCTCAAGAATCAACAACTCTCTCTGCCCTTACGCTTCCATGCTCCTTTACCTCAAGCTCCGGCAATGCACGCCTCCCGAATCACCTCTGTTTATTTTGCCTAACGGCCGGCCAATGATAAAGAGTGGTTTAGAGTCCATCTCGCGAAGGTGGTAGAAGGGTGTGGCCTACCTTCTCCCCTCTACACTGGCCACTCCTTCCGGATTGGAGCGGCAACTACAGCCGCTGAACAAGGGTTGCCGGACGCGTCTATCAAACGGCTGGGAAGGTGGTCTTCCACAGCCTACGAATCCTACATCCGGTCGAATTCAAGGTTCTTCCATCAAGCGCACACGATGCTCTCTAACGTCGGTCAAGGCAGGTTTAACACGTTTTCAACTATAGCTGTTTCTGGCGGCCTGTTTTCATTCCAGGGTTATTCTAGTCTTAGTGTCAAGCTGTTATTTTAGTCTATTCGTTTTAGTTACGCCTATATTCTTTCTAGTGTTATCGAAATGTATTGCACTATGTATTTAACTATAGTTATTGTCACACGCCCAGCATGCCTGTTGCGTCCCGTTTTTTTTTCATGCGATAAAGGTTCGTGATGATATTTTGTCATTATTTTCGTTGCTAAAAGCAACATTATTTGCAACTACTGGTGGTGGTGGTTATCGGGTACTAAATTCATAAAGCAAAATTCGGTGTCATAACTCAGGTTAACCTGCAGCAACCCCGGCGAGTGTGACCACGTCGGTGGATCATCTAGAAAACACTCTTGAGTTCGCTGTCACGTCAGTGGCGTTCATAGGAAAATAAAACTCAAGGTTGCAGCGGCAACCCCGGTGAGTGCGTTGCTCACGTCGGTGGGAACAACTCGGGCACTCGTGAGTATGACCACGTCGGTGGCACGTTATCTAATACTCATGGTTTGACTGCAGCAACCCCGGTGAGTGCGTTGCCCACGTCGGTGGGAACAACCCAAGCACTCGTGAGTTCGTTGCGCACGTCGGTGCGGTACAACTCAGAACTCCACGTTCGCTGCAGCAACCCTGGTAGTGCGTTGACCACGTCGGTGGGCACAACTCGGGCACATGCAAATTTAATTACCACGTCGGTGGCATAATATCAAACACTCAAGTGCAGGGCACTCGGAGTTCATTGAACACGTCGGTGTTCAACACGGAAGTACACAATATTTGCTGCAGCAACACCGGTGAGTGCGTGACCACGTCGGTGGCACATCAAGGGCACTCGTGATTTCGTTGACCACGTCGGTGTTCAACATGAAAGTTCACAATACTTGCTGCAACAACACCGGTGAGTGCGTGACCACGTCGGTGGCACATCAAGGGCACTCGTGAGTTCGTTGACCACGTCGGTGGTTCACCGCGAAAGCACTCAGGTCACGCAGCGACCCCGGAGAGTGAATCGACCACGGCAGTTGGTACAGCACGAAAGCACTCGTGGCTCGCTGCGTAACAGCTGCAGAGTGCTCTAAATTTTAATTGATCTCGCTGAGGTATTTTAAGTCAACTGCTTTTACGTGATTCATCGATCTCGCTGACGGTTTTTAAGCTTATCGTTTTACGGTACGTATGATTGACTCTTAATATGTCGTATATTGGGTATGCCTTTTATCTTCCAGAAGCAGTATAGATCCTTGTCCACTTCTTCTACGCGGGTATGTATGGTCTCATTACCCCCTTTCGATATTCTATTTTTGGGGTCGGCTCCGCCCCTGCCAGTCCCGGCAGGACATGCCGAGGTATCTCAGCTACTTCCGGCGTAGGCCTACGTCCTCTCTTTTGGGGAAGGCTCCGCCCCTGCTAGTCCTGGCAGGATACGCTGAGTCCGCACGTTATCCTGGATCAGTGACGGGGCTCATGCCAAAGATTCACCATGCAAAATATTCCCATGTCGTTATTTAAATAAATCCTGTTCATACTTATCGGTGATCGAGTCTTTATGGGAGAAATGTTAAGCTTGCTGGTAGTTCTACCATGAGGACTCAAATCACGCGCGGCTGGCCGCCAATCACCAGCTACCAATCACCTGCCTACACCTGCTCTATAAAGAGTAGTCTAACATATGTCTTGCTGCTCAGGTCTTCGTTCAACGCACCTCCATCCACCCCACCACCACCAGGTCGGCCCAGTCTACTTGTCCAGGGGAAGGCTCCGCCCCTGCTAGTCCTGGCAGGATACGCCGAGTCCGCACGTTATCCTGGATCAGTGACGGGGCTCATGCCAAAGATTCACCATGCAAAATATTCCCATGTCGTTATTTAAATAAATCCTGTTCATACTTATCGGTGATCGAGTCTTTATGGGAGAACTTTTAATATCTCTTCCTTATCAGTTATTATTTGACCACCATTATCTAATACCTCCTTTATCTCCGTTTTATTTTGTTTTTGTTTTTCCAAACCCAGGAAAAAGGCTGTGCTCCTTTCCCCTTCGTACATATATTGTATCCTGCTTCTAATAGCAGCCCCTCTACACTTCGCTACCTCTAAGGCACTCAATTTTTCTTTTAAATCCACATATTTTTCCGTACATATATTACCCTCCTCATCTAACAGTTTAATTTCCTCATTTAGTTGTTTTCTCAAATGAACCTCCTCTGCATTTTCCCTTTTCCTTTTTTCTATACCATACCTGACACATTTGTTTTTAATTCTTATTTTCACACTCTCCCACCACACACTCATATTCGCATCATCATTCCATTCATCCATCGTTCTCTTCAAAAAAAAAAACATGCTCTTCATAAACACAGCATCTCCCAAAAAGCTGGCATTAAAGCACCAAGGCCTCTGGTTGACACTCCCTCCCCTCCCTCCCACCTCTAACCTAATCCCCGCGTGGTCACTCCAGGTATTATTGATGTATTCCACACTCTTAATTAATTTAACATTACCACTTTGTACCAACACAAAGTCAATCCTACTCTGTTTCAGAGTATTAGCAACAAGTTGCCTCCTTGAAAAAACCTTTTTCCACGGGTGTAGGACTCTCCATATGTCTACCAATTGATAGTTCTCCATCAAGTCCCTAAGGGTTTGCCTAGTGCTGTCCCCTTTAAACGTATTGTTACTCGACAAATCAGACCGAGTCAAAATAACATTAAAACCCCCCACAATCATACAGTTAGGGTTGCACCACACATTTAAACCAGCCAAAAAAACCCTCCTCTCCTTCTCCCCATTGGGTGCATGTAAATTAATTATTCTAAGTTCCCTCCCCTCATAAACACAATCAACAACTAACAACCTCCCCTCTAAATCTCTATGAACTAAATTAATCCCCGTTATTTTAGCACTATTAAAACATATTGCCACTCCCCTGGCCCTGGGAGTCCCTTCAGAAAAATAAATCTGGCCTTTCCACTGCTTTCTACTCCTATTCAGTAGGTTGTCATCCCACCTAGTTTCCTGTAAACACAAAATATCAGCTCTTATGTCCAATATGGCATTTCTTTTATATTCAGTTCTCATACCGTTCGCATTCAGGGAAAAAATAACCAAAGCCATAAATAATAAAAAATAAAATAAGGAAAAACCAACGAAAAAGAGCCAGCTAGCACAATAACCTTCATCAAAAAAAATTAACAATTCTTATTCTTCTTCCCACTCCCCTCCGTCTTTTGCTTTGCGGACATCCTTTTTTTCGCCTCCCTTAGCTCCTCCATGTCCATATCACTCCCCGAGCTCCCCTCCCTCACAGTATTATCCACAAAATCCCCACTCTCACCCACCTCATCATTGCCCCAAGTCATTTTAAGTACAGTTTTCCCCGTCCCATCCCCAAACATTCTTACCCCTTCCCGTCTTTCACCTCTGCCTCTCACGCTCCTGTCTCCCTGCCGCCGCGGCAGGCCCTCGCTCCGCTCTCCCCTCAGGTCCGCAGGCTGGCCCGAGGTGAGCTCCTCCTCCAGCAACGTGGGGAATTCCTCCCCCCCAGAGGCACCGTCCCGGTCCATGCTCGCGCCCATGCCCTCCTGCTCGTCCTCACCACCACCGTCATCCGGCGCCCCCGGTTCGTCACCATCCAGCTCGCCGCCGTCCTCCTCCGCCTCCTTCTCCACCGGGCATATACAGTCTCTCTCTCTCCTCCGGCATGTCAGACACTTTGCCACCCCAGTGGCACACTCCCGAGCGTAGTGGCCCTGGCATCCGCAATTATGACA
>NC_079423.1:6756372-6778872 GCF_026213295.1 Gadus chalcogrammus | reverse complement strand
TCATTAGTTAGATATAAACGGCAGTAATTGATTCAGTAGGACTCCTTATCCATGTAAACGATCATTGTGACATCTGAATTCATTAATTATCTGAAATACACTGCGTGTGCGTGTGATGTTAAATGTTTGAACCAAGGTTAACGGTTAAAGTGTCAGAGAATGGGTGGTGATTTTTTGACGTCCTCCCATGATCTGAAGTGAGCGTGCGTGTTTGTGTTGGTGAAAGTTTAAGAAATGTACAACTGTCGGTTCAGCTCTCTGGTGCTCCCTGCTGGCAGTATCACTATACTGTCCTCATGTTTCACAAAAATAGTTTTGAGAGACGTTGTCAGTTTTTGTATGTTGCTTAAATCCTCCAAAGCGGTTGGCAGTAAACATCAGGTCACGGTACGCCACGGTAGGCCACGGAGGCAATGAGCTCGAGTTGAAAAAGAAAAAGCTTACAGCACCTGGTATTCCCAGGCGGTCTCCCATCCAAGTACTAACCAGGCCCGACCCTGCTTAGCTTCCGAGATCAGACGAGATCGGGCGTGTTCAGGGTGGTATGGCCGTAAGCAATTAGTGCAGGCGCAAAACCAGGTTTTATACAGTAGCACATAAGGAGTGAGAAAGCTGCTGAGGCTCGACGTTACACTTTACAAAAACAATCATTAGTTAGATATAAACGGCAGTAATTGATTCAGTAGGACTCCTTATCCATGTAAACGATCATTGTGACATCTGAATTCATTAATTATCTGAAATACACTGCGTGTGCGTGTGATGTTAAATGTTTGAACCAAGGTTAACGGTTAAAGTGTCAGAGAATGGGTGGTGATTTTTTGACGTCCTCCCATGATCTGAAGTGAGCGTGCGTGTTTGTGTTGGTGAAAGTTTAAGAAATGTACAACTGTCGGTTCAGCTCTCTGGTGCTCCCTGCTGGCAGTATCACTATACTGTCCTCATGTTTCACAAAAATAGTTTTGAGAGACGTTGTCAGTTTTTGTATGTTGCTTAAATCCTCCAAAGCGGTTGGCAGTAAACATCAGGTCACGGTACGCCACGGTAGGCCACGGAGTCAATGAGCTCGAGTTGAAAAAGAAAAAGCTTACAGCACCTGGTATTCCCAGGCGGTCTCCCATCCAAGTACTAACCAGGCCCGACCCTGCTTAGCTTCCGAGATCAGACGAGATCGGGCGTGTTCAGGGTGGTATGGCCGTAAGCAATTAGTGCAGGCGCAAAACCAGGTTTTATACAGTAGCACATAAGGAGTGAGAAAGCTGCTGAGGCTCGACGTTACACTTTTACAAAAACAATCATTAGTTAGATATAAACGGCAGTAATTGATTCAGTAGGACTCCTTATCCATGTAAACGATCATTGTGACATCTGAATTCATTAATTATCTGAAATACACTGCGTGTGCGTGTGATGTTAAATGTTTGAACCAAGGTTAACGGTTAAAGTGTCAGAGAATGGGTGGTGATTTTTTGACGTCCTCCCATGATCTGAAGTGAGCGTGCGTGTTTGTGTTGGTGAAAGTTTAAGAAATGTACAACTGTCGGTTCAGCTCTCTGGTGCTCCCTGCTGGCAGTATCACTATACTGTCCTCATGTTTCACAAAAATAGTTTTGAGAGACGTTGTCAGTTTTTGTATGTTGCTTAAATCCTCCAAAGCGGTTGGCAGTAAACATCAGGTCACGGTACGCCACGGTAGGCCACGGAGTCAATGAGCTCGAGTTGAAAAAGAAAAAGCTTACAGCACCTGGTATTCCCAGGCGGTCTCCCATCCAAGTACTAACCAGGCCCGACCCTGCTTAGCTTCCGAGATCAGACGAGATCGGGCGTGTTCAGGGTGGTATGGCCGTAAGCAATTAGTGCAGGCGCAAAACCAGGTTTTATACAGTAGCACATAAGGAGTGAGAAAGCTGCTGAGGCTCGACGTTACACTTTACAAAAACAATCATTAGTTAGATATAAACGGCAGTAATTGATTCAGTAGGACTCCTTATCCATGTAAACGATCATTGTGACATCTGAATTCATTAATTATCTGAAATACACTGCGTGTGCGTGTGATGTTAAATGTTTGAACCAAGGTTAACGGTTAAAGTGTCAGAGAATGGGTGGTGATTTTTTGACGTCCTCCCATGATCTGAAGTGAGCGTGCGTGTTTGTGTTGGTGAAAGTTTAAGAAATGTACAACTGTCGGTTCAGCTCTCTGGTGCTCCCTGCTGGCAGTATCACTATACTGTCCTCATGTTTCACAAAAATAGTTTTGAGAGACGTTGTCAGTTTTTGTATGTTGCTTAAATCCTCCAAAGCGGTTGGCAGTAAACATCAGGTCACGGTACGCCACGGAGTCAATGAGCTCGAGTTGAAAAAGAAAAAGCTTACAGCACCTGGTATTCCCAGGCGGTCTCCCATCCAAGTACTAACCAGGCCCGACCCTGCTTAGCTTCCGAGATCAGACGAGATCGGGCGTGTTCAGGGTGGTATGGCCGTAAGCAATTAGTGCAGGCGCAAAACCAGGTTTTATACAGTAGCACATAAGGAGTGAGAAAGCTGCTGAGGCTCGACGTTACACTTTTACAAAAACAATCATTAGTTAGATATAAACGGCAGTAATTGATTCAGTAGGACTCCTTATCCATGTAAACGATCATTGTGACATCTGAATTCATTAATTATCTGAAATACACTGCGTGTGCGTGTGATGTTAAATGTTTGAACCAAGGTTAACGGTTAAAGTGTCAGAGAATGGGTGGTGATTTTTTGACGTCCTCCCATGATCTGAAGTGAGCGTGCGTGTTTGTGTTGGTGAAAGTTTAAGAAATGTACAACTGTCGGTTCAGCTCTCTGGTGCTCCCTGCTGGCAGTATCACTATACTGTCCTCATGTTTCACAAAAATAGTTTTGAGAGACGTTGTCAGTTTTTGTATGTTGCTTAAATCCTCCAAAGCGGTTGGCAGTAAACATCAGGTCACGGTACGCCACGGTAGGCCACGGAGTCAATGAGCTCGAGTTGAAAAAGAAAAAGCTTACAGCACCTGGTATTCCCAGGCGGTCTCCCATCCAAGTACTAACCAGGCCCGACCCTGCTTAGCTTCCGAGATCAGACGAGATCGGGCGTGTTCAGGGTGGTATGGCCGTAAGCAATTAGTGCAGGCGCAAAACCAGGTTTTATACAGTAGCACATAAGGAGTGAGAAAGCTGCTGAGGCTCGACGTTACACTTTTACAAAAACAATCATTAGTTAGATATAAACGGCAGTAATTGATTCAGTAGGACTCCTTATCCATGTAAACGATCATTGTGACATCTGAATTCATTAATTATCTGAAATACACTGCGTGTGCGTGTGATGTTAAATGTTTGAACCAAGGTTAACGGTTAAAGTGTCAGAGAATGGGTGGTGATTTTTTGACGTCCTCCCATGATCTGAAGTGAGCGTGCGTGTTTGTGTTGGTGAAAGTTTAAGAAATGTACAACTGTCGGTTCAGCTCTCTGGTGCTCCCTGCTGGCAGTATCACTATACTGTCCTCATGTTTCACAAAAATAGTTTTGAGAGACGTTGTCAGTTTTTGTATGTTGCTTAAATCCTCCAAAGCGGTTGGCAGTAAACATCAGGTCACGGTACGCCACGGTAGGCCACGGAGTCAATGAGCTCGAGTTGAAAAAGAAAAAGCTTACAGCACCTGGTATTCCCAGGCGGTCTCCCATCCAAGTACTAACCAGGCCCGACCCTGCTTAGCTTCCGAGATCAGACGAGATCGGGCGTGTTCAGGGTGGTATGGCCGTAAGCAATTAGTGCAGGCGCAAAACCAGGTTTTATACAGTAGCACATAAGGAGTGAGAAAGCTGCTGAGGCTCGACGTTACACTTTACAAAAACAATCATTAGTTAGATATAAACGGCAGTAATTGATTCAGTAGGACTCCTTATCCATGTAAACGATCATTGTGACATCTGAATTCATTAATTATCTGAAATACACTGCGTGTGCGTGTGATGTTAAATGTTTGAACCAAGGTTAACGGTTAAAGTGTCAGAGAATGGGTGGTGATTTTTTGACGTCCTCCCATGATCTGAAGTGAGCGTGCGTGTTTGTGTTGGTGAAAGTTTAAGAAATGTACAACTGTCGGTTCAGCTCTCTGGTGCTCCCTGCTGGCAGTATCACTATACTGTCCTCATGTTTCACAAAAATAGTTTTGAGAGACGTTGTCAGTTTTTGTATGTTGCTTAAATCCTCCAAAGCGGTTGGCAGTAAACATCAGGTCACGGTACGCCACGGTAGGCCACGGAGTCAATGAGCTCGAGTTGAAAAAGAAAAAGCTTACAGCACCTGGTATTCCCAGGCGGTCTCCCATCCAAGTACTAACCAGGCCCGACCCTGCTTAGCTTCCGAGATCAGACGAGATCGGGCGTGTTCAGGGTGGTATGGCCGTAAGCAATTAGTGCAGGCGCAAAACCAGGTTTTATACAGTAGCACATAAGGAGTGAGAAAGCTGCTGAGGCTCGACGTTACACTTTTACAAAAACAATCATTAGTTAGATATAAACGGCAGTAATTGATTCAGTAGGACTCCTTATCCATGTAAACGATCATTGTGACATCTGAATTCATTAATTATCTGAAATACACTGCGTGTGCGTGTGATGTTAAATGTTTGAACCAAGGTTAACGGTTAAAGTGTCAGAGAATGGGTGGTGATTTTTTGACGTCCTCCCATGATCTGAAGTGAGCGTGCGTGTTTGTGTTGGTGAAAGTTTAAGAAATGTACAACTGTCGGTTCAGCTCTCTGGTGCTCCCTGCTGGCAGTATCACTATACTGTCCTCATGTTTCACAAAAATAGTTTTGAGAGACGTTGTCAGTTTTTGTATGTTGCTTAAATCCTCCAAAGCGGTTGGCAGTAAACATCAGGTCACGGTACGCCACGGTAGGCCACGGAGTCAATGAGCTCGAGTTGAAAAAGAAAAAGCTTACAGCACCTGGTATTCCCAGGCGGTCTCCCATCCAAGTACTAACCAGGCCCGACCCTGCTTAGCTTCCGAGATCAGACGAGATCGGGCGTGTTCAGGGTGGTATGGCCGTAAGCAATTAGTGCAGGCGCAAAACCAGGTTTTATACAGTAGCACATAAGGAGTGAGAAAGCTGCTGAGGCTCGACGTTACACTTTTACAAAAACAATCATTAGTTAGATATAAACGGCAGTAATTGATTCAGTAGGACTCCTTATCCATGTAAACGATCATTGTGACATCTGAATTCATTAATTATCTGAAATACACTGCGTGTGCGTGTGATGTTAAATGTTTGAACCAAGGTTAACGGTTAAAGTGTCAGAGAATGGGTGGTGATTTTTTGACGTCCTCCCATGATCTGAAGTGAGCGTGCGTGTTTGTGTTGGTGAAAGTTTAAGAAATGTACAACTGTCGGTTCAGCTCTCTGGTGCTCCCTGCTGGCAGTATCACTATACTGTCCTCATGTTTCACAAAAATAGTTTTGAGAGACGTTGTCAGTTTTTGTATGTTGCTTAAATCCTCCAAAGCGGTTGGCAGTAAACATCAGGTCACGGTACGCCACGGTAGGCCACGGAGTCAATGAGCTCGAGTTGAAAAAGAAAAAGCTTACAGCACCTGGTATTCCCAGGCGGTCTCCCATCCAAGTACTAACCAGGCCCGACCCTGCTTAGCTTCCGAGATCAGACGAGATCGGGCGTGTTCAGGGTGGTATGGCCGTAAGCAATTAGTGCAGGCGCAAAACCAGGTTTTATACAGTAGCACATAAGGAGTGAGAAAGCTGCTGAGGCTCGACGTTACACTTTTACAAAAACAATCATTAGTTAGATATAAACGGCAGTAATTGATTCAGTAGGACTCCTTATCCATGTAAACGATCATTGTGACATCTGAATTCATTAATTATCTGAAATACACTGCGTGTGCGTGTGATGTTAAATGTTTGAACCAAGGTTAACGGTTAAAGTGTCAGAGAATGGGTGGTGATTTTTTGACGTCCTCCCATGATCTGAAGTGAGCGTGCGTGTTTGTGTTGGTGAAAGTTTAAGAAATGTACAACTGTCGGTTCAGCTCTCTGGTGCTCCCTGCTGGCAGTATCACTATACTGTCCTCATGTTTCACAAAAATAGTTTTGAGAGACGTTGTCAGTTTTTGTATGTTGCTTAAATCCTCCAAAGCGGTTGGCAGTAAACATCAGGTCACGGTACGCCACGGTAGGCCACGGAGTCAATGAGCTCGAGTTGAAAAAGAAAAAGCTTACAGCACCTGGTATTCCCAGGCGGTCTCCCATCCAAGTACTAACCAGGCCCGACCCTGCTTAGCTTCCGAGATCAGACGAGATCGGGCGTGTTCAGGGTGGTATGGCCGTAAGCAATTAGTGCAGGCGCAAAACCAGGTTTTATACAGTAGCACATAAGGAGTGAGAAAGCTGCTGAGGCTCGACGTTACACTTTTACAAAAACAATCATTAGTTAGATATAAACGGCAGTAATTGATTCAGTAGGACTCCTTATCCATGTAAACGATCATTGTGACATCTGAATTCATTAATTATCTGAAATACACTGCGTGTGCGTGTGATGTTAAATGTTTGAACCAAGGTTAACGGTTAAAGTGTCAGAGAATGGGTGGTGATTTTTTGACGTCCTCCCATGATCTGAAGTGAGCGTGCGTGTTTGTGTTGGTGAAAGTTTAAGAAATGTACAACTGTCGGTTCAGCTCTCTGGTGCTCCCTGCTGGCAGTATCACTATACTGTCCTCATGTTTCACAAAAATAGTTTTGAGAGACGTTGTCAGTTTTTGTATGTTGCTTAAATCCTCCAAAGCGGTTGGCAGTAAACATCAGGTCACGGTACGCCACGGTAGGCCACGGAGTCAATGAGCTCGAGTTGAAAAAGAAAAAGCTTACAGCACCTGGTATTCCCAGGCGGTCTCCCATCCAAGTACTAACCAGGCCCGACCCTGCTTAGCTTCCGAGATCAGACGAGATCGGGCGTGTTCAGGGTGGTATGGCCGTAAGCAATTAGTGCAGGCGCAAAACCAGGTTTTATACAGTAGCACATAAGGAGTGAGAAAGCTGCTGAGGCTCGACGTTACACTTTACAAAAACAATCATTAGTTAGATATAAACGGCAGTAATTGATTCAGTAGGACTCCTTATCCATGTAAACGATCATTGTGACATCTGAATTCATTAATTATCTGAAATACACTGCGTGTGCGTGTGATGTTAAATGTTTGAACCAAGGTTAACGGTTAAAGTGTCAGAGAATGGGTGGTGATTTTTTGACGTCCTCCCATGATCTGAAGTGAGCGTGCGTGTTTGTGTTGGTGAAAGTTTAAGAAATGTACAACTGTCGGTTCAGCTCTCTGGTGCTCCCTGCTGGCAGTATCACTATACTGTCCTCATGTTTCACAAAAATAGTTTTGAGAGACGTTGTCAGTTTTTGTATGTTGCTTAAATCCTCCAAAGCGGTTGGCAGTAAACATCAGGTCACGGTACGCCACGGTAGGCCACGGAGGCAATGAGCTCGAGTTGAAAAAGAAAAAGCTTACAGCACCTGGTATTCCCAGGCGGTCTCCCATCCAAGTACTAACCAGGCCCGACCCTGCTTAGCTTCCGAGATCAGACGAGATCGGGCGTGTTCAGGGTGGTATGGCCGTAAGCAATTAGTGCAGGCGCAAAACCAGGTTTTATACAGTAGCACATAAGGAGTGAGAAAGCTGCTGAGGCTCGACGTTACACTTTTACAAAAACAATCATTAGTTAGATATAAACGGCAGTAATTGATTCAGTAGGACTCCTTATCCATGTAAACGATCATTGTGACATCTGAATTCATTAATTATCTGAAATACACTGCGTGTGCGTGTGATGTTAAATGTTTGAACCAAGGTTAACGGTTAAAGTGTCAGAGAATGGGTGGTGATTTTTTGACGTCCTCCCATGATCTGAAGTGAGCGTGCGTGTTTGTGTTGGTGAAAGTTTAAGAAATGTACAACTGTCGGTTCAGCTCTCTGGTGCTCCCTGCTGGCAGTATCACTATACTGTCCTCATGTTTCACAAAAATAGTTTTGAGAGACGTTGTCAGTTTTTGTATGTTGCTTAAATCCTCCAAAGCGGTTGGCAGTAAACATCAGGTCACGGTACGCCACGGTAGGCCACGGAGTCAATGAGCTCGAGTTGAAAAAGAAAAAGCTTACAGCACCTGGTATTCCCAGGCGGTCTCCCATCCAAGTACTAACCAGGCCCGACCCTGCTTAGCTTCCGAGATCAGACGAGATCGGGCGTGTTCAGGGTGGTATGGCCGTAAGCAATTAGTGCAGGCGCAAAACCAGGTTTTATACAGTAGCACATAAGGAGTGAGAAAGCTGCTGAGGCTCGACGTTACACTTTTACAAAAACAATCATTAGTTAGATATAAACGGCAGTAATTGATTCAGTAGGACTCCTTATCCATGTAAACGATCATTGTGACATCTGAATTCATTAATTATCTGAAATACACTGCGTGTGCGTGTGATGTTAAATGTTTGAACCAAGGTTAACGGTTAAAGTGTCAGAGAATGGGTGGTGATTTTTTGACGTCCTCCCATGATCTGAAGTGAGCGTGCGTGTTTGTGTTGGTGAAAGTTTAAGAAATGTACAACTGTCGGTTCAGCTCTCTGGTGCTCCCTGCTGGCAGTATCACTATACTGTCCTCATGTTTCACAAAAATAGTTTTGAGAGACGTTGTCAGTTTTTGTATGTTGCTTAAATCCTCCAAAGCGGTTGGCAGTAAACATCAGGTCACGGTACGCCACGGTAGGCCACGGAGTCAATGAGCTCGAGTTGAAAAAGAAAAAGCTTACAGCACCTGGTATTCCCAGGCGGTCTCCCATCCAAGTACTAACCAGGCCCGACCCTGCTTAGCTTCCGAGATCAGACGAGATCGGGCGTGTTCAGGGTGGTATGGCCGTAAGCAATTAGTGCAGGCGCAAAACCAGGTTTTATACAGTAGCACATAAGGAGTGAGAAAGCTGCTGAGGCTCGACGTTACACTTTTACAAAAACAATCATTAGTTAGATATAAACGGCAGTAATTGATTCAGTAGGACTCCTTATCCATGTAAACGATCATTGTGACATCTGAATTCATTAATTATCTGAAATACACTGCGTGTGCGTGTGATGTTAAATGTTTGAACCAAGGTTAACGGTTAAAGTGTCAGAGAATGGGTGGTGATTTTTTGACGTCCTCCCATGATCTGAAGTGAGCGTGCGTGTTTGTGTTGGTGAAAGTTTAAGAAATGTACAACTGTCGGTTCAGCTCTCTGGTGCTCCCTGCTGGCAGTATCACTATACTGTCCTCATGTTTCACAAAAATAGTTTTGAGAGACGTTGTCAGTTTTTGTATGTTGCTTAAATCCTCCAAAGCGGTTGGCAGTAAACATCAGGTCACGGTACGCCACGGTAGGCCACGGAGTCAATGAGCTCGAGTTGAAAAAGAAAAAGCTTACAGCACCTGGTATTCCCAGGCGGTCTCCCATCCAAGTACTAACCAGGCCCGACCCTGCTTAGCTTCCGAGATCAGACGAGATCGGGCGTGTTCAGGGTGGTATGGCCGTAAGCAATTAGTGCAGGCGCAAAACCAGGTTTTATACAGTAGCACATAAGGAGTGAGAAAGCTGCTGAGGCTCGACGTTACACTTTTACAAAAACAATCATTAGTTAGATATAAACGGCAGTAATTGATTCAGTAGGACTCCTTATCCATGTAAACGATCATTGTGACATCTGAATTCATTAATTATCTGAAATACACTGCGTGTGCGTGTGATGTTAAATGTTTGAACCAAGGTTAACGGTTAAAGTGTCAGAGAATGGGTGGTGATTTTTTGACGTCCTCCCATGATCTGAAGTGAGCGTGCGTGTTTGTGTTGGTGAAAGTTTAAGAAATGTACAACTGTCGGTTCAGCTCTCTGGTGCTCCCTGCTGGCAGTATCACTATACTGTCCTCATGTTTCACAAAAATAGTTTTGAGAGACGTTGTCAGTTTTTGTATGTTGCTTAAATCCTCCAAAGCGGTTGGCAGTAAACATCAGGTCACGGTACGCCACGGTAGGCCACGGAGTCAATGAGCTCGAGTTGAAAAAGAAAAAGCTTACAGCACCTGGTATTCCCAGGCGGTCTCCCATCCAAGTACTAACCAGGCCCGACCCTGCTTAGCTTCCGAGATCAGACGAGATCGGGCGTGTTCAGGGTGGTATGGCCGTAAGCAATTAGTGCAGGCGCAAAACCAGGTTTTATACAGTAGCACATAAGGAGTGAGAAAGCTGCTGAGGCTCGACGTTACACTCTTACAAAAACAATCATTAGTTAGATATAAACGGCAGTAATTGATTCAGTAGGACTCCTTATCCATGTAAACGATCATTGTGACATCTGAATTCATTAATTATCTGAAATACACTGCGTGTGCGTGTGATGTTAAATGTTTGAACCAAGGTTAACGGTTAAAGTGTCAGAGAATGGGTGGTGATTTTTTGACGTCCTCCCATGATCTGAAGTGAGCGTGCGTGTTTGTGTTGGTGAAAGTTTAAGAAATGTACAACTGTCGGTTCAGCTCTCTGGTGCTCCCTGCTGGCAGTATCACTATACTGTCCTCATGTTTCACAAAAATAGTTTTGAGAGACGTTGTCAGTTTTTGTATGTTGCTTAAATCCTCCAAAGCGGTTGGCAGTAAACATCAGGTCACGGTACGCCACGGTAGGCCACGGAGTCAATGAGCTCGAGTTGAAAAAGAAAAAGCTTACAGCACCTGGTATTCCCAGGCGGTCTCCCATCCAAGTACTAACCAGGCCCGACCCTGCTTAGCTTCCGAGATCAGACGAGATCGGGCGTGTTCAGGGTGGTATGGCCGTAAGCAATTAGTGCAGGCGCAAAACCAGGTTTTATACAGTAGCACATAAGGAGTGAGAAAGCTGCTGAGGCTCGACGTTACACTTTTACAAAAACAATCATTAGTTAGATATAAACGGCAGTAATTGATTCAGTAGGACTCCTTATCCATGTAAACGATCATTGTGACATCTGAATTCATTAATTATCTGAAATACACTGCGTGTGCGTGTGATGTTAAATGTTTGAACCAAGGTTAACGGTTAAAGTGTCAGAGAATGGGTGGTGATTTTTTGACGTCCTCCCATGATCTGAAGTGAGCGTGCGTGTTTGTGTTGGTGAAAGTTTAAGAAATGTACAACTGTCGGTTCAGCTCTCTGGTGCTCCCTGCTGGCAGTATCACTATACTGTCCTCATGTTTCACAAAAATAGTTTTGAGAGACGTTGTCAGTTTTTGTATGTTGCTTAAATCCTCCAAAGCGGTTGGCAGTAAACATCAGGTCACGGTACGCCACGGTAGGCCACGGAGTCAATGAGCTCGAGTTGAAAAAGAAAAAGCTTACAGCACCTGGTATTCCCAGGCGGTCTCCCATCCAAGTACTAACCAGGCCCGACCCTGCTTAGCTTCCGAGATCAGACGAGATCGGGCGTGTTCAGGGTGGTATGGCCGTAAGCAATTAGTGCAGGCGCAAAACCAGGTTTTATACAGTAGCACATAAGGAGTGAGAAAGCTGCTGAGGCTCGACGTTACACTTTTACAAAAACAATCATTAGTTAGATATAAACGGCAGTAATTGATTCAGTAGGACTCCTTATCCATGTAAACGATCATTGTGACATCTGAATTCATTAATTATCTGAAATACACTGCGTGTGCGTGTGATGTTAAATGTTTGAACCAAGGTTAACGGTTAAAGTGTCAGAGAATGGGTGGTGATTTTTTGACGTCCTCCCATGATCTGAAGTGAGCGTGCGTGTTTGTGTTGGTGAAAGTTTAAGAAATGTACAACTGTCGGTTCAGCTCTCTGGTGCTCCCTGCTGGCAGTATCACTATACTGTCCTCATGTTTCACAAAAATAGTTTTGAGAGACGTTGTCAGTTTTTGTATGTTGCTTAAATCCTCCAAAGCGGTTGGCAGTAAACATCAGGTCACGGTACGCCACGGTAGGCCACGGAGTCAATGAGCTCGAGTTGAAAAAGAAAAAGCTTACAGCACCTGGTATTCCCAGGCGGTCTCCCATCCAAGTACTAACCAGGCCCGACCCTGCTTAGCTTCCGAGATCAGACGAGATCGGGCGTGTTCAGGGTGGTATGGCCGTAAGCAATTAGTGCAGGCGCAAAACCAGGTTTTATACAGTAGCACATAAGGAGTGAGAAAGCTGCTGAGGCTCGACGTTACACTTTTACAAAAACAATCATTAGTTAGATATAAACGGCAGTAATTGATTCAGTAGGACTCCTTATCCATGTAAACGATCATTGTGACATCTGAATTCATTAATTATCTGAAATACACTGCGTGTGCGTGTGATGTTAAATGTTTGAACCAAGGTTAACGGTTAAAGTGTCAGAGAATGGGTGGTGATTTTTTGACGTCCTCCCATGATCTGAAGTGAGCGTGCGTGTTTGTGTTGGTGAAAGTTTAAGAAATGTACAACTGTCGGTTCAGCTCTCTGGTGCTCCCTGCTGGCAGTATCACTATACTGTCCTCATGTTTCACAAAAATAGTTTTGAGAGACGTTGTCAGTTTTTGTATGTTGCTTAAATCCTCCAAAGCGGTTGGCAGTAAACATCAGGTCACGGTACGCCACGGTAGGCCACGGAGTCAATGAGCTCGAGTTGAAAAAGAAAAAGCTTACAGCACCTGGTATTCCCAGGCGGTCTCCCATCCAAGTACTAACCAGGCCCGACCCTGCTTAGCTTCCGAGATCAGACGAGATCGGGCGTGTTCAGGGTGGTATGGCCGTAAGCAATTAGTGCAGGCGCAAAACCAGGTTTTATACAGTAGCACATAAGGAGTGAGAAAGCTGCTGAGGCTCGACGTTACACTCTTACAAAAACAATCATTAGTTAGATATAAACGGCAGTAATTGATTCAGTAGGACTCCTTATCCATGTAAACGATCATTGTGACATCTGAATTCATTAATTATCTGAAATACACTGCGTGTGCGTGTGATGTTAAATGTTTGAACCAAGGTTAACGGTTAAAGTGTCAGAGAATGGGTGGTGATTTTTTGACGTCCTCCCATGATCTGAAGTGAGCGTGCGTGTTTGTGTTGGTGAAAGTTTAAGAAATGTACAACTGTCGGTTCAGCTCTCTGGTGCTCCCTGCTGGCAGTATCACTATACTGTCCTCATGTTTCACAAAAATAGTTTTGAGAGACGTTGTCAGTTTTTGTATGTTGCTTAAATCCTCCAAAGCGGTTGGCAGTAAACATCAGGTCACGGTACGCCACGGTAGGCCACGGAGGCAATGAGCTCGAGTTGAAAAAGAAAAAGCTTACAGCACCTGGTATTCCCAGGCGGTCTCCCATCCAAGTACTAACCAGGCCCGACCCTGCTTAGCTTCCGAGATCAGACGAGATCGGGCGTGTTCAGGGTGGTATGGCCGTAAGCAATTAGTGCAGGCGCAAAACCAGGTTTTATACAGTAGCACATAAGGAGTGAGAAAGCTGCTGAGGCTCGACGTTACACTTTTACAAAAACAATCATTAGTTAGATATAAACGGCAGTAATTGATTCAGTAGGACTCCTTATCCATGTAAACGATCATTGTGACATCTGAATTCATTAATTATCTGAAATACACTGCGTGTGCGTGTGATGTTAAATGTTTGAACCAAGGTTAACGGTTAAAGTGTCAGAGAATGGGTGGTGATTTTTTGACGTCCTCCCATGATCTGAAGTGAGCGTGCGTGTTTGTGTTGGTGAAAGTTTAAGAAATGTACAACTGTCGGTTCAGCTCTCTGGTGCTCCCTGCTGGCAGTATCACTATACTGTCCTCATGTTTCACAAAAATAGTTTTGAGAGACGTTGTCAGTTTTTGTATGTTGCTTAAATCCTCCAAAGCGGTTGGCAGTAAACATCAGGTCACGGTACGCCACGGTAGGCCACGGAGGCAATGAGCTCGAGTTGAAAAAGAAAAAGCTTACAGCACCTGGTATTCCCAGGCGGTCTCCCATCCAAGTACTAACCAGGCCCGACCCTGCTTAGCTTCCGAGATCAGACGAGATCGGGCGTGTTCAGGGTGGTATGGCCGTAAGCAATTAGTGCAGGCGCAAAACCAGGTTTTATACAGTAGCACATAAGGAGTGAGAAAGCTGCTGAGGCTCGACGTTACACTTTTACAAAAACAATCATTAGTTAGATATAAACGGCAGTAATTGATTCAGTAGGACTCCTTATCCATGTAAACGATCATTGTGACATCTGAATTCATTAATTATCTGAAATACACTGCGTGTGCGTGTGATGTTAAATGTTTGAACCAAGGTTAACGGTTAAAGTGTCAGAGAATGGGTGGTGATTTTTTGACGTCCTCCCATGATCTGAAGTGAGCGTGCGTGTTTGTGTTGGTGAAAGTTTAAGAAATGTACAACTGTCGGTTCAGCTCTCTGGTGCTCCCTGCTGGCAGTATCACTATACTGTCCTCATGTTTCACAAAAATAGTTTTGAGAGACGTTGTCAGTTTTTGTATGTTGCTTAAATCCTCCAAAGCGGTTGGCAGTAAACATCAGGTCACGGTACGCCACGGAGTCAATGAGCTCGAGTTGAAAAAGAAAAAGCTTACAGCACCTGGTATTCCCAGGCGGTCTCCCATCCAAGTACTAACCAGGCCCGACCCTGCTTAGCTTCCGAGATCAGACGAGATCGGGCGTGTTCAGGGTGGTATGGCCGTAAGCAATTAGTGCAGGCGCAAAACCAGGTTTTATACAGTAGCACATAAGGAGTGAGAAAGCTGCTGAGGCTCGACGTTACACTTTTACAAAAACAATCATTAGTTAGATATAAACGGCAGTAATTGATTCAGTAGGACTCCTTATCCATGTAAACGATCATTGTGACATCTGAATTCATTAATTATCTGAAATACACTGCGTGTGCGTGTGATGTTAAATGTTTGAACCAAGGTTAACGGTTAAAGTGTCAGAGAATGGGTGGTGATTTTTTGACGTCCTCCCATGATCTGAAGTGAGCGTGCGTGTTTGTGTTGGTGAAAGTTTAAGAAATGTACAACTGTCGGTTCAGCTCTCTGGTGCTCCCTGCTGGCAGTATCACTATACTGTCCTCATGTTTCACAAAAATAGTTTTGAGAGACGTTGTCAGTTTTTGTATGTTGCTTAAATCCTCCAAAGCGGTTGGCAGTAAACATCAGGTCACGGTACGCCACGGTAGGCCACGGAGGCAATGAGCTCGAGTTGAAAAAGAAAAAGCTTACAGCACCTGGTATTCCCAGGCGGTCTCCCATCCAAGTACTAACCAGGCCCGACCCTGCTTAGCTTCCGAGATCAGACGAGATCGGGCGTGTTCAGGGTGGTATGGCCGTAAGCAATTAGTGCAGGCGCAAAACCAGGTTTTATACAGTAGCACATAAGGAGTGAGAAAGCTGCTGAGGCTCGACGTTACACTTTTACAAAAACAATCATTAGTTAGATATAAACGGCAGTAATTGATTCAGTAGGACTCCTTATCCATGTAAACGATCATTGTGACATCTGAATTCATTAATTATCTGAAATACACTGCGTGTGCGTGTGATGTTAAATGTTTGAACCAAGGTTAACGGTTAAAGTGTCAGAGAATGGGTGGTGATTTTTTGACGTCCTCCCATGATCTGAAGTGAGCGTGCGTGTTTGTGTTGGTGAAAGTTTAAGAAATGTACAACTGTCGGTTCAGCTCTCTGGTGCTCCCTGCTGGCAGTATCACTATACTGTCCTCATGTTTCACAAAAATAGTTTTGAGAGACGTTGTCAGTTTTTGTATGTTGCTTAAATCCTCCAAAGCGGTTGGCAGTAAACATCAGGTCACGGTACGCCACGGTAGGCCACGGAGGCAATGAGCTCGAGTTGAAAAAGAAAAAGCTTACAGCACCTGGTATTCCCAGGCGGTCTCCCATCCAAGTACTAACCAGGCCCGACCCTGCTTAGCTTCCGAGATCAGACGAGATCGGGCGTGTTCAGGGTGGTATGGCCGTAAGCAATTAGTGCAGGCGCAAAACCAGGTTTTATACAGTAGCACATAAGGAGTGAGAAAGCTGCTGAGGCTCGACGTTACACTCTTACAAAAACAATCATTAGTTAGATATAAACGGCAGTAATTGATTCAGTAGGACTCCTTATCCATGTAAACGATCATTGTGACATCTGAATTCATTAATTATCTGAAATACACTGCGTGTGCGTGTGATGTTAAATGTTTGAACCAAGGTTAACGGTTAAAGTGTCAGAGAATGGGTGGTGATTTTTTGACGTCCTCCCATGATCTGAAGTGAGCGTGCGTGTTTGTGTTGGTGAAAGTTTAAGAAATGTACAACTGTCGGTTCAGCTCTCTGGTGCTCCCTGCTGGCAGTATCACTATACTGTCCTCATGTTTCACAAAAATAGTTTTGAGAGACGTTGTCAGTTTTTGTATGTTGCTTAAATCCTCCAAAGCGGTTGGCAGTAAACATCAGGTCACGGTACGCCACGGTAGGCCACGGAGTCAATGAGCTCGAGTTGAAAAAGAAAAAGCTTACAGCACCTGGTATTCCCAGGCGGTCTCCCATCCAAGTACTAACCAGGCCCGACCCTGCTTAGCTTCCGAGATCAGACGAGATCGGGCGTGTTCAGGGTGGTATGGCCGTAAGCAATTAGTGCAGGCGCAAAACCAGGTTTTATACAGTAGCACATAAGGAGTGAGAAAGCTGCTGAGGCTCGACGTTACACTCTTACAAAAACAATCATTAGTTAGATATAAACGGCAGTAATTGATTCAGTAGGACTCCTTATCCATGTAAACGATCATTGTGACATCTGAATTCATTAATTATCTGAAATACACTGCGTGTGCGTGTGATGTTAAATGTTTGAACCAAGGTTAACGGTTAAAGTGTCAGAGAATGGGTGGTGATTTTTTGACGTCCTCCCATGATCTGAAGTGAGCGTGCGTGTTTGTGTTGGTGAAAGTTTAAGAAATGTACAACTGTCGGTTCAGCTCTCTGGTGCTCCCTGCTGGCAGTATCACTATACTGTCCTCATGTTTCACAAAAATAGTTTTGAGAGACGTTGTCAGTTTTTGTATGTTGCTTAAATCCTCCAAAGCGGTTGGCAGTAAACATCAGGTCACGGTACGCCACGGTAGGCCACGGAGTCAATGAGCTCGAGTTGAAAAAGAAAAAGCTTACAGCACCTGGTATTCCCAGGCGGTCTCCCATCCAAGTACTAACCAGGCCCGACCCTGCTTAGCTTCCGAGATCAGACGAGATCGGGCGTGTTCAGGGTGGTATGGCCGTAAGCAATTAGTGCAGGCGCAAAACCAGGTTTTATACAGTAGCACATAAGGAGTGAGAAAGCTGCTGAGGCTCGACGTTACACTCTTACAAAAACAATCATTAGTTAGATATAAACGGCAGTAATTGATTCAGTAGGACTCCTTATCCATGTAAACGATCATTGTGACATCTGAATTCATTAATTATCTGAAATACACTGCGTGTGCGTGTGATGTTAAATGTTTGAACCAAGGTTAACGGTTAAAGTGTCAGAGAATGGGTGGTGATTTTTTGACGTCCTCCCATGATCTGAAGTGAGCGTGCGTGTTTGTGTTGGTGAAAGTTTAAGAAATGTACAACTGTCGGTTCAGCTCTCTGGTGCTCCCTGCTGGCAGTATCACTATACTGTCCTCATGTTTCACAAAAATAGTTTTGAGAGACGTTGTCAGTTTTTGTATGTTGCTTAAATCCTCCAAAGCGGTTGGCAGTAAACATCAGGTCACGGTACGCCACGGTAGGCCACGGAGTCAATGAGCTCGAGTTGAAAAAGAAAAAGCTTACAGCACCTGGTATTCCCAGGCGGTCTCCCATCCAAGTACTAACCAGGCCCGACCCTGCTTAGCTTCCGAGATCAGACGAGATCGGGCGTGTTCAGGGTGGTATGGCCGTAAGCAATTAGTGCAGGCGCAAAACCAGGTTTTATACAGTAGCACATAAGGAGTGAGAAAGCTGCTGAGGCTCGACGTTACACTCTTACAAAAACAATCATTAGTTAGATATAAACGGCAGTAATTGATTCAGTAGGACTCCTTATCCATGTAAACGATCATTGTGACATCTGAATTCATTAATTATCTGAAATACACTGCGTGTGCGTGTGATGTTAAATGTTTGAACCAAGGTTAACGGTTAAAGTGTCAGAGAATGGGTGGTGATTTTTTGACGTCCTCCCATGATCTGAAGTGAGCGTGCGTGTTTGTGTTGGTGAAAGTTTAAGAAATGTACAACTGTCGGTTCAGCTCTCTGGTGCTCCCTGCTGGCAGTATCACTATACTGTCCTCATGTTTCACAAAAATAGTTTTGAGAGACGTTGTCAGTTTTTGTATGTTGCTTAAATCCTCCAAAGCGGTTGGCAGTAAACATCAGGTCACGGTACGCCACGGTAGGCCACGGAGTCAATGAGCTCGAGTTGAAAAAGAAAAAGCTTACAGCACCTGGTATTCCCAGGCGGTCTCCCATCCAAGTACTAACCAGGCCCGACCCTGCTTAGCTTCCGAGATCAGACGAGATCGGGCGTGTTCAGGGTGGTATGGCCGTAAGCAATTAGTGCAGGCGCAAAACCAGGTTTTATACAGTAGCACATAAGGAGTGAGAAAGCTGCTGAGGCTCGACGTTACACTCTTACAAAAACAATCATTAGTTAGATATAAACGGCAGTAATTGATTCAGTAGGACTCCTTATCCATGTAAACGATCATTGTGACATCTGAATTCATTAATTATCTGAAATACACTGCGTGTGCGTGTGATGTTAAATGTTTGAACCAAGGTTAACGGTTAAAGTGTCAGAGAATGGGTGGTGATTTTTGACGTCCTCCCATGATCTGAAGTGAGCGTGCGTGTTTGTGTTGGTGAAAGTTTAAGAAATGTACAACTGTCGGTTCAGCTCTCTGGTGCTCCCTGCTGGCAGTATCACTATACTGTCCTCATGTTTCACAAAAATAGTTTTGAGAGACGTTGTCAGTTTTTGTATGTTGCTTAAATCCTCCAAAGCGGTTGGCAGTAAACATCAGGTCACGGTACGCCACGGTAGGCCACGGAGGCAATGAGCTCGAGTTGAAAAAGAAAAAGCTTACAGCACCTGGTATTCCCAGGCGGTCTCCCATCCAAGTACTAACCAGGCCGACCCTGCTTAGCTTCCGAGATCAGACGAGATCGGGCGTGTTCAGGGTGGTATGGCCGTAAGCAATTAGTGCAGGCGCAAAACCAGGTTTTATACAGTAGCACATAAGGAGTGAGAAAGCTGCTGAGGCTCGACGTTACACTCTTACAAAAACAATCATTAGTTAGATATAAACGGCAGTAATTGATTCAGTAGGACTCCTTATCCATGTAAACGATCATTGTGACATCTGAATTCATTAATTATCTGAAATACACTGCGTGTGCGTGTGATGTTAAATGTTTGAACCAAGGTTAACGGTTAAAGTGTCAGAGAATGGGTGGTGATTTTTTGACGTCCTCCCATGATCTGAAGTGAGCGTGCGTGTTTGTGTTGGTGAAAGTTTAAGAAATGTACAACTGTCGGTTCAGCTCTCTGGTGCTCCCTGCTGGCAGTATCACTATACTGTCCTCATGTTTCACAAAAATAGTTTTGAGAGACGTTGTCAGTTTTTGTATGTTGCTTAAATCCTCCAAAGCGGTTGGCAGTAAACATCAGGTCACGGTACGCCACGGTAGGCCACGGAGTCAATGAGCTCGAGTTGAAAAAGAAAAAGCTTACAGCACCTGGTATTCCCAGGCGGTCTCCCATCCAAGTACTAACCAGGCCCGACCCTGCTTAGCTTCCGAGATCAGACGAGATCGGGCGTGTTCAGGGTGGTATGGCCGTAAGCAATTAGTGCAGGCGCAAAACCAGGTTTTATACAGTAGCACATAAGGAGTGAGAAAGCTGCTGAGGCTCGACGTTACACTTTACAAAAACAATCATTAGTTAGATATAAACGGCAGTAATTGATTCAGTAGGACTCCTTATCCATGTAAACGATCATTGTGACATCTGAATTCATTAATTATCTGAAATACACTGCGTGTGCGTGTGATGTTAAATGTTTGAACCAAGGTTAACGGTTAAAGTGTCAGAGAATGGGTGGTGATTTTTTGACGTCCTCCCATGATCTGAAGTGAGCGTGCGTGTTTGTGTTGGTGAAAGTTTAAGAAATGTACAACTGTCGGTTTCAGCTCTCTGGTGCTCCCTGCTGGCAGTATCACTATACTGTCCTCATGTTTCACAAAATAGTTTTGAGAGACGTTGTCAGTTTTGTATGTTGCTTAAATCCTCCAAAGCGGTTGGCAGTAAACATCAGGTCACGGTACGCCACGGTAGGCCACGGAGTCAATGAGCTCGAGTTGAAAAAGAAAAAGCTTACAGCACCTGGTATTCCCAGGCGGTCTCCCATCCAAGTACTAACCAGGCCCGACCCTGCTTAGCTTCCGAGATCAGACGAGATCGGGCGTGTTCAGGGTGGTATGGCCGTAAGCAATTAGTGCAGGCGCAAAACCAGGTTTTATACAGTAGCACATAAGGAGTGAGAAAGCTGCTGAGGCTCGACGTTACACTCTTACAAAAACAATCATTAGTTAGATATAAACGGCAGTAATTGATTCAGTAGGACTCCTTATCCATGTAAACGATCATTGTGACATCTGAATTCATTAATTATCTGAAATACACTGCGTGTGCGTGTGATGTTAAATGTTTGAACCAAGGTTAACGGTTAAAGTGTCAGAGAATGGGTGGTGATTTTTTGACGTCCTCCCATGATCTGAAGTGAGCGTGCGTGTTTGTGTTGGTGAAAGTTTAAGAAATGTACAACTGTCGGTTCAGCTCTCTGGTGCTCCCTGCTGGCAGTATCACTATACTGTCCTCATGTTTCACAAAAATAGTTTTGAGAGACGTTGTCAGTTTTTGTATGTTGCTTAAATCCTCCAAAGCGGTTGGCAGTAAACATCAGGTCACGGTACGCCACGGTAGGCCACGGAGTCAATGAGCTCGAGTTGAAAAGAAAAAGCTTACAGCACCTGGTATTCCCAGGCGGTCTCCCATCCAAGTACTAACCAGGCCCGACCCTGCTTAGCTTCCGAGATCAGACGAGATCGGGCGTGTTCAGGGTGGTATGGCCGTAAGCAATTAGTGCAGGCGCAAAACCAGGTTTTATACAGTAGCACATAAGGAGTGAGAAAGCTGCTGAGGCTCGACGTTACACTTTTACAAAAACAATCATTAGTTAGATATAAACGGCAGTAATTGATTCAGTAGGACTCCTTATCCATGTAAACGATCATTGTGACATCTGAATTCATTAATTATCTGAAATACACTGCGTGTGCGTGTGATGTTAAATGTTTGAACCAAGGTTAACGGTTAAAGTGTCAGAGAATGGGTGGTGATTTTTTGACGTCCTCCCATGATCTGAAGTGAGCGTGCGTGTTTGTGTTGGTGAAAGTTTAAGAAATGTACAACTGTCGGTTTCAGCTCTCTGGTGCTCCCTGCTGGCAGTATCACTATACTGTCCTCATGTTTCACAAAAATAGTTTTGAGAGACGTTGTCAGTTTTGTATGTTGCTTAAATCCTCCAAGCGGTTGGCAGTAAACATCAGGTTCACGGTACGCCACGGTAGGCCACGGAGTCAATGAGCTCGAGTTGAAAAAGAAAAAGCTTACAGCACCTGGTATTCCCAGGCGGTCTCCCATCCAAGTACTAACCAGGCCCGACCTGCTTAGCTTCCGAGATCAGACGAGATCGGGCGTGTTCAGGGTGGTATGGCCGTAAGCAATTAGTGCAGGCGCAAAACCAGGTTTTATACAGTAGCAAATAAGGAGTGAGAAAGCTGCTGAGGCTCGACGTTACACTTTTACAAAAACAATCATTAGTTAGATATAAACGGCAGTAATTGATTCAGTAGGAACTCCTTATCCATGTAAACGATCATTGTGACATCTGAATTTCATTAATTATCTGAAATACCACTGCGTGTGCGTGTGATGTTAAATGTTGAACCAAGGTTAACGGTTAAAGTGTCAGAGAATGGGTGGTGATTTTTTGACTCCTCCCATGATCCTGAAGTGAGCGTGCGTGTTTGTGTTGTGAAAGTTTAAGAAAGTACAACTGCGGTTCGCTCTCTGGTGCTCCCTGCTGGCAGTATCCTATACTGTCCTCATGTTTCACAAAAATAGTTTTGAGAGACGTTGACAGTTTTTGTATGTTGCTTAAATCCTCCAAAGCGGTTGGCAGTAAACATCAGGTCTCGGTACGCCACGGTAGGCCACGGAGTCAATGAGCTCGAGTTGAAAAAGAAAAAGCCTTACAGCACCTGGTATTCCCAGGCGGTCTCCCATCAAGTACTAACCAGGCCCGACCCTGC
>NC_079423.1:6708294-6756272 GCF_026213295.1 Gadus chalcogrammus | reverse complement strand
ATCTCGGAGCTAAGCAGGGTCGGGCCTGGTTAGTACTTGGAGGGAGACCGCCTGGGAATACCAGGTGCTGTAAGATTTTCTTTTTCAACTCGAGCTCATTGCCTCCGTGGCCTACCGTGGCGTACCGTGACCTGATGTTACTGCCAACCGCTTTGGAGGATTTAAGCAACATACAAAACTGACAACGTCTCTCAAAACTATTTTTGTGAAACATGAGGACAGTATAGTGATACTGCCAGCAGGGAGCACCAGAGAGCTGAAACGACACAGTTGTACATTTCTTAAACTTTCATCAACACAAACACGCACGCTCACTTCAGATCATGGGAGGACGTCAAAAAATCACCACCCATTCTTGACACTTTAACCGTTAACCTTGGTTCAAACATTTAACATCAACACGACACGCAGTGTATTTCAGATAATTAATGAATTCAGATGTCACAATGATCGTTTACATGGATAAGGAGTCCTACTGAATCAATTACTGCCGTTTATATCTAACTAATGATTGTTTTTGTAAAAGTGTAACGTCGAGCCTCAGCAGCTTTCTCACTCCTTATGTGCTACTGTATAAAACCTGGTTTTTGCGCCTGACAATTGCTTACGGCCATACCACCCTGAACACGCCCGATCTCGTCTGATCTCGGAAGCTAAGCAGGGTCGGGCCTGGTTAGTACTGGATGGGAGACGCCTGGGAATACCAGGTGCTGTAAGCTTTTCTTTTTCAACTCGAGCTCATTGCCTCCGTGGCCTACCGTGCTACCGTGACCTGATGTTTACTGCCAACCGCTTTGGAGGATTTAAGCAACATACAAAAACTGACAACGTCTCTCAAAACTATTTTTGTGAAACATGAGGACAGTATAGTGATACTGCCAGCAGGGAGCACCAGAGAGCTGAAACGACAGTTGTACATTTCTTAAACTTTCACCAACACAAACACGCACGCTCACTTCAGATCATGGGAGGACGTCAAAAAATCACCACCCATTCTCTGACACTTAACCGTTTAACCTTGGTTCAAAACATTTAACATCACACCAGACCAGCAGTGTATTTCAATAATAAATGAATCAGATGTCACAAGATGCGTGTTTCATGGATAAAGGGAGTCTACTGAAGCATTACTGCCGTTTATATCTAACTAATGATTGTTATGGGTAAGAGTGTAACGTCTAGCCTCAGCACGTTCTCACTCCTTATGTGCTCTGGATAAAAACTGGTTTTTGCGCCTGACTAATTGCTTAAACGGCCATACCACCCTGAACGCGCGATCTCGTCCTGATCTCGGAAGCTAAGCAGGGTCGGCTTTGTTAGTACTTGGATGGAGACCGCCTGGGAATACCAGGGGGCTGTAAGATTTTTCTTTTTTTTCACTCTAGCTCATTAGCTCTGTGGCCTACCGTGGCGTCCCGTTACCTGATGTTTACTGCCAACCGCTTTGGAGATTTAAGCAACATACAAACACTGCAAACGTCTCTCCTCAAAACTATTTTTGTGAAACAGAGGACGTATAGTGATACTGCCAGCAGGGAGCACCAGAGAGCTGAACCGACAGTTGTACATTTCTTAAACTTTCACCAACACAAACACGCACGCTCACTTCAGATCATGGGAGGACGTCAAAAAAATCACCACCCATTCTCTGACACTTTAACCGTTAACCTTGGTTCAAACATTTAACATCACACGCACACGCAGTGTATTTCAGATAATTAATGAATTCAGATGTCACAATGATCGTTTACATGGATAAGGAGTCCTACTGAATCATTTACTGCCGTTTATATCTAACTAATGATTGTTTTTGTAAAGTGTAACGTCGAGCCTCAGCAGCTTTCTCACTCCTTATGTGCTACTGTATAAAACCTGGTTTTGCGCCTGCACTAATTGCTTACGGCCATACCACCCTGAACACGCCGATCTCGTCTGAGGAAGCTAAGCAGGGTCGGGCCTGGTTAGTACTTGGATGGGAGACCGCCTGGGAATACCAGGTGCTGTAAGCTTTTTCTTTTTCAACTCGAGCTCATTGCCTCCGTGGCCTACCGCTACCGTGACCTGATGTTTACTGCCAACCGCTTTGGAGGATTTAAGCAACATACAAAAACTGACAACGTCTCTCAAAACTATTTTTGTGAAACATGAGGACAGTATAGTGATACTGCCAGCAGGGAGCACCAGAAGCTGAACGACAGTTGTACATTTCTTAAACTTTCACCAACACAAACACGCACGCTCACTTCAGATCATGGGAGGACGTCAAAAAATCACCACCCATTCTCTGACACTTTAACGGTTAACCTTGGTTCAAACATTTAACATCGCACACGCACAGTGTATTTCAGATAATTAATGAATTCAGATGTCACAATGATCGTTTACATGGATAAGGAGTCCTACTGAATCAATTACTGCCGTTTATATCTAACTAATGATTGTTTTTGTAAAAGTGTAACGCCGAGCCTCAGCAGCTTTCTCACTCCTTATGTGCTACTGTATAAAACCTGGTTTTGCGCCTGCACTAATTGCTTACGGCCATACCACCCTGAACACGCCCGATCTCGTCTGATCTTGGAAGCTAAGCAGGGTCGGGCCTGGTTAGTACTTGGATGGGAGACCGCTGGGAATACCAGGTGCTGTAAGCTTTTTCTTTTTCAACTCGAGCTCATTGCCTCCGTGGCCTACCGTGGCGTACCGTGACCTGATGTTTACTGCCAACCGCTTTGGAGGATTTAAGCAACATACAAAAACTGACAACGTCTCTCAAAACTATTTTTGTGAAACATGAGGACAGTATAGTGATACTGCCAGCAGGGAGCACCAGAGAGCTGAACCGACAGTTGTACATTTCTTAAACTTTCACCAACACAAACACGCACGCTCACTTCAGATCATGGGAGGACGTCAAAAAATCACCACCCATCCTCTGACACTTTAACCGTTAACCTTGGTTCAAACATTTATACTCACACCGCCCACGCGTGTATTTCAGATAATTAATGAATTCAGATGTCACACAATGATGTTTACATGGATAAGGAGTCCTACTGAATCAATTACTGCCGTTATATCTAACTAATGATTGTTTTTTGTAAAGTGTAACCGTCGAGCCTCAGCAGCTTCTCACTCCTTATGTGCTACTGTATAAAACTGGTTTGCGCCTGCACTAATTGCTACGGCCATACCACCCTGAACACGCCCGATCTCGTCCTGATATCGGAAGCTAAGCAGGGTCGGGCTGGTTAGTACTTGGATGGGAGACCGCCTGGGAATACCAGGTCCTGAAAGCTTTTTCTTTTCAACTCGAGCTCATTGACTCCGTGGTCTACCGTGGCGTACCGTGACCTATGTTTACTGCCAACCGCTTTGGAGGATTTAAGCAACATACAAAAACTGACAAACGTCTCTCAAAACTATTTTTGTGAAACATGAGGACAGTATAGTGATACTGCCAGCAGGGAGCACCAGAGAGCTGAACCGACAGTTGTACATTTCTTAAACTTTCACCACCACAAACACGCACGCTCACTTCAGATCATGGGAGGACGTCAAAAATCACCACCCAATCTCTGACACTTTAACCGTTAACCTTGGTTCAAACATTTAACATCACACGCACACGCAGTGTATTTCAGATAATTAATGAATTCAGATGTCACAATGATCGTTTATCATGGATAAGGCGTCCACTGAATCAATTACTGCCGTTTATATCTCACTAATGATGTTTTGTAAAGTGTAACGTCGAGCCTCAGCAGCTTTCTCACTCCTTATGTGCTACTGTATAAAACCTGGTTTTGCGCCTACACTAATGCTTACGGCCATACCACCCTGAACACGCACGATCACGTCTGATTCTGTAAGCTAAGCAGGGTCGGGCCTGGTTAGTACTTGGATGGGAGACCGCCTGGGATACCAGGTGCTGTAAGCTTTTTCTATTTCAACTCGAGCTCATTGACTCCGTGGCCTACCGTGGTACCGTGACCTGATGTTTACTGCCAACCGCTTTTGGAGGATTTAAGCAACATACAAAACTGACAACGTCTCTCAAAACTATTTTTGTGAAACATGAGAACAGTATAGTGATACTGCCAGCAGGGAGCACCAGAGAGCTGAACCGACAGTTGTACATTTCTAAACTTTCACCAACACAAACCACGCACGCTCACCTTCAGATACATGGGAGGACGTCAAAAAATCACCACCCATTCTCTGACACTTTAACGTTAACTTGGTTCAAACATTTAACATCACACGCACACGCAGTGTATTTCAGATAATTAATGAATTCAGATGTCACAATGATCGTTTACATGGATAAGGAGTCCTACTGAATCAATTACTGCCGTTTATATCTAACTAATGATTGTTTTTGTAAAAGTGTAACGTCGAGCCTCAGCAGCTTTCTCACTCCTTATGTGCTACTGTTTAAAACCTGGTTTTGCGCCTGCACTAATTGATTACGGCCATACCACCCTGAACACGCCCGATCTCGTCTGATCTCGGAAGCTAAGCAGGGTCGGGCCTGGTTAGTACTTGGATGGGAGACCGCCTGGGAATACCAGGTGCTGTAAGCTTTTTCTTTTTCAACTCGAGCTCATGGACTCCGTGGCCTACCGTGGCGTACCGTGACCTGATGTTTACTGCCAACCGCTTTGGAGGATTTAAGCAACATACAAAAACTGACAACGTCTCTCAAAACTATTTTTGTGAAACATGAGGACAGTATAGTGATACTGCCAGCAGGGAGCACCAGAGAGCTGAAACGACAGTTGTACATTTCTTAAACTTTCACCAACACAAACACGCACGCTCACTTCAGATCATGGGAGGACGTCAAAAATCACCACCCATTCTCTGACACTTTAACCGTTAACCTTGGTTCAACCATTTAACATCACACGCACACGCAGTGTATTTCAGATAATTAATGAATTCAGATGTCACAATGATCGTTTACATGGATAAGGAGTCTACTGAATCAATTACTGCGTTTATATCTAACTAATGATTGTTTTGTAAAAGTGTAACGTCGAGCCTCAGCAGCTTTCTCACTCCTTATGTGCTACTGGATAAAACGCTGGGTTTGCGCCTGTCACTAAGTTGCATTACGGCCATACCACCCTGAACACGCCCGATCTCGTCTGTCTCGGAAGCTAAGCAGGGTCGGGCTACTCGGTTAGTACTTGGATGGGAGGACCTCCTCAGAAGCCCAGGTGCTGTAAGTAGTGAGGAGAAAAATGACATGAATGACATGGATGATGATGATGAGGGGGATGATGCTGATGATAAAGAGGACATTAAAGTTAGTGACGGAGATGAGGCAGACGATGAAGATAAAGGAATTGAGGAGGTTGACGGAGAACCCACTAACCTTAACGCTGGGTGGGCAGATACAATGGCCAAGATTCTGCAGAAGAAAAACCCCAGCGAGCAAAACCAACGATACTGGTGAAGAGCAAGGAGTTGGACATGATGAAGGTGAAGGAGAAACAAGAAGAAAAAGAGAAGCGAGAAAGAGGAGAAAGAGGAGAGGAAAGAGAAAGAAGAGAAGAGAGAGGAAGAAAAGAAAGGAGAGAGAGAAAAAAAGGAATAGAGAGAAGAAGAAAGATAAAGAGAGAAAGAGAATAAAGAAACGAGAGAGAAAAACGACAAAGACAAAAAAAAAAAAAGAGAAGAGGAAAAGAGAGAAAGAGGAGAAAGAGAGAAGAAAAAAGAAAACAAGAGAAGAAAAGAAGGAGAAAGAGAAGAAAGGGAAAGAGGGAGGAGAGAAGAAAGGAAAAAAAAAAAAAAAGCACGCCCGATCTCGTCTGATCTTGGAAGCTAAGCAGGGTCGGGCCTGGTTAGTACTTGGATGGGAGACCGCCTGGGAATACCAGGTGCTGTAAGCTTTTTCTTTTTCAACTCGAGCTCATTGCCTCCGTGGCCTACCGTGGCGTACCGTGACCTGATGTTTACTGCCAACCGCTTTGGAGGATTTAAGCAACATACAAAAACTGACAACGTCTCTCAAAACTATTTTTGTGAAACATGAGGACAGTATAGTGATACTGCCAGCAGGGAGCACCAGAGAGCTGAACCGACAGTTGTACATTTCTTAAACTTTCACCAACACAAACACGCACGCTCACTTCAGATCATGGGAGGACGTCAAAAAATCACCACCCATTCTCTGACACTTTAACCGTTAACCTTGGTTCAAACATTTAACATCACACGCACGCGCAGTGTATTTCAGATAATTAATGAATTCAGATGTCACAATGATCGTTTACATGGATAAGGAGTCCTACTGAATCAATTACTGCCGTTTATATCTAACTAATGATTGTTTTTGTAAAAGTGTAACGTCGAGCCTCAGCAGCTTTCTCACTCCTACTGTATAAAAACTGGTTTTGCGCCTGAACTAATTGCTTACGGCCATACCATACTGAACACGCCCGATCTCGTCTGATCTCGGAAGCTAAGCAGGGTCGGGCCTGGTTAGTACTTGGATGGGAGACCGCCTGGGAATACCAGGTGCTGTAAGCTTTTCTTTTTCAACTCGAGCTCATTGCCTCCGTGGACCTACCGTGGTCCTACGTGACCTGATGTTTACTGCCAACACGCTTGGAGGATTTAAGCCAACATACAAAACTGACAAGTCTCTCAAAAGTAATTTTTGTGAAAACATGAGGACATTATAGTGATACGCCCAGCAGGGGAGCACCAGAGAGCTGAACGACAGTGACATTTCTTAAACTTTCACCAACACAAACACGCACGCTCACTTCAGATCATGGGAGGACGTCAAAAATCACCACCCATTCTATGACACTTTAACCGTTAACCTTGGTTCAAACATTTAACATCAAACGCACACGCAGTGTATTTCAGATAATTAATGAATTCAGATGTCACAATCTAATTTACATGGATAAGGAGTCCTACTGAATCAATTACTGCCGTTTATATCTAACTAATGATTTTGTAAAAGTGTAACGTCGAGCCTCAGCAGCTTTCTCACTCCTTATGTGCTACTGTATAAAACCTGGTTTTGCGCCTGCACTATTTGCTAACGGCCATACCACCTGAACACGCCGATCTCGTCTGATCTTGGAAGCTAAGCAGGGTCGGGCCTGGTTAGTACTTGGATGGGAGACCGCCTGGGAATACCAGGTGCTGTAAGCTTTTTCTTTTTCAACTCGAGCTCATTGCCTCCGTGGCCTACCGTGGCGTACCGTGACCTGATGTTTACTGCCAACCGCTTTGGAGGATTTAAGCAACATACAAAAACTGACAACGTCTCTCAAAACTATTTTTGTGAAACATGAGGACAGTATAGTGATACTGCCAGCAGGGAGCACCAGAGAGCTGAACCGACAGTTGTACATTTCTTAAACTTTCACCAACAAAACACGCACGCTCACTTCAGATCATGGGAGGACGTCAAAAAATCACCACCCATTCTCTGACACTTTAACCGTTAACCTTGGTTCAAACATTTAACATCACACGCACACGCAGTGTATTTCAGATAATTAATGAATTCAGATGTCACAATGATCGTTTACATGGATAAGGAGTCCTACTTGAATCAATTACTGCGTTTATATCTAACTAATGATTGTTTTTGTAAAAGTGTACGTCGAGCCCTCAGCCGCTTTCTCACTCTTATGTTGCTACTGTATAAAACCTGGTTTGCGCCTGCACCTATATGCTTTCGGCCATACCACCTGAACACGCCCGATCTCGTCTCTGAACTCGGAGCTAAGCAGGGGTCGGGCCTGGTTAGTATTGGATGGGAGACCGCCTGGGAATACCAGGTGCTGTAAGCTTTTTCTTTTTCAACTCGAGCTATTGGACTCCGTTGGCTACCGTGGGTACCGTGACTGATGTTTACCTGCCAACCGCTTTGAGGATTTAAGGCAACATACAAAACACTGACAACGTCTCTCAACACTATTTTTGTGAAACATGAGGACAGTATAGTGATTACTGCCAGCAGGGCGCCCCAGAGAGCTGAACGACAGTTGTACATTCTTCCACTTTCCCACCCCCACAAACCCGCACTCTCCCTTCCGCTCATTGGAGGACTTCCAAAAATCACCACCCATTCTATGACACTTTAACCGTTAACCTTGGTTCAAACATTTAACATCAAACGCACACGCAGTGTATTTCAGATAATTAATGAATTCAGATGTCACAATGATAATTTACATGGATAAGGAGTCCTACTGAATCAATTACTGCCGTTTATATCTAACTAATGATTGTTTTTGTAAAAGTGTAACGTCGAGCCTCAGCAGCTTTCTCACTCCTTATGTGCTACTGTATAAAACCTGGTTTTGCGCCTGCACTATTTGCTCACGGCCATACCACCCTGAACATGCCAGATCTCGTCTGATCTCGGAAGCTAAGCAGGGTCGGGCCTGGTTAGTACTTGGATGGGAGACCGCCTGGGAATACCAGGTGCTGTAAGCTTTTCTTTTTCAACTCGAGCTCATTGACTCCGTGGCGTACCGTGACCTGATGTTTACTGCCAACCGCTTGGGAGGATTTAAGCAACATACAAAACTGACAACGGTCTCTCAAAACTATTTTTGTGAAACATGAGGGACAGTATAGTGATACTGCCAGCAGGGAGCACCAGAGAGCTGAAACCGACAGTTGTACATTTCTTAAACTTTCACCAACACAAACACTCACGCTCACTTTCAGATCATGGGAGGACGTCAAAAAATCACCACCCATTCTCTGACTACTGTAACCGTTAACCTTGGTTCAAACATTTAACATCACACGCACACGCAGTGTATTTCAGATAATTAATGAATTCAGATGTCACAATGATCGTTTACATGGATAAGGAGTCCTACTGAATCAATTACTGCCGTTTATATCTAACTAATGATTGTTTTTGTAAAAGTGTAACGTCCGAGCCTCAGCAGCTTTCTCACTCCTTATGTGCTACTGTATAAAACCTGGTTTTGCGCCAGCACTAATTGCTTACGGCCATACCACCCTGAACACGCCCGATCTCGTCTGATCTCGGAAGCTAAGCAGGGTCGGGCCTGGTTAGTACTTGGATGGGAGATCCGCCTTGGGAATACCAGGTGCTGTAAGCTATTCTTTTTCAACTCGAGCTCATGATCCCAGTGGCCTACCCGTGGCGTACCGGACCTGATGTTTACTGCCAACCGCTTGGAGGATTTAAGCAACATACAAAAACTGACAACGTCTCTCAAAACTATTTTTGTGAAACATGAGGACAGTATAGTGATACTGCCAGCAGGGAGCACCAGAGAGCTGAACCGACAGTTGTACATTTCTTAAACTTTCACCAACACAAACACGCACGCTCACTTCAGATCATGGGAGGACGTCAAAAAATCACCACCCATTCTCTGACACTTTAACCGTTAACCTTGGTTCAAACATTTAACATCACACGCACACGCAGTGTATTTCAGATAATTAATGAATTCAGATGTCACAATGATAATTTACATGGATAAGGAGTCCTACTGAATCAATTACTGCCGTTTATATCTAACTAATGATTGTTTTTGTAAAAGTGTAACGTCGAGCCTCAGCAGCTTTCTCACTCCTTATGTGCTACTGTATAAAACCTGGTTTTGCGCCTGCACTAATTGCTTACGGCCATACCACCCTGACGCCCCCTACAGTGTCGGAGTACGTAGTGTTTTTTTGGACAGCCGCATGGTAAATTGTTTGTTCTGGTGGAGAGAATTTTGGAGTGTTGCTATCTGGTCTAACAACCCAGTTATTTTGTGTTTTTTTTCGTCCCCCGCAGTCATAGACTGTTGGGGGATCGCCCTGAGTTATTATATATATACTTTTCCAGTCGTTTTTGTTTGTTTGCAACGGTGGAGGCGAGAATGATCCGGGGCCTAGCTTCGGCGAAGCCACCGGGCGAAATGAGTGCCGGCGGGCAGCGAGCTGGAGGGACGGTGAATGGAGCAGGACTTGAGGTGGAGGAGGACGGAAAAGCTGGCGGGTTGCGAGGAGGAAGGAGTGTTGCGGAGGAGTCGGGAGGAGAAAAAGGAGAGAAGAGAGCGGGGGAGATGGGAACGGCAAGGCGGCTGGAGGCGGGCAAGAGCAGGTGGCTGGTGGAGAAACAGTGGACGGGATTAAGAAGGTAGAGCGCATGTATGAGAGGAGGCTCACGGTTTGCGTGGAGCAGTGCGGGGACGTTATACCCATAGGAGAATTAATGAAGGCTATGGCGGTCGTGTGCGGAGAAATCAGGGCCTGTAGGGTGCTGGCCCTCGGGAAGCTGGAGGTGACGGTGTGCGGAGAGAGGGGGAAGGACCGTCTGCTCGATGGGTTTAAAATACACAACACTAGGATTATTGCCAGAGAACTATGTAATGACGAGCTGGTGGTTTCCTTTCTTACCCTGCCAGCATACATTTCTGATGCGGAAATCCTGGATAAACTAAGTGGGTGGGGAGTCCGGGCGCTTTCGTCCATCAAGAGGAGGATGTGGCCGGGCACCAATATTGCCGATGGTACAAGGATTGTACGGGTCAAATTTAATGAGCTCGTGCAATCCTTGCCATATTCCACTAAATTCAATACCGCAACGGGTGTTGAATACTTTAGAGTAATCCACGACCGCCAGATGAAGGTTTGCAGGAGCTGTATGCAGCCGGGCCACATCCTGCGTGAGTGCCCGGATTTTACCTGCCATAATTGTGGATGCCAGGGCCACTACGCTCGGGAGTGTGCCACTGGGGTGGCAAAGTGTCTGACATGCCGGAGGAGAGAGAGAGACTGTATATGCCCGGTGGAGAAGGAGGCGGAGGAGGACGGCGGCGAGCTGGATGGTGACGAACCGGGGGCGCCGGATGACGGTGGTGGTGAGGACGAGGAGGAGGGCATGGGCGCGAGCATGGACCGGGACGGTGTCTCTGGGGGGGAGGAATTCCCCACGTTGCTGGAGGAGGAGCTCACCTCGGGCCAGCCTGCGGACCTGAGGGGAGAGCGGAGCGAGGGCCTGCCGCGGCGGCAGGGAGACAGGAGCGTGAGAGGCAGAGGTGAAAGACGGGAAGGGGTAAGAATGTTTGGGGATGGGACGGGGAAAACTGTACTTAATATGACTTGGGGCAATGATGAGGTGGGTGAGAGTGGGGATTTTGTTGATAATACTGTGAGGGAGGGGAGCTCGGGGAGTGATATGGACATGGAGGAGCTAAGGGAGGCGAAAAAAAGGCTGTCCGCAAAGCAAAAAACGGAGGGGAGTGGGAAGAAGAATAAGAATTGTTAATTTTTTTGATGAAGGTTATTGTGCTAGCTGGCTCTTTTTCGTTGGTTTTTCCTTATTTTTTTTTTATTATTTATGGCTTTGGTTATTTTTTCCCTGAATGCGAACGTTATGAGAACTGAATATAAAAGAAATGCCATATTGGAAAGAGTTGCGAGCTAGTGGAAGGTCCTGGGGAAAAATCAAGGGTGCTGCTGGGAGGGTGCAGTGGTGGGAGTACGGCTGGGTGGAACGGGGTGTGGTGGAATTGTCTAGTACCTTGGGAGTGAGTAGAAATTAAGAGAAATTGGAAAATGATCAATATGTACTTTGGATTCGCAAGGAGGGCGATTTTTAACAGACGCGATTTTGCGCTGTATGAAAGGAGGAAGTTGGATGCATGGAGGCTGTTGTGAATGAATGGAAAAGACACTTACGAATGCTGTATGTTTGTGGACGAGGCTTTGTTTGGTGAGTATGTTTGTAGAGAGCGCGGGAGTATGTGGTGTGAATGAGAATGGAATTGTACTGGATGACTGAGCAGGGCACCGTTTGGGGTTGATTTGGGTGGTTTAAAGGGGGTGGCTTATTTTTGGAGGTGGGAGAGGTGGGGGGTTTTTGTGGGATTTTGGTTTTGTGTGGTTTTTTTTCGAATGAGGGGTGGTTTAATTTTGTGGGTAAATGGTCGAGGTTAAAAGAATTCTGTGTTTGGCTAGTTCGGTTTGTGCTTTGGGATTGAGGGGCGGTTTAATTTCGAGGGTAAGTGTATTCGGGAAAAGATACTGCTTTTTGCTGTGTTGTTCTTATTTTAATTTAAAAGAGAAAGTGTGCTTAGTTAATTGTTTGTGCGGTTTCTGAGGGTGGTTTAATTGTGGGACTGTTTTTTTCATTTACTTTTATTTGATATACGTATAAATGAATGTGTAATTGTATAAATTGAATATATTTTTTGATAATAAAAAAGATAAAAAAAAAAAAACACGCCCGATCTCGTCTGATCTTGGAAGCTAAGCAGGGTCGGGCATGGTTAGTACTTGGATGGGAGACCGCCTGGGAATACCAGGTGCTGTAGCTTTTTCTTTTTCAACTCGAGCTCATTGCCTCCGTGGCCTACCGTGGCGTACCGTGACCTGATGTTTACTGCCAACCGCTTTGGAGGATTTAAGCAACATACAAAAACTGACAACGTCTCTCAAAACTATTTTTGTGAAACATGAGGACAGTATAGTGATACTGCCAGCAGGGAGCACCAGAGAGCTGAACCGACAGTTGTACATTTCTTAAACTTTCACCAACACAAACACGCACGCTCACTTCAATCATGGGAGGACGTCAAAAAATCACCACCCATTCTCTGACACTTTAACCGTTAACCTTGGTTCAAACATTTAACATCACACGCACACGCAGTGTATTTCAGATAATTAATGAATTCAGATGTCACAATGATCGTTTACATGGATAAGGAGTCCTACTGAATCAATTACTGCCGTTTATATCTAACTAATGATTGTTTTTGTAAGAGTGTAACGTCGAGCCTCAGCAGCTTTCTCACTCCTTATGTGCTACTGTATAAAACCTGGTTTGCGCCTGCACTAATTGCTTACGGCCATACCACCCTGAACACGCCCGATCTCGTCTGATCTCGGAAGCTTAAGCAGGGTCGGGCCTGGTTTAGTACTTGGATGGGAGACCGCCTGGGAATACCAGGTGCTGTAAGCTTTTTCTTTTTTCAACTCGAGCTCATTGACTCCGTGGCGTCCCGTGACCTGATGTTTACTGCCAACCGCTTTGGAGGATTTAAGCAACATACAAAAACTGACAACGTCTCTCAAAACTAGTTTTTGTGAACATGAGGACAGTATAGTGATACTGCCAGCAGGGAGCACCAGAGAGCTGAACCGACAGTTGTACATTTCTTAAACTTTCACCAACACAAACACGCACGCTCACTTCAGATCAGGGAGGACGTCAAAAAATCACCACCCCATTCCTCTGACACTTTAACCGTTAACCTTGGTTCAAACATTTAACATCACACGCACACGCATTGTATTTCAGATAATTAATGAATTCAGATGTCACAATGATCGTTTACATGGATAAGGAGTCCTACTGAATCAATTACTGCCGTTTATATCTAACTAATGATTGTTTTTGTAAAAGTGTAACGTCGAGCCTCAGCAGCTTTCTCACTCCTTATGTGCTACTGTATAAACCTGGTTTTGCGCCTGCACTAATTGCTTACGGCCATACCACCCTGAACACGGCCCGATCTCGTCTGATCTCGGAAGCTAAGCAGGGGTCGGGCCTGGTTAGTACTTGGATGGGAGACCGCCTGGGAATACCAGGTGCTGTAAGCATTTTTCTTTTTCAACTCGAGCTCATTGACTCCGTGGCGTCCCGTGACCTGATGTTTACTGCCAACCGCTTTGGAGGATTTAAGCAACATACAAAAACTGACAACGTCTCTCAAAACTATTTTTGTGAAACATGAGGACAGTATAGTGATACTGCCAGCAGGGAGCACCAGAGAGCTGAACCGACAGTTGTACATTTCTTAAACTTTCACACCAACACAAACACGCACGCTCACTTCAGATCATGGGAGGACGTCAAAAAATCACCACCCATTCTCTGACACTTTAACCGTTAACCTTGGTTCAAACATTTAACATCACACGCACACGCAGTGTATTTCAGATAATTAATGAATTCAGATGTCACAATGATCGTTTACATGGATAAGGAGTCCTACTGAATCAATTACTGCCGTTTATATCTAACTAATGATTGTTTTTGTAAGAGTGTAACGTCGAGCCTCAGCAGCTTTCTCACGTCCTTATGTGCTACTGTATAAAACCTGGTTTTGCGCCTGCACTAATTGCTTACGGCCATACCAACCCTGAACACAGCCCGATCTCGTCTGATCTCGGAAGCTAAGCAGGGTCGGGCCTGGTTAGTACTTGGATGGGAGACCGCCTGGGAATACCAGGTGCTGTAAGCTTTTTCTTTTTCAACTCGAGCTCATTGACTCCGTGGCGTACCGTGACCTGATGTTTACTGCCAACCGCTTTGGAGGATTTAAGCAACATACAAAAACTGACAACGTCTCTCAAAACTATTTTTGTGAAACATGAGGACAGTATAGTGATACTGCCAGCAGGGAGCACCAGAGAGCTGAACCGACAGTTGTACATTTCTTAAACTTTCACCAACACAAACACGCACGCTCACTTCAGATCATGGGAGGACGTCAAAAAATCACCACCCATTCTCTGACACTTAACCGTTAACCTTGGTTCAAACATTTAACATCACACGCACACGCAGTGTATTTCAGATAATTAATGAATTCAGATGTCACAATGATCGTTTACATGGATAAGGAGTCCTACTGAATCAATTACTGCCGTTTATATCTAACTAATGATTGTTTTTGTAAAAGTGTAACGTCGAGCCTCAGCAGCTTTCTCACTCCTTATGTGCTACTGTATAAAACCTGGTTTTGCGCCTGCACTAATTGCTTACGGCCATACCACCCTGAACACGCCCGATCTCGTCTGATCTCGGGAAGCTAAGCAGGGTCGGGCCTGGTTAGTACTTGGATGGGAGACCGCCTGGGAATACCAGGTGCTGTAAGCTTTTCTTTTTCAACTCGAGCTCATTGCCTCCGTGGCCTACCGTGGCGTACCGTGACCTGATGTTTACTGCCAACCGCTTTGGAGGATTTAAGCAACATACAAAAACTGACAACGTCTCTCAAAACTATTTTTGTGAAACATGAGGACAGTATAGTGATACTGCCAGCAGGGAGCACCAGAGAGCTGAACCGACAGTTGTACATTTCTTAAACTTTCACCAACACAAACACGCACGCTCACTTCAGATCATGGGAGGACGTCAAAAATCACCACCCATTCTCTGACACTTTAACCGTTAACCTTGGTTCAAACATTTAACATCACACGCACACGCAGTGTATTTCAGATAATTAATGAATTCAGATGTCACAATGATCGTTTACATGGATAAGGAGTCCTACTGAATCAATTACTGCCGTTTATATCTAACTAATGATTGTTTTTGTAAGAGTGGTAACGTCGGACCTCAGCAGCTTTCTCACGCCTTATGTGCTAACTGTATAAAACCTGGTTTTGCGCCGGGCACTAATTGCTTACGGCCCATACCACCTCTGAACACCGCCCGTTCCTCCGTCTGATCGCGGAGCTAGCAGGGGTTCCGGGCCATGGTTAGTACTTGGAAGTGGGAAGACCGCCGTGGGAATACCAGGTTGCTGTAGCTTTTTCCTTTTCAACGTCGAGCTCAATTGACTCCGTGGCCTACCGTGGCGTAAACCGTGACCTGATGTTTACTGCCCAACCGCTTTGGGAGGATTTAAGCAACATACAAAAACTGACAACGCTCTCAACAACTAGTTTTTGTGAAACAGGAGGACAGTAATAGTGGATACTGCCAGCAGGGAAGCACCAGAGAGACTGAACCGACAGTTGTACATTTCTTAAACTTTCACCAACACAAACACGCACGCTCACTTCAGATCATGGGAGGACGTCAAAAAATCGCAAAACCAGGTTTTATACAGTAGCACATAAGGAGTGAGAAACCTGCTGAGGCTCGACGTTACACTCTTACAAAAACAATCATTAGTTAGATATAAACGGCAGTAATTGATTCAGTAGACTCCTTATCCATGTAAACGATCATTGTGACATCTGAATTCATTAATTATCTGAAATACACTGCGTGTGCGTGTGATGTTAAATGTTTGAACCAAGGTTAACGGTTAAAGTGTCAGAGAATGGGTGGTGATTTTTTGACGTCCTCCCATGATCTGAAGTGAGCGTGCGTGTTTGTGTTGGTGAAAGTTTAAGAAATGTACAACTGTCGGTTCAGCTCTCTGGTGCTCCCTGCTGGCAGTATCACTATACTGTCCTCATGTTTCACAAAAATAGTTTTGAGAGACGTTGTCAGTTTTTGTATGTTGCTTAAATCCTCCAAAGCGGTTGGCAGTAAACATCAGGTCACGGTACGCCACGGAGTCAATGAGCTCGAGTTGAAAAAGAAAAAGCTTACAGCACCTGGTATTCCCAGGCGGTCTCCCATCCAAGTACTAACCAGGCCCGACCCTGCTTAGTTTCCGAGATCAGACGAGATCGGGCGTGTTCAGGGTGGTATGGCCGTAAGCAATTAGTGCAGGCGCAAAACCAGGTTTTATACAGTAGCACATAAGGAGTGAGAAAGCTGCTGAGGCTCGACGTTACACTCTTACAAAAACAATCATTAGTTAGATATAAACGGCAGTAATTGATTCAGTAGGACTCCTTATCCATGTAAACGATCATTGTGACATCTGAATTCATTAATTATCTGAAATACACTGCGTGTGCGTGTGACGTTAAATGTTTGAACCAAGGTTAACGGTTAAAGTGTCAGAGAATGGGTGGTGATTTTTTGACGTCCTCCCATGATCTGAAGTGAGCGTGCGTGTTTGTGTTGGTGAAAGTTTAAGAAATGTACAACTGTCGGTTCAGCTCTCTGGTGCTCCCTGCTGGCAGTATCACTATACTGTCCTCATGTTTCACAAAATAGTTTTGAGAGACGTTGTCAGTTTTGTATGTTGCTTAAATCCTCCAAAGCGGTTGGCAGTAAACATCAGGTCACGGTACGCCACGGAGTCAATGAGCTCGAGTTGAAAAAGAAAAAGCTTACATCACCTGGTATTCCCAGGCGGTCTCCCATCCAAGTACTAACCAGGCCCGACCCTGCTTAGCTTCCGAGATCAGACGAGATCGGGCATGTTCAGGGTGGTATGGCCAGTAAGCAATTAGTGCAGGCGCAAAACCAGGTTTTATACAGTAGCACATAAGGAGTGAGAAAGCTGCTGAGGCTTGACGTTACACTTTTACAAAAACAATCATTAGTTAGATATAAACGGCAGTAATTGATTCAGTAGGACTCCTTATCCATGTAAACGATCATTGTGACATCTGAATTCATTAATTATCTGAAATACACTGCGTGTGCGTGTGATGTTAAATGTTTGAACCAAGGTTAACGGTTAAAGTGTCAGAGAATGGGTGGTGATTTTTTGACGTCCTCCCATGATCTGAAGTGAGCGTGCGTGTTTGTGTTGGTGAAAGTTTAAGAAATGTACAACTGTCGGTTCAGCTCTCTGGTGCTCCCTGCTGGCAGTATCACTATACTGTCCTCATGTTTCACAAAAATAGTTTTGAGAGACGTTGTCAGTTTTTGTATGTTGCTTAAATCCTCCAAAGCGGTTGGCAGTAAACATCAGGTCACGGTACGCCACGGTAGGCCACGGAGTCAATGAGCTCAAGTTGAAAAAGAAAAAGCTTACAGCACCTGGTATTCCCAGGCGGTCTCCCATCCAAGTACTAACCAGGCCCGACCCTGCTTAGCTTCCGAGATCAGACGAGATCGGTCGTGTTCAGGGTGGTATGGCCATAATCAATTAGTGCAGGCGCAAAACCAGGTTTTATACAGTAGCACATAAGGAGTGAGAAAGCTGCTGAGGCTCGACGTTACACTTTTACAAAAACAATCATTAGTTAGATATAAACGGCAGTAATTGATTCAGTAGGACTCCTTATCCATGTAAACGATCATTGTGACATCTGAATTCATTAATTATCTGAAATACACTGCGTGTGCGTGTGATGTTAAATGTTTGAACCAAGGTTAACGGTTAAAGTGTCAGAGAATGGGTGATGATTTTTTGACGTCCTCCCATGATCTGAAGTGAGCGTGCGTGTTTGTGTTGGTGAAAGTTTAAGAAATGTACAACTGTCGTTTCAGCTCTCTGGTGCTCCCTGCTGGCAGTATCACTATACTGTCCTCATGTTTCACAAAAATAGTTTTGAGAGACGTTGTCAGTTTTTGTATGTTGCTTAAATCCTCCAAAGCGGTTGGCAGTAAACATCAGGTCACGGTACGCCACGGAGTCAATGAGCTCGAGTTGAAAAAGAAAAAGCTTACAGCACCTGGTATTCCCAGGCGGTCTCCCATCCAAGTACTAACCAGGCCCGACCCTGCTAAGCTTCCGAGATCAGACGAGATCGGGCGTGTTCAGGGTGGTATGGCCGTAAGCAATTAGTGCAGGCGCAAAACCAGGTTTTATACAGTAGCACATAAGGAGTGAGAAAGCTGCTGAGGCTCGACGTTACACTCTTACAAAAACAATCATTAGTTAGATATAAACGGCAGTAATTGATTCAGTAGGACTCCTTATCCATGTAAACGATCATTGTGACATCTGAATTCATTAATTATCTGAAATACACTGCGTGTGCGTGTGATGTTAAATGTTTGAACCAAGGTTAACGGTTAAAGTGTCAGAGAATGGGTGTTGATTTTTTGACGTCCTCCCATGATCTGAAGTGAGCGTGCGTGTTTGTGTTGGTGAAAGTTTAAGAAATGTACAACTGTCGGTTCAGCTCTCTGGTGCTCCCTGCTGGCAGTATCACTATACTGTCCTCATGTTTCACAAAAATAGTTTTGAGAGACGTTGTCAGTCTTTGTATGTTGCTTAAATCCTCCAAAGCGGTTGGCAGTAAACATCAGGTCACGGTAGGTCACGGTAGGCCACGGAGGCAATGAGCTCGAGTTGAAAAAGAAAAGCTTACAGCACCTGGTATTCCCAGGCGGTCTCCCATCCAAGTACTAACCAGGCCAGACCCTGCTTAGCTTCCGAGATCAGACGAGATCGGGCTTGTTCAGGGTGGTATGGCCGTAAGCAATTAGTGCAGGCGCAAAACGAGGTTTTATACAGTAGCACATAAGGAGTGAGAAAGCTGCTGAGGCTCGACGTTACACTCTTACAAAAACAATCATTAGTTAGATATAAACGGCAGTAATTGATTCAGTAGGACTCCTTATCCATGTAAACCATCATTGTGACATCTGAATTAATTAATTATCTGAAATACACTGCGTGTGCGTGTGATGTTAAATGTTTGAACCAAGGTTAACGGTTAAAGTGTCAGAGAATGGGTGGTGATTTTTTGACGTCCTCCCATGATCTGAAGTGAGCGTGCGTGTTTGTGTTGGTGAAAGTTTAAGAAATGTACAACTGTCGGTTCAGCTCTCTGGTGCTCCCTGCTGGCAGTATCACTATACTGTCCTCATGTTTCACAAAAATAGTTTTGAGAGACGTTGTCAGTTTTTGTATGTTGCTTAAATCCTCCAAAGCGGTTGGCAGTAAACATCAGGTCACGGTACGCAACGGTAGGCCACGGAGTCAATGAGCTCGAGTTGAAAAAGAAATAGCTTACAGCACCTGGTATTCCCAAGCGGTCTCCCATCCAAGTACTAACCAGGCCAGACCCTGCTTAGCTTCCGAGATCAGACGAGATCGGGCTTGTTCAGAGTGGTATGGCCGTAAGCAATTAGTGCAGGCGCAAAACCAGGTTTTATACAGTAGCACATAAGGAGTGAGAAAGCTGCTGAGGCTCGACGTTACACTCTTACAAAAACAATCATTAGTTAGATATAAACGGCAGTAATTGATTCAGTAGGACTCCTTATCCATGTAAACGATCATTGTGACATCTGAATTCATTAATTATCTGAAATACACTGCGTGTGCGTGTGATGTTAAATGTTGGAACCAAGGTTAACGGTTAAAGTGTCAGAGAATGGGTGGTGATTTTTTGACGTCCTCCCATGATCTGAAGTGAGCGTGCGTGTTTGTGTTGGTGAAAGTTTAAGAAATGTACAACTGTCGGTTCAGCTCTCTGGTGCTCCCTGCTGGCAGTATCACTATACTGTCCTCATGTTTCACAAAAATAGTTTTGAGAGACGTTGTCAGTTTTTGTATGTTGCTTAAATCCTCCAAAGCGGTTGGCAGTAAACATCAGGTCACGGTACGCCACGGAGTCAATGAGCTCGAGTTGAAAAAGAAATAGCTTACAGCACCTAGTATTCCAAGGCGGTCTCCCATCCAAGTACTAACCAGGCCCGATCCTGCTTAGCTTCCGAGATCAAATAAGATCGGGCGTGTTCAGGGTGGTATGGCCGTAAGCAATTAGTGCAGGCGCAAAACCAGGTTTTATACAGTAGCACATAAGGAGTGAGAAAGCTTCTGAGGCTCGACGTTACACTCTTACAAAAACAATCATTAGTTAGATATAAACGGCAGTAATTGATTCAGTAGGACTCCTTATCCATGTAAACGATCATTGTGACATCTGAATTCATTAATTATCTGAAATACACTGCGTGTGCGTGTGATGTTAAATGTTGGAACCAAGGTTAACGGTTAAAGTGTCAGAGAATGGGTGGTGATTTTTTGACGTCCTCCCATGATCTGAAGTGAGCGTGCGTGTTTGTGTTGGTGAAAGTTTAAGAAATGTACAACTGTCGGTTCAGCTCTCTGGTGCTCCCTGCTGGCAGTATTATTGAAGATTAACCGAGATATAAAACACTTAGACTAATTCAAGAGAGAGAGTAGAATGAAAACGAGGGGTCCGGAGCAAGAATTTACAAAAGACTTTATCGTGCAGAAAAACAACAACGACAACAGCCTGAGTGGGTTTGCAAAGTCACTCTCGTTCACAAACTGCGGCGTCTTTTTATACACACAAACAGAACAGCTTCTCCTTGAGGTGTCTGCCTCCATTCAGTCATAAATCCACTTTAACCTGAATGGTCAGAAAATAGACAACAAATGGTCTGCAAAGATAGCCCTGCTCCCTCCAGGGGGGGCTCCATCTGTTCTAAACCCAGACACCTAGGCACTGTGTGTTTTCCACTATTAAGCATAAAAGACCTCATAATAATCACAGAATATAATCAGTAATTTCTACCACACATCCCCCCTTTTTTGTAAGATAAGATCACAACAAAAACATAACAGTCGTTTAGGCTATATTTTGCACTACATTTGATCATCATTAAAAACCTTTAAGCATGTTCAGGAATCTCAACCTGCATAATTCTCAGGATTTTAAACCTGTTTAAGGCAAAAAGATCTATCAAATGTAGAATACAAACTAGAATTCACACATAACATAGTATTTTCAGCATGCATTGAAAATTAGCATTTCAGAATATATGGCATAAAAATATGAAACTCAAAAAATGACATTTCAAAAAATCAGTAAACAATAGAAATCAAAAATAAAAATAAATAAAAACTAAGATTGTAAACAAGCCTGCATAGATTTGGATAGCTCTGATTATTGTCATGTACCGGTATACTATATAAACGTGGGGGGTTAGGGCATTGTGGTTGTTGCTCCTGTTTGCAGCCACCAGCCCTGAAACCCATTAGTCCAATGTCCATTTGTTCAAATGGTCTGAAATGGTTGTTTCCCATGGAGAGGTCACCAGTTAAGAAAATAGGACCTCCTTCCGTTGTCCGATTCTCACATTCCGGTCTCCTCACTAGTTTCACTCCAATCTATCTTCCCATAAAGCATCCTCTCCCACTCCCCCGACTCCTCTATGCCAGTCACCATGAGGGCCATCTCTTTAGAAAGCCTGGATGCTATTACGGATCTGACTATGGGAATGCAGCAGCAGAAGATCAGACCCATCACTGTTAGTACTATTAGGAGCACTACCCCTATCTTTGCGAACATCATTCCCCACATACCAAACTTTGTTTCAAGCCATCCAAACATTCCCTGATCATGGCCTGCGTTTTCCTTTAACTCTTTTCTTAAACGTTTTAAATTGTTCATTGCAAGTGTGAATGATCCATCTGGGGCAGTATTATTTGGGATGAAGGTACAACACATTTCACCAATAAGATCACAAACTCCCCCCCTTTCTGCTAGAAGCCAATCTAAAGCCTGTCTGTTCTGCCAAGCCACAGCGCTTGTGGCTGTCAGCTGCTCGCCCAATGCAGATAATGCATCATCTGTGTAGTTAATGAACCTCTGTTGGTTGTAAAATATATAATTGATCCATTCCGCATTTTTAGCAATTCCGATTGCTGGCAGTAGTGCCTCAAATCCTGCTGCTACTTCACTTCGTGCCTTAAATTTATCGGGTATTCCCCTGGGTTGTCCTATTTTATAAATTTTTATGTTCTCGTCTGCCTCGTATGCTCTCTTCCGCCTGTTTAGGTTATCTGTTTGTAAGTTATCGACAACATCTTTTATTGATGGTAGTATTGCAATCTCCGTAACCACTTGGACTTTTGCGCATCGTCCTCTCCACATTTTAGCAAGTACGGGACGAATAATGTTATTACCGCAAAGCCAAAACTGATCTGCCACCACTCTGTCCTGGCTCACGAATGCTCCATCACTCCATAGTATTGACATGTAGTTCTCTCTAGACTTCTGCTGAGAGCCTGGTAAAAGCTGAAAATTTTTAATCGCAGGTGATTGATATAACAATCGTTTCCCGTTTATATCGAATAGGGTGACATTCCAAATTATGCGACATTGTTCCTCTGGTATACTACCTACATCGCTGGCATTTATGTTTCCTTCGTCATTTTGAAAGCATTCTAAGCCTTCTTCAATTTGAAAATTGGTTTGTTTTGGTCGTGTTACTTCGCCTATTTCTTGTGATAGGGTTATGTCAAATTCTCGGCATCTTTTCATGATTACATTCCATGGCATTCCATCATATTCATCTTCAAGATATTTGTTATGTTGACTCGATCCTAACAGCAGAAAACATTTCATTGAACATATAACGTACTTTTTCTGATATGGAATACCCTCTGTTCGTGTTCTATTTAAATTGACCTCTATATCATGCTCCTGCTGCGTCCGTTCTTCTAAGCAAAATTCAAAATCATATTTAGTATTTACGACATACATTGCATCCTGACGATTTTTGCTGCACAAATAACAGCTGTCTGCCTCTATTTGTTTTCCAGTAAATTCGACCCATTTATACCACCTATTTGCTTTGGCCTGTCTAAACAGTTGGTCAGAGGTTTTGACGCTGATGAGGCCACTGGGATCAGGTTTAAATAGTTTTAGGGTCCTAGCTGTCGAGCGGCGACCAAGTTTTTTTGTTTTATTACCCTCTCGAACAGTTGTCTGTTCTACAAGAGTCTCTTCAAGAGACATTGAGGTCGATGTTAAGATCCTTGTCGCCATAGTTTCTGAATTTACCATTGATATTGCGGTTGCCACTGTTACTATATTATCCTCTTTAGACATTTTCATACTAGCCAAAGTGGTCACCTCTACTTTGGCTAGTATTGTTGTTAGTTGTATTTGACTCTGAGCAGTTGCTGCTGTACCATTTGTTGTTAGTTGTATTTGACTCTGAGCAGTTGCTGCTGTACCATTTGTTGTTAGTTGTATTTGATCACTCATGACTGTTGTTATTTCTCTAATTGGAGTTATGTTAGTGGTTGCTAGTATTGTGGTTGCCTCTTTAACAGAAGTTATATCAGTGACTGAAGGGTGTGCTAACTCCCTGATGTCAGAAGTTTTGTTAGTCTTCCCATTATCCCCAACTGGAGGTTGATCTTTGATTACACAAGGGTCGTCTGCTTCTAATGTAAAATTGAACGTTATGTTTGATACTGTTTTAAAAAATATATGTTCTCTCATATTTAATTCATACTTTCTTTTATAGTCCCATGCTTTTCCAGACGTTACTGTTAAACACCATTTCATTGGATTAAATTGGATGTTTACTTCACACCAATTTTTCCTATGCACATGATTCTGGCGGGAGGTTAATGCACATAACGGTTGGTTATCCGACATAACAGTAAACACAAATTCATTCGGTCCTGTGGTGGTATCTGAGCATATAAGACAATTTTCCCTTTGTTGTCAACCAGTCCTGAATGATTTTGGGCCGGATTATCCTGTGTTCCTCTCTGGCTTTCTTCAGTAGGCCTATCACCCCCTAATACCTGGCCCTTCCAGGTTTGTGTTGTCCCCGTGGTTTCATCCTTCCTCGGGGTCTGTGCTTGTGCCAGCGAAATCTGGCACAACCCGTAAAGGATCAGAAACAGGCTCCCCGTTTTCAGCAACATCATGTTGCTGAATCTCTTGGCTCGACTGGATCTGGTCCTGGGGCAGCTGGTCAGCCCCACGTGTGTCTGCGTCTGGCTCCTCCTCCTCACGATCGTCTCTGGCTTTGGGTTGAGCAGCTTTTGTGCAGTGGTTGAGATGATACCACGTGGCACTTCCTTCCACTTGGATGGCTGTTGGTGTTGCGCTGGTGACTTTGTATGGTCCTTCTCGCCTGGTTCGTTCCACTTCCTCCTGAAGACTGATGTACACGTGGTCACCCGGCTCCACCCCCCTTGGTGGTTCCTCCTCCAACTCTGGAACTCTGCTTTTCTCCTGTTGCAAAACAAGCCTGTGTATGCCAGTCAGTTGTCCCATATAGCGTCTTAATTCAGTTTCCAATTGTTCTAATGGAGGTCCTTTATGAGGCCCTCGAATGACAGGTGAAGGCATGGGTCGACCCGTAAGCATTTCATGCGGGGTTAGATGCGTCGTTCTGTTAGATTGCATGCGATAACTCATTAGTGCCAGTGGTAATGCATCAATCCAATTCAATTTAGTACTTGCACAAATTTTGTTAATTTTTGTTTTTAGCGTCCCATTCACTCTTTCCACCATACCTTGTGATTGAGGATGGTAGACGCAGCCTAATCTTTGTTTGACATGCAAATGCTGGATTACTTGTTTTAGTGTTTTCTGAATAAAAGCAGCCCCGTTGTCTGAACTTATTTCTGACGGAATTCCAAACCTTGGCATGACTTCTCTGGTTAGAAATTTGATCACTGTAGCTGCACTTTGGTCTTTTGATGGGACTGCTTCTACCCATCTGCTAAACCTGTCTATGATAACTAACATATACCTTTTACCACCTATACTTTTAATCATGTCAACATAGTCCATGACCAAATGTCTAAATGGTCCTTCAGGTGTAGGAATGTGCCCCAATGGAGTAGTGATTGTTTTTCTTACATTGTTTTTTGCACATACTCCACACTCATTTAGCTGGTAATCGATCATTGTTTGCAAGTATGGTGAAGAAAAACCTTGTTTTCTAATTCTCCTCAAAACCTCCCCCCTTGCGCAATGGTCAAAACCGTGCGCATTAGTGATGAGTAACCCCAACAGTGCCGTAGGCGCCAACATCATCCCGTCATGAGTTCTCCATAACCCTGCGGGGGAGCGTATAGCACCTCTTTTCAGCCACATGTTCTGCTCATAGACACCAGCTTTCTCCTGCATGCGGACAATGTCGTCCTCAGTAGGCGCGGCCTCAGGCATGGATAATACTGACTGGATTGCCCTGCAGCTGTCCGAAGCTACTTTTGCAGCCTCATCTGCAGCGTTATTACCTTTCGTGATATTATCAATGCCCTTTCTGTGTGCTCGACATTTGATTATCGCCACTTGTTTTGGCAGCATCAACGCCGACATCAATTCCACAATCTGATTACAATGCAATATGGGGGATCCATCAGTTTTCTTAAACCCCCTCATTTTCCACACTGCCCCGAACAAATGACATACGCCGTGCGCATATGCAGAGTCTGTGTAGATGTTCACCGATCTACCCGCCCCCTCTTGACAGGCCGCTGTAAGAGCCTTCAACTCAGCCAACTGAGCCGAGCATGGCTGTGCGCACCGTGAACTACGAACAACAGCGAATGTGTGGTCCGGATTCTGTCTAACCACTGCAAAACCTGCATGGTTACCCAAATGATCTCTGAAACATGATCCATCCACAAAGAAATCCTCTTCTGCCCCAACCATGGGCTCAGACAATAGATCGGGCCTTAGTTTAGTAAAAGTGAGAGAATCCGCCACACAGTCATGTGGTGTCCCTTCAAAATCATGTGGAATTCTGTCTGCTGGATTCACCGTGAAACATTTTTCTATTGTTACATCTGGAAATGTTAGTAATGCCAAATAATCCAACAACCTAGCGTCCGTTAACACAAACTTTCCTTTCTCAATCAACTCTGTGATTTTGTGATGTGTCCGAATCGTCACCGGATACCCCATTGTGATGGATGAGGCCTTGTCATAGGCATATTGTACTGCAGCCAATCCTTGGTAACATGGTGGGTAGCCCTGTGCTACCGCATCCAACTTTGTGCTGTAGTATGCTATTGGTTGACTCCGCCTACCAACACACAAGTCCTGCATTAACACTGCTGATGCATAGCCCTGACTCCTATTCGCTACATACAACAGGAACGGCTTGGTGTAATCTGGAATTGCCAATGTGCTTGCCCCTTGCATTTCACGTTTTATGCTTTCGAATGCCGCTGATGCATCTATATTCCATGTTAACCGAGCTTGTAGGTTAGTTGTTCCTGCCTCCTTCATGATGTCTCGCAATGACGCAGTTTTTAAAGCATAGTTCTCTATCCAATCTGAACTAAACCCTGTCATCCCCAAAAAGGTCATCATGTGTCTGACTGTTTCTGGTTTGGGTGCTTTACCAATCCCTTCTAGCTGACTAGGAGCTATGGTTTTAGTTTGATGTGCTACCAACCTGCCTAGATATTCAACCTCTGTCTGACAATATTGTAATTTTTTCTCTGACACCTTGTGTCCGCCTTTTTCCAATTTTCTTAATACAGACATGGAGTCTTCGTGACATTGTTCCATTGTGGGGGAACATATCAGAAGATCATCCACATACTGTATCAGAGTTCCATGCAATTCTAATTCCTCCAAATCATTTTTCAGCACTTGATTAAACAAATGTGGGGAATGTTTGAATCCTTGTGGCATCCTTGTGTATGTGTATTGTTTACCTTTATACGTGAATGCAAATAGATATCTGCTTTCCTCCGCAAGCGGCACACTGAAAAATGCTCCACATAAGTCAATTACTGTAAAGTATTTAGCATCTGGAGGGATGTTGGTCAGCAGCGTGTGTGGATTTGGAACTTCTGCATGCATATCTTCAACAACATCATTTACAGCTCGTAGATCATGCACCAACCGCCACTTTTCTTTGTCAGCTTTTAACACTGGAAGCAGAGGAGTGTTACAGTTGCTTTTGGTCTCTATTAGTACTCCCGCTGTTATAAGACCTTCTATGGTAGAGGCTATTCCTATCTCTGCTGCTGGTTTCATGTAATACTGCCTTCGCCATGGTAGCTTAACATTTTGTCTAGTCCGGACTACCACTGGGTTAGCTGAATGTACTAAACCCACATCTGTATCGAACCTTGACCACACCTTTCCAGGTATGGCTGCCAACATTTCTTTTCTCATCTCATTCCGCCTATCACATGGTTCCTCTACTGTCATCTGCCGTTTTTTCTGAACCACCTCCACTTCCTGTAAGATTCCTGTCATATGCGCATAACACAGAATCTTCAAAAACTTCCCGCAACATGACATGAGAACCAACGGATTCTCTGTGTTTTCCCAAGTTTGTTGTTTTTCATTAAACATCATTTCCCCCAGATCTTTTGCTTCAAATCCCCTGTTTATCAACAATGTTACATGGGCAGCTTTGTTAGTGTCTTTAAACCAATCCTTTATAGCCGATGATTGATCTGCATCTTGTATCATCATGGCTGCTCCTTGTGGCCCAATTACCATGTACTGAGACTCTATCTCTGCTGCTTTTCCTGCCGCTTTCTCCTGCCATTTGTTTTCCAAATCTGGGTCCTGTGCTGGGTCATACATTAGAGTGCAATGATATCCTATCCTTGACTCCCTTGCATTTGGGATCTGAGCCTTGATGTAGCTACCCCATTTCCCCACTGTCTCTTTTACCTGGTCTTGAATTCTCCCTATCCAATATACATTTGCAGTGTCAGGCTTTGATAGAGTCATTTGAGATGCTGTTCCTGCGGTTTCAATCATTATGCCCTGTGGTGTACATAATATCTGCAATCCTAATTTACACAATGCATCTCTTCCAATCAAATTAACCGGTGTAGTGTCTGATACCAAGATGGGTAGCTTAGCTGTACGTCCGTACAGTTTTAGCGTTACTGGAGCTGTCATAGGTATTAACTGCGTGTGTCCCGAGAATCCTACAGTTTTGGCGAATTTTCCTGCCATGGGGAGGTGAGAGGCATATTTTGAACCTACGCAAGTGTAAGTGGCTCCAGTATCAGCCATCATTGGCGTGCCTCTATCATTTATCAGAACCTGCAGTATTGGTTCCTCATCAGCTTGTTTTGTGATTGCTACAAGCTGACCCTCCCCCTGTGGATTCTCTGGGCACCCCTAGTATCCCTGACCCATAAAGGGACCCTGTTGTCCCTGGTTGTAGTTCCCTTGATCTTGCCTCCCCTGATAACCGTTACCCTGTCCTTGCTGGGATGGAAAAGGGTTAATCAAACAATGTTTCTTAATATGTCCTTCCTGGTTGCATCCAAAACATATTAAAGGACCTCTGCGTTGTCCTTGGAATCCCTGCTGTTGATTATTTCTATTCTGTCCTTGGGACCCCTGCTGCTGATTATTTTTATACTGTCCCTGGGACCCCTTGTTGTGATTCTGCTTGTTCCCACCCATTGGGTTCCCATTGTTATGTGTGTGTATATTTATGGCAGGTGGAGTGGGTGACCATTGGCTCTGAGGCTGTTGTACTGGGGGGGAGAATGCCTGTTGAGGAGGTTGGGTTTGTGGTGTGCCCTGCTGGACAGCTTGCAGTATTGTATCAACAGACTCGGAAACAACCGCCTGTTTCTTCTTCTCTTTCTCTCTTCTTGTGAGTTCTTCCAACTGAAGCTGAGATAGCTTCCTCTGCACCTCTTTGCTTTGTTCCTGTATTTTATGTTCATTTTGCCGATATTTGTCCACTGCATGAACCACATGATCGCAAAAGTCTCTGTGAGATTTATTTGTAACCAGTCCAACCACATCATCCAGCTTAACTTTGACTGGGCTAGGTAGAATCTCTATCACAGAGTTTCTGAACATGACCGAAAACACAGGATGGATCTCAGGATCCTCATTCGTCTCCAAGCGCCATCTGTCCACTTGGGTCTGGAGGTAGGATGCAGGATTCTCTGTGTCGTTGATAGGGAGACCTCTCATGTTTTTATGATCGATATGGGTCGGGAACTCCCTTCTGAGTGTGGCCCACATCGCCACTCTGTAGCGATTTAGTGAAAGCCCATCGAGCATTGCGTCCATTATATCCAACCCTCCATTCCTCAGTACAGACTCCATTTTAGATAACCCCAATACTCTTGCCAACAGAGCTTTCAGGTCCCCCACTGCCATTAGCTTTCCCACTGTGAGTTCCTCAAATGTTCTAATCCATTTAGACGCCCCGTTATGTATGTTTGGGAGTTTAGCAATGACTCCCTCCAAGTCCTGTGTGCCCCACGGATGATAGTAGACATGTTGTCCTTTGACTAAAATAGGAAAAATTCCTGTGACGGTGTTGGGTGCCTTTTTTCCTCTTTGTGATTTCCTTAGTTTCTCATCTAACTCGAGTGGTGTGAGGCTTGGTAATGATGTACTGCAACCAGGCTCCTCTGCCGCTGGGCTCCAACTACGCCCCTCCCCCATTGGGTCATTACTCTCTCTTAGCTTCCTCTGAGTCTTTGTCCAGTTTACTGCCCTCTTTCCTCTCTTTATCTTTCCCGGAGAAGGCCCCTCGCAAACCTGCTCATAGCCATCTTTCACATCTTCATTACTTTCGTCAACACCACTTGCCCCATCCTCGTCCTCACCTTCACCCTCACAGGAATTAATTTCAGCATTGCTACACTCTTCCCTTGGTTCCCTAATCCCCTCATAACAGTCCATGTGTATGGGTGCGCCCCTCCTCCCCTGTGTGTTACATTTATTATCTCCTTCATCTAGTGTGACTTCCCCTTTAACTTCTAAGTTGCCTGTTAACATTGGATACATCTTAGTTTCTTTGTACGGCGGTGGCTCAAGCTTCAGAGGCAAAGGTTGAGCCTCTTCTTTCTTTGTGATTATTTTCCTGGCCACTTGTTGTATTGCACGCCACCTCTCTCCCTCCTCTTCGAACAAAGCTAGCACTAACTTCTCCCTGTCTCTCTTCTCCAAGGCCTTTTACCACTTCTGTTAGGTTTGTAGTTCCTTATTACTACCTCCATGTCCCTACACATTGTCTGATCAAAAGTCCCTCCCGCGGGCCAAATTGTGCCTGATTTAACAGTCCGCTTCTCCCACTTCTCAGAAATTCGTTTGATCTCATTTCTGAGGAGTGGATTGTCTCTGCTCAAAACTTCTACCGCTGTTGGTGCCATTTTTAATTATTACTTTATTACCTTATTTATTTTTTCTGAAATACACTATTTATTAATACAATTTATTTGAGTTTATTCTACTAGTTAGTTTAAATACTTTACTATCTCTAAGCTACAAACGTGAACTCCCCCCCGGCGCTCGTCTCCCTCCCTGCTTTGCAGGCTCCTGCTCGTCCCCTGTGTGATTGCTCGTGCACGTGCAGTTAGTCAGCGCGGTGATGTCAAAGAAGATTTACACATTTATTCAATACTTCAACAAATTAACTATTCTCTATCCGTCTAATTTATTTATGATTATCAACTACTTTAAACAAATTAACTATTCTCTGTCCGCCTAATTTATTTATGACAGAATCAACAACAACAAAAATGAACCGGGTCGTAAAAACCTCCGAGGTAACTTAATCCTAACACGACTTAAATACAGACAATAAGCCGGTTCATACAATTTCTTTATCTTATATTGAAAAATGTCCGAATTGTTTGTAATTAATTACAAATAAAAAGTTGACCGATCATAGAAACTGGCCTTTTGGTTAATCACATGTACGGTCGGATGTATAATGAATCAATCAGAACTTCAAACAAGAATGATTGCCACAAAGCACCAAGATCAGAATTAAAGACTGGCCCCACCTCCAGATCCAATATCTGCAGTTTAAATGAACTCATACAAACGATGCTTCGCACAACTAGTCTATTCCTTCAAAATAATGGCTAATCACATACACACTCGACCAGATCACGAACAAACAAGAGACTCCTCAAAATACCAACTCAAACGGTACTCCAACCTTATCTATTCAAAAGTGCGAGAATCTGCTTTCTCAAAAATGCCAACTTCGGAACTAGAAATTCACCAGTCGACATCCCAAGCAAACCTCTAAAATAAAAATGAATTCATCAACGGCAATGAATTCCAACAGACAAGAAACTTATCTATTCAAAAGTGCGAGAATCTGCTTTCTCAAAAATGCCAATATCGGAACTAGAAATTCACCAGTCAACATCCCAAGCAGACCTCTAAAATAAAAATGAATTCATCAACGGCAATGAATTCCAACAGACAAAAAACTTATTTATTCAAAAGTGCGAGAATCTGCTTTCTCAAAAATGCCAACATTGGAACTAGAAATTCACCAGTCAACATCCCAAGCAGACCTCTAAAATAAAAATGAATTAATCAACGGCAATGAATTCCAACTCAACTCTCTGTGATTCTCTCAAACATCCAACAGGCACTTCAATCGACCTGCGGACCTGTTACTGTCCTATTGGAACTTTCCCACTAATTCGATCCTCTAGAATACAACCACAGGACTTTATAATAGGTCTATTTGACCAAAACCAAATAACAACAACTCGTATCAAAATAGGAAACCACACAGCGTCTTGGTCATTTAGAACCACAGCGCCTAGGGCTTATGTGCGCACGCACGTCAATCTCTTCCGGAGCTCCCGTCTCTCGCTCTCTCTCTCTTTAGGTTCGTTTGACTGAAGAGACACTTTAACCCGTTCACCAAGCGTTCAGACGGGGCAAAAACAGATCAACCAACCATTAAATTAGTGGTAAGCCAACTTACCGGGAATAGTTTTGTGCGCTTGGTTGTGTGATTCGTCCGCGCCCCGCCTTGCAGCCCGGCAGTTGGGCTGTCTCTTTCCAGTCCTGGTCGCGACGCCAATATATTGAAGATTAACCGAGATATAAAACACTTAGACTAATTCAAGAGAGAGAGTAGAATGAAAACGAGGGGTCCGGAGCAAGAATTGACAAAATACTTTATCGTGCAGAAAAACAACAACGACAACAGCCTGAGTGGGTTTGCAAAGTCACTCTCGTTCACAAACTGCGGCGTCTTTTTATACACACAAACAGAACAGCTTCTCCTTGAGGTGTCTGCCTCCATTCAGTCATAAATCCACTTTAACCTGAATGGTCAGAAAATAGACAACAAATGGTCTGCAAAGATAGCCCTGCTCCCTCCAGGGGGGGCTCCATCTGTTCTAAACCCAGACACCTAGGCACTGTGTGTTTTCCACTATTAAGCATAAAAGACCTCATAATAATCACAGAATATAATCAGTAATTTCTACCACAGTATCACTATACTGTCCTCATGTTTCACAAAAATAGTTTTGAGAGACGTTGTCAGTTTTTGTATGTTGCTTAAATCCTCCAAAGCGGTTGGCAGTAAACATCAGGTCACGGTACGCCACGGTAGGCCACGGAGTCAATGAGCTCGAGTTGAAAAAGAAAAAGCTTACAGCACCTGGTATTCCCAGGCGGTCTCCCATCCAAGTACTAACCAGGCCCGACCCTGCTTAGCTTCCGAGTTCAGACGAGATCGGGCGTGTTCAGGGTGGTATGGCCGTAAGCAAATAGTGCAGGCGCAAAACCAGGTTTTATACAGTAGCACATAAGGAGTGAGAAAGCTGCTGAGGCTCGACGTTACACTTTTACAAAAACAATCATTAGTTAGATATAAACGGCAGTAATTGATTCAGTAGGACTCCTTATCCATGTAAACGATCATTGTGACATCTGAATTCATTAATTATCTGAAATACACTGCGTGTGCGTGTGATGTTAAATGTTTGAACCAAGGTTAACGGTTAAAGTGTCAGAGAATGGGTGGTGATTTTTTGACGTCCTCCCATGATCTGAAGTGAGCGTGCGTGTTTGTGTTGGTGAAAGTTTAAGAAATGTACAACTGTCGGTTCAGCTCTCTGGTGCTCCCTGCTGGCAGTATCACTATACTGTCCTCATGTTTCACAAAAACAGTTTTGAGAGACGTTGTCAGTTTTTGTATGTTGCTTAAATCCTCCAAAGCGGTTGGCAGTAAACATCAGGTCACGGTACGCCACGGTAGGCCACGGAGTCAATGAGCTCGAGTTGAAAAAGAAATAGCTTACAGCACCTGGTATTCCCAGGCGGTCTCCAATCCAAGTACTAACCAGGCCCGACCCTGCTTAGCTTCCGAGATCAAACGAGATCGGGTGTGTTCAGGGTGGTATGGCCGTAAGCAGTTTGTGCATGCGCAAAACCAGGTTTTATACAGTAGCACATAAGGAGTGAGAAAGCTGCTGAGGCTCGACGTTACACTTTTACAAAAACAATCATTAGTTAGATATAAACGGCAGTAATTGATTCAGTAGGACTCCTTATCCATGTAAACGATCATTGTGACATCTGAATTCATTAATTATCTGAAATACACTGCGTGTGCATGTGATGTTAAATGTTTGAACCAAGGTTAACGGTTAAAGTGTCAGAGAATGGGTGGTGATTTTTTGACGTCCTCCCATGATCTGAAGTGAGCGTGCGTGTTTGTGTTGGTGAAAGTTTAAGAAATGTACAACTGTCGGTTCAGCTCTCTGGTGCTCCCTGCTGGCAGTATCACTATACTGTCCTCATGTTTCACAAAAATAGTTTTGAGAGACGTTGTCAGTTTTTGTATGTTGCTTAAATCCTCCAAAGCGGTTGGCAGTAAACATCAGGTCACGGTACGCCACGGTAGGCCACGGAGTCAATGAGCTCGAGTTGAAAAAGAAAAAGCTTACAGCACCTGGTATTCCCAGGCGGTCTCCCATCCAAGTACTAACCAGGCCCGACCCTGCTTAGCTTCCGAGTTCAGACGAGATCGGGCGTGTTCAGGGTGGTATGGCCGTAAGCAAATAGTGCAGGCGCAAAACCAGGTTTTATACAGTAGCACATAAGGAGTGAGAAAGCTGCTGAGGCTCGACGTTACACTTTTACAAAAACAATCATTAGTTAGATATAAACGGCAGTAATTGATTCAGTAGGACTCCTTATCCATGTAAACGATCATTGTGACATCTGAATTCATTAATTATCTGAAATACACTGCGTGTGCGTGTGATGTTAAATGTTTGAACCAAGGTTAACGGTTAAAGTGTCAGAGAATGGGTGGTGATTTTTTGACGTCCTCCCATGATCTGAAGTGAGCGTGCGTGTTTGTGTTGGTGAAAGTTTAAGAAATGTACAACTGTCGTTTCAGCTCTCTGGTGCTCCCTGCTGGCAGTATCACTATACTGTCCTCATGTTTCACAAAAATAGTTTTGAGAGACGTTGTCAGTTTTGTATGTTGCTTAAATCCTCCAAAGCGGTTGGCAGTAAACATCAGGTCACGGTACGCCACGGTAGGCCACGGAGGCAATGAGCTCGAGTTGAAAAAGAAATAGCTTACCGCACCTGGTATTCCCAGGCGGTCTCCCAGGCGGTCTCCCATCCAAGTACTAACCAGGCCCGACCCTGCTTAGCTTCCTAGATCAGACGAGATCGGGAGTGTTCAGGGTGGTATGGCCGTAAGCAATTAGTGCAGGCGCAAAACCAGGTTTTATACAGTAGCACATAAGGAGTGAGAAAGCTGCTGAGGCTCGACGTTACACTTTTACAAAAACAATCATTAGTTAGATATAAACGGCAGTAATTGATTCAGTAGGACTCCTTATCCATGTAAACGATCATTGTGACATCTGAATTCATTAATTATCTGGAATACACTGCGTGTGCGTGTGATGTTAAATGTTTGAACCAAGGTTAACGGTTAAAGTGTCAGAGAATGGGTGGTGATTTTTTGACGTCCTCCCATGATCTGATGTGAGCGTGCGTGTTTGTGTTGGTGAAAGTTTAAGAAATGTACAACTGTCGGTTCAGCTCTCTGGTGCTCCCTGCTGGCAGTATCACTATACTGTCTTCATGTTTCACAAAAATAGTTTTGAGAGACGTTGTCCGTTTTTGTATGTTGCTTAAATCCTCCAAAGCGGTTGGCAGTAAACATCAGGTCAAGGTACGCCACGGAGTCAATGAGCTCGAGTTGAAAAAGAAAAAGCTTACAGCACCTGGTATTCCCAGGCGGTCTCCCATCCAAGTACTAACCAGGCCCGACCCTGCTTAGCTTCCGAGATCAGACGAGATCGGGCGTGTTTTTTTTTTTTTTTCTTTTGGTGACACCCGTCACTACTTACAGCAACCTGGGCTTCTGAGGAGGTCTCCCATCCAAGTACTAACCAGGCCCGACCCTGCTTAGCTTCCGAGATCAGACGAGATCGGGCGTGTTCAGGGTGGTATGGCCGTAAGCAATTAGTGCATGCGCAAAACCAGGTTTTATACAGTAGCACATAAGGAGTGAGAAAGCTGCTGAGGCTCGACGTTACACTTTTACAAAAACAATCATTAGTTAGATATAAACGGCAGTAATTGATTCAGTAGGACTCCTTATCCATGTAAACGATCATTGTGACATCTGAATTCATTAATTATCTGAAATACACTGCGTGTGCGTGTGATGTTAAATGTTTGAACCAAGGTTAACGGTTAAAGTGTCAGAGAATGGGTGGTGATTTTTTGACGTCCTCCCATGATCTGAAGTGAGCGTGCGTGTTTGTGTTGGTGAAAGTTTAAGAAATGTACAACTGTCGGTTCAGCTCTCTGGTGCTCCCTGCTGGCAGTATCACTATACTGTCCTCATGTTTCACAAAAATAGTTTTGAGAGACGTTGTCAGTTTTTGTATGTTGCTTAAATCCTCCAAAGCCGTAGGCAGTAAACATCAGGTCACGGTAGGCCACGGAGTCAATGAGCTCGAGTTGAAAAAGAAAAAGCTTACAGCACCTGGTATTCCCAGGCGGTCTCCCATCCAAGTACTAACCAGGCCCTACCCTGCTTAGCTTCCGAGATCAGACGAGATCGGGCGTGTTTTTTTTAAATCTTTTTTATTATCAAAAATATATTCAATTTTATACAATTACGCATTCATTTATACATAAATCAAATAAAAGTAAATGAAAAACTGTCCCACAAATTAAACCACAAACCGCACAAACAATTAACTAAACACACTTTCTCTTTTAAATTAAAAATAAGAACCACACAGCAAAAACAGTATCTTTTCCCAAATACACTTACCCTCGAAATTAAACCGCCCCTCAGTCCCAAAGCACAAACCGAACAGCCCAAACCCAGAATTTTTAACCTCGAACATTTACCCACAAAATTAAACCACCCCTCATTCGAAAAAAACACACAAAACCAAAATCCCACACAAAACTCCCTCGCTCTCCCACCTCCAAAATTATGCCACCCCCTTTAAACCACCCAAATCAACCCCAAACGGTGCCCTGCTCAGTCATCCATACAATTCCATTCTCATTCACACCACATACTCCCGCACTCTCTACAAACATACTCACAAACAAAGCCTCGTCCACAACATACAGCATTCGTAAGTGTCTTTTCCATTCATTCACAAACAGCCTCCATGCATCCAACTTTCTCCTTTCATACAGCGCAAAATTGCGCCTGTTAAAAATCGCCCTCCTTGCAAATCCAAAGATCATATTGATCATTTTCCAATTTCTATATTTCCTACTCACTCCCAAGAGTACAGACAATTCCCACCCCCGTTCCACCCAGCAGTCTCCCACACTGCACCCTCCCAGCAGCCCCTTGATTTTTCCCCAGAATTCCACTAGCTCGCAACAATACACAAAAATGTGATTCACGTCTTCATCCCCACTTTCACACACCATACACGTCCTCCCATACACTCCCCTGTGCATTTGGTGCAGGATGATGCATGTGAAAATCCTCCTGTGCCTTATCTTGAAATCAAGATCAAATATTGCATGCGGTGTGTGCGGTATGTTAATGTACTTCCACAAAATGTTGGGTGTAATGTCCGGATATGTGTCTGCCCATTTACTCTCACATGTGGGTTTTTGCACTCTATGTGTCAATGCATGCTTGTACCAAATCCTTGTCTTGACATCAGTAATGGCGTGTGACTCCCCCCCCAGGCACAGGAAGATTCCCACCGCATCATCCTGCCCAACCCTCCCCTTATTTCTAAACCCGTCCCCCCATTCACTCATCACACACTCTTCCACTCTCTCCAACACTTTCACAATCACTCCCCTCCTATATGTTATCCCCTTCTCTCTCATTATCCTAATCACTCTTTCTTTATCCCATCTCCCTCCCCTGTCGACTAGATCTCCCACCCGCTTCAGCCCCGCCCTCTCAAGAGCCACGCTCTTGTTGACCCCTCCGCCCCCCTGTTTAAAATATGGGCTGGAGAGGAAAGGTAGCCTCATCACAGACGCTCTTGACTCGCATACGAGTGTAGTCTTATCAAACAGCAGGAACCACGCGTTGAGCACCTCCTGGAAGAACCGCGGCAGATGTGCATATGCCGCTGCGTTCTGCGTCTGCAACAAATTGTCATCACTTAAGAGACCAAATGTGCTCAGCCACTGGCTGAAGTGGCCCTTCCAGGCCGCCTCCCGACTTGCATCCCTAAATTTGCCTATCAATTTAGTTCGTAACGCAGTTCTTTTTGCGAGTACGTCCATCAATCCTAGCCCACCCTGATCATTGACCCTTATCAGCGTTCTATGCGCTATACTGGCTGCTTTGCTCCTCCAAATAAAGTCTCTAACGACTTTGGCAATCTTCTGCTCAGCCCAAGTCGGAAGCGCACAAGTGCTCAAGGCATGATTCACCTGCGACAACACTAGAGCATTGGTGACGGCCACCCTTCCCCTCAACAGCAGACCCCTAGCCCTCCACATACTCAGGGTCTTTTGCATACGCCCAATAACATCCTTCCACGTCAAATCATCGCATTCATTCTCATCACTCTCAGCTCTCTCATACGTTTCTATATGTTTCAACACTATATCCACATCACTCTCACTTTTTACCATTACATTAATATCATCCGCATACTGCATTAAACTAATTTTTCCCTTACCTATTCCACACACTCTTTTGTCATTCAAAATTAAAGCCGCCAACGGCTCCGCCACCATGCTATAGAGCAGTGCTGACATTGGGCAGCCCTGCCTCACTGACCTCTTGACATCGAAAGAGTCAGTCAGAGCACCGTTACACTTAATTTTACTCTTAGCCCCCCCATAGAGCAATCCCACCCACCCCCTTAATTTAGTCCCAAATCCAAGTTTCTCCAGTACCCTCCCCAAAAAATCCTGATCCACCCTATCAAACGCTTTGTTTAAATCAATCCCCAGCCACAATCCTCCCTCCCCTTCCATATCTCTAACTACCTGTTTTATTGTTAATATCGAATCCCCAATGTCCCTCCCCGGAATGCTATACGCTTGAGTTGGACCTATTACTGAGCCTATTACCTCCCTCATTCTATTCGCAAGTATCTTAGCAATAATTTTATAGTCAGTGTTGAGTAGACTGATTGGCCTATAGTTATCAAGATTTTTGTTATCACCCTTATTTTTATAAAAAATCGTAATTATGCCTAATCCCATACTCTCCGGGAGCCAGCCGGTTTTCTCCACATACTTGCAGAGTTTTTCAACCACCGGAGCCAGAATTCCCTTAAAGCCGACGTAAAACTCGGCTGTCAGACCATCACTCCCCGGGCTCTTATTCTTGTTTAGTCCATCAATAGCACTATAAATCTCTTGCACAGAAAATTCACAATCGCACCAAGCACTATCCTCCCTACTTAAAGTCCTCTCCAGTGCCTCTAGGGCCTCTCCCACACTATCCTCATCACATGCATCTTTTTTAAATAAACACTCATAATAATCCCTAACTAATGTTAAGCTTGCTGGTAGTTCTACCATGAGGACTCAAATCACGCGCGGCTGGCCGCCAATCACCAGCTACCAATCACCTGCCTACACCTGCTCTATAAAGAGTAGTCTAACATATGTCTTGCTGCTCAGGTCTTCGTTCAACGCATGAGCTGCTTACTGTGCTTTCGATTCGCTAAATCTCGTCGCATAGTACCATGTCGTTTAATACATACCCAGAGGCCGTAATGTCGGATTTCGATGAGGACGCTTTTCCTCCATCTCCTGCCGTATCACGTAGGAGTTCGCGAATCCAATTAAAATCGGCTTCTTGGGCGTCTTGGCCAACCAAAAAACTGCTGGAACTCCTGACCCAAGAAGGCGTCCCAGTGGAAGTCGGCTTGTCGCGGGCGGATGCCCTGCAGCTTGCCGACACAGCGCTGGGGGAACATCTCCACGCTCAACTCTCCCCAACGTTCACTCCGGATGCCGCCGCCGCTGGCTCCGCTGCTGCGACGACTACAAAACCCGGCAAAAAGCGCGCTGGTCGGCTTACTACCTCCGGCCCGGCCAAGCGAGCGCGGAAAGCCGGTAATTTCGTTCCACGGGATCCTCATCACCACCCCCAACAAATCCCCGACGCGGACCTTCGCCAGGTTCTACACACCCTCGCCGAGTCGGTCCAAAGCCTCGGCGCCAGGATGGATGCTGTTGAAACACCAGGCCGCATTCCCGGACGGGTCCAGGCCCTCAACCCGCCGTCGTTCATCGCCACGGCGCCTTTTTCCTTCCAGCTACCATCCGGCTCGGCTCCTTCCGCCTCCATAGGCTATGCTCCCGGCACGTGCTCGGGTACCACGGCTACTGCAGCCCCCGCGGTAGCCCCTTTCGCGTATTCGCTCGCTACTGCTCTACCAGTCCAGCTCCAGGGTAGGAGCTTTATTACGCCCGCCGCGGCTACGGTTTCTCAGACCACAAAAAATAATATAATCCAGGGCAGAGACGTTAATCTCGCGGCGTTACTGTTACCCTCCCCCGCCATAGAGCGTCAATGGGTTGATTGCGGTGACGTGTCCGTTCTTCTGAAAACGTCAGACCCTAGACTTACGCGTAATCTCTCTTTTGGCGAGTTCGTCATTACATTCGGGATTTACAGAGACATTATGTGCCAAGTTTATCCGGATAGGAGGGCAGAACTTGACGCTTACCTCGCTATTATCGCCGACCTCAACCAGCGCTACGCCGGAACGTTATTTTATGAATATCATAAAGCATTTTCTGCCAAGTCGGCCCAATGGATCTCCATGCTTAATGTGAGGATTGATTGGTCCACTACGGACACCGAGCTTCTGCTCCACCACTTCGGTGGCCATCAGTCAATTTCTTGCGCTATCTGCAGTTCCCACGGGCACACAACGGTGCTATGCCCCAAGACCGCTACTACCGCCCCCGTCTATGCCCCTAAAACGCCACTCGTCCATAGTGACGTTAACGTAAGACCACCGTGCGATCGTCTCGGACGGGCTGTCGTTTCTTTCAATGGGAGGCCTATCTGTAATAATTTTAATGAATCTGTCTGTTCTTACTATCAATGTAAATTCTCCCACATTTGCAGCTTTTGCAGGGACCCGCACCCGAAAACTACCTGCCCCCGCCGCCAAAGGCCGGCAATTCAAGGGAGGGGCCATCCCTCCAAGAGATTTTAAAATCTCACCCATCTACCCCAATTAACATTGCTTCTCTTTCATCATTCCTCTCATCGCACCCCGACTCCGGTTTTGTAGACCATCTCATCACAGGCCTTTCACAGGGGTTCCGGGTGGGAGTCCTTTCTCCATTGTCCACTAAATATGTGGCAAAAAATCTCCAGTCAGCTCTGGCAGAACCAGAAATAGTGTTAAAATTATGTTATCGGCCCATTTACTTCTCCCCCCTTTTCTTTCTTTAGAATAAATTCTCTCGGCGTTGCTACCCGGAGATATTCAGGGAAAAAACGTCTTATTTTTGATATGTCTTCTCCTCACTCTGACTCTTTCGCTAGCGTTAACGAATGTATCCCACCAGAACCATTCTCGTTGTACTATGCCACTATCGACCACGCCATCGCGTTGATAAAAATCGCAGGCCAGGGAGTTTGGCTCGCTAAAGCCGACATTACAGATGCTTTTAAAATAATGCCCATTCATCGGTCCGATTGGCCGTTGTTCGGTGTGAAATGGCAGTCTAAATTCTATTTCGCAGTTAGACTAACATTCGGGTGTAGGAGCAGCCCCCACCTCTTCAATTTGCTATCTGAGGCCCTATGCTGGATTATGCTAAACATATGTAGGTTGCCATTCCACCTCAATTTCGCTATGCGTATTATACCACAAGGGCGCTCGTTCATCTCTCGCCTCCTAGATCTGGCACATTCGGTCCCAAAACTGAACGACGTGATACACCTCAACGAAGGCTGCAGGTCCGATCTCAAATTCTGGTCGTTCCTCATCGCTAACTGGAACGGAATTTCCTTCTTCTATAACGACACGCCTGAATCATCTGATTCTCTCGAACTATTCACTGATGCGGCCCCCTCGGTCGGGTTTGGGGGTTTCTTCCAAGGCCAATGGTTCGCTGGGAGATGGCCGGTCGAATTCCGCACATTTGCCTTCGGGTCAGAGTCGTCTGCGTTGTTCGAGCTCTACCCTATTGTGGCAGCTAGCGTTCTGTGGGGCCAAGCATGGCGGCGTAAACGTATCACCATGTTTTGCGATAACGAAGCAGTGGTGGCTATCATTAATAAAAAGCGATCTGCATGCCCCACTATCATGTCCATGCTCAGACGTCTCACATGGCAGTCCGTCACTCTCAATTTCATCATTAATGCTGAGCATATACCTGGTCACCATAATAGTCTTGCTGATTCTCTCTCTCGTTTCCGTTTCCAGGAATTCAGACGTCTATGCCCCGCAGCGAATACGGACCCAATAATCAGCCCACCCTTCCACGAACTCCGGCTGGATTAGGCAATAGGCTAAATTCGTTGCTAGACTCCGCGAGTGTTTTTATGGCAAAAGCTCTAGCGCCATCTACTCTCAAAGCTTATAGCTACGCGTGGTCCCTGTTTAATTTATTTTGCATTTCCATGCACGTTTCAGTTCTTCCAGTGTCGGTATCTATTGTCTGCGCTTTTATCGTCCACTGCTTCGAATCTCATAGACATAAATTGTCTACGATTCGGGGGAATATAGCTGGTATTCAATTTTATGCTAGATGCCAAGATCCTGGCTCTCCTAGTCTATTTTCGGCTCCTGCAATCCGTCTCTTATTGAAGGGCATGTATAAATCGGTGCCAAAAGTACCAGACAAACGCTCTCCTATCACACTCGATATATTGAACAGATTAGTGTGCGCTCTTAGAGCTGGGAAATTCCATCCTTATTTTAACACATTACTCGAGACAGTGTTTCTCACAGCATTCTACGGGTTCATGCGTCCAGGGGAATATACGTCTCCTACTCAGACTTTTTCCCCTACACGGGGCCTGGCTTTTGCTGATGTCACCTTCTCTGCAAGGCATTTTTCCATCTTCTTAAAACGGTCCAAAAGCGATAGCCTAGGGGCAGGTGCTACTATTATCATCTCAAGAATCAACAACTCTCTCTGCCCTTACGCTTCCATGCTCCTTTACCTCAAGCTCCGGCAATGCACGCCTCCCGAATCACCTCTGTTTATTTTGCCTAACGGCCGGCCAATGATAAAGAGTGGTTTAGAGTCCATCTCGCGAAGGTGGTAGAAGGGTGTGGCCTACCTTCTCCCCTCTACACTGGCCACTCCTTCCGGATTGGAGCGGCAACTACAGCCGCTGAACAAGGGTTGCCGGACGCGTCTATCAAACGGCTGGGAAGGTGGTCTTCCACAGCCTACGAATCCTACATCCGGTCGAATTCAAGGTTCTTCCATCAAGCGCACACGATGCTCTCTAACGTCGGTCAAGGCAGGTTTAACACGTTTTCAACTATAGCTGTTTCTGGCGGCCTGTTTTCATTCCAGGGTTATTCTAGTCTTAGTGTCAAGCTGTTATTTTAGTCTATTCGTTTTAGTTACGCCTATATTCTTTCTAGTGTTATCGAAATGTATTGCACTATGTATTTAACTATAGTTATTGTCACACGCCCAGCATGCCTGTTGCGTCCCGTTTTTTTTTCACGCGATAAAGGTTCGTGATGATATTTTGTCATTATTTTCGTTGCTAAAAGCAACATTATTTGCAACTACTGGTGGTGGTGGTTATCGGGTACTAAATTCATAAAGCAAAATTCGGTGTCATAACTCAGGTTAACCTGCAGCAACCCCGGCGAGTGTGACCACGTCGGTGGATCATCTAGAAAACACTCTTGAGTTCGCTGTCACGTCAGTGGCGTTCATAGGAAAATAAAACTCAAGGTTGCAGCGGCAACCCCGGTGAGTGCGTTGCTCACGTCGGTGGGAACAACTCGGGCACTCGTGAGTATGACCACGTCGGTGGCACGTTATCTAATACTCATGGTTTGACTGCAGCAACCCCGGTGAGTGCGTTGCCCACGTCGGTGGGAACAACCCAAGCACTCGTGAGTTCGTTGCGCACGTCGGTGCGGTACAACTCAGAACTCCACGTTCGCTGCAGCAACCCTGGTAGTGCGTTGACCACGTCGGTGGGCACAACTCGGGCACATGCAAATTTAATTACCACGTCGGTGGCATAATATCAAACACTCAAGTGCAGGGCACTCGGAGTTCATTGAACACGTCGGTGTTCAACACGGAAGTACACAATATTTGCTGCAGCAACACCGGTGAGTGCGTGACCACGTCGGTGGCACATCAAGGGCACTCGTGATTTCGTTGACCACGTCGGTGTTCAACATGAAAGTTCACAATACTTGCTGCAACAACACCGGTGAGTGCGTGACCACGTCGGTGGCACATCAAGGGCACTCGTGAGTTCGTTGACCACGTCGGTGGTTCACCGCGAAAGCACTCAGGTCACGCAGCGACCCCGGAGAGTGAATCGACCACGGCAGTTGGTACAGCACGAAAGCACTCGTGGCTCGCTGCGTAACAGCTGCAGAGTGCTCTAAATTTTAATTGATCTCGCTGAGGTATTTTAAGTCAACTGCTTTTACGTGATTCATCGATCTCGCTGACGGTTTTTAAGCTTATCGTTTTACGGTACGTATGATTGACTCTTAATATGTCGTATATTGGGTATGCCTTTTATCTTCCAGAAGCAGTATAGATCCTTGTCCACTTCTTCTACGCGGGTATGTATGGTCTCATTACCCCCTTTCGATATTCTATTTTTGGGGTCGGCTCCGCCCCTGCCAGTCCCGGCAGGACATGCCGAGGTATCTCAGCTACTTCCGGCGTAGGCCTACGTCCTCTCTTTTGGGGAAGGCTCCGCCCCTGCTAGTCCTGGCAGGATACGCTGAGTCCGCACGTTATCCTGGATCAGTGACGGGGCTCATGCCAAAGATTCACCATGCAAAATATTCCCATGTCGTTATTTAAATAAATCCTGTTCATACTTATCGGTGATCGAGTCTTTATGGGAGAAATGTTAAGCTTGCTGGTAGTTCTACCATGAGGACTCAAATCACGCGCGGCTGGCCGCCAATCACCAGCTACCAATCACCTGCCTACACCTGCTCTATAAAGAGTAGTCTAACATATGTCTTGCTGCTCAGGTCTTCGTTCAACGCACCTCCATCCACCCCACCACCACCAGGTCGGCCCAGTCTACTTGTCCAGGGGAAGGCTCCGCCCCTGCTAGTCCTGGCAGGATACGCCGAGTCCGCACGTTATCCTGGATCAGTGACGGGGCTCATGCCAAAGATTCACCATGCAAAATATTCCCATGTCGTTATTTAAATAAATCCTGTTCATACTTATCGGTGATCGAGTCTTTATGGGAGAACTTTTAATATCTCTTCCTTATCAGTTATTATTTGACCACCATTATCTAATACCTCCTTTATCTCCGTTTTATTTTGTTTTTGTTTTTCCAAACCCAGGAAAAAGGCTGTGCTCCTTTCCCCTTCGTACATATATTGTATCCTGCTTCTAATAGCAGCCCCTCTACACTTCGCTACCTCTAAGGCACTCAATTTTTCTTTTAAATCCACATATTTTTCCGTACATATATTAACCTCCTCATCTAACAGTTTAATTTCCTCATTTAGTTGTTTTCTCAAATGAACCTCCTCTGCATTTTCCCTTTTCCTTTTTTCTATACCATACCTGACACATTTGTTTTTAATTCTATTTTCACACTCTCCCACCACACACTCATATTCGCATCATCATTCCATTCATCCATCGTTCTCTTCAAAAAAAAAAACATGCTCTTCATAAACACAGCATCTCCCAAAAAGCTGGCATTAAAGCACCAAGGCCTCTGGTTGACACTCCCTCCCCTCCCTCCCACCTCTAACCTAATCCCCGCGTGGTCACTCCAGGTATTATTGATGTATTCCACACTCTTAATTAATTTAACATTACCACTTTGTACCAACACAAAGTCAATCCTACTCTGTTTCAGAGTATTAGCAACAAGTTGCCTCCTTGAAAAAACCTTTTCCACGGGTGTAGGACTCTCCATATGTCTACCAATTGATAGTTCTCCATCAAGTCCCTAAGGGTTTGCCTAGTGCTGTCCCCTTTAAACGTATTGTTACTCGACAAATCAGACCGAGTCAAAATAACATTAAAACCCCCACAATCATACAGTTAGGGTTGCACCACACATTTAAACCAGCCAAAAAAACCCTCCTCTCCTTCTCCCCATTGGGTGCATGTAAATTAATTATTCTAAGTTCCCTCCCCTCATAAACACAATCAACAACTAACAACCTCCCCTCTAAATCTCTATGAACTAAATTAATCCCCGTTATTTTAGCACTATTAAAACATATTGCCACTCCCCTGGCCCTGGGAGTCCCTTCAGAAAAATAAATCTGGCCTTTCCACTGCTTTCTACTCCTATTCAGTAGGTTGTCATCCCACCTAGTTTCCTGTAAACACAAAATATCAGCTCTTATGTCCAATATGGCATTTCTTTTATATTCAGTTCTCATACCGTTCGCATTCAGGGAAAAAATAACCAAAGCCATAAATAATAAAAAATAAAATAAGGAAAAACCAACGAAAAAGAGCCAGCTAGCACAATAACCTTCATCAAAAAAAATTAACAATTCTTATTCTTCTTCCCACTCCCCTCCGTCTTTTGCTTTGCGGACATCCTTTTTTTCGCCTCCCTTAGCTCCTCCATGTCCATATCACTCCCCGAGCTCCCCTCCCTCACAGTATTATCCACAAAATCCCCACTCTCACCCACCTCATCATTGCCCCAAGTCATTTTAAGTACAGTTTTCCCCGTCCCATCCCCAAACATTCTTACCCCTTCCCGTCTTTCACCTCTGCCTCTCACGCTCCTGTCTCCCTGCCGCCGCGGCAGGCCCTCGCTCCGCTCTCCCCTCAGGTCCGCAGGCTGGCCCGAGGTGAGCTCCTCCTCCAGCAACGTGGGGAATTCCTCCCCCCCAGAGGCACCGTCCCGGTCCATGCTCGCGCCCATGCCCTCCTGCTCGTCCTCACCACCACCGTCATCCGGCGCCCCCGGTTCGTCACCATCCAGCTCGCCGCCGTCCTCCTCCGCCTCCTTCTCCACCGGGCATATACAGTCTCTCTCTCTCCTCCGGCATGTCAGACACTTTGCCACCCCAGTGGCACACTCCCGAGCGTAGTGGCCCTGGCATCCGCAATTATGACAGGTAAAATCCGGGCACTCACGCAGGATGTGGCCCGGCTGCATACAGCTCCTACAAACCTTCATCTGGCGGTCGTGGATTACTCTAAAGTATTCAACACCCGTTGCGGTATTGAATTTAGTGGAATATGGCAAGGATTGCACGAGCTCATTAAATTTGACCCGTACAATCCTTGTACCATCGGCAATATTTGTGCCCGGCCACATCCTCCTCTTGATGGACGAAAGCGCCCGGACTCCCCACCCACTTAGTTTATCCAGGATTTCCGCATCAGAAAAGTATGATGGCAGGGTAAGAAAGGAAACCACCAGCTCGTCATTACATAGTTCTCTGGCAATAATCCTAGTGTTGTGTATTTTAAACCCATCGAGCAGACGGTCCTTCCCCCTCTCTCCGCACACCGTCACCTCCAGCTTCCCGAGGGCCAGCACCCTACAGGCCCTGATTTCTCCGCACACGACCGCCATAGCCTTCATTAATTCTCCTAAGGGTATAACGTCCCCGCACTGCTCCACGCAAACCGTGAGCCTCCTCTCATACATGCGCTCTACCTTCTTAATCCCGTCCACTGTTTCTCCACCAGCCACCTGCTCTTGCCCGCCTCCAGCCGCCTTGCCGTTCCCATCTCCCCCGCTCTCTCCTTCTCTCCTTTCTCCTCCCGACTCCTCCGCAACACTCCTTCCTCCTCGCAACCCGCCAGCTTTTCCGTCCTCCTCCACCTCAAGTCCTGCTCCATTCACCGTCCCTCCAGCTCGCTGCCCGCCGGCACTCATTTCGCCCGGTGGCTTCGCCGAAGCTAGGCCCCGGATCATTCACGCCTCCACCGTTGCAAACAAACAAAAACGACTGGAAAAGTATATATATAATAACTCAGGGCGATCCCCCAACAGTCTATGACTGCGGGGGACGAAAAAAAAACACAAAATAACTGGGTTGTTAGACCAGATAGCAACACTCCAAAATTCTCTCCACCAGAACAAACAATTTACCATGCGGCTGTCCAAAAAAAAACACTACGTACTCCGACACTGTAGGGGGCGTCAGGGTGGTATGGCCGTAAGCAATTAGTGCAGGCGCAAAACCAGGTTTTATACAGTAGCACATAAGGAGTGAGAAAGCTGCTGAGGCTCGACGTTACACTCTTACAAAAACAATCATTAGTTA